>NC_047666.1:11730066-12043400 GCF_011762505.2 Arvicanthis niloticus | reverse complement strand
ACACACACACACACACACACACACTGGCTCAAGACCACTATCTTTGGGACCAGTAGGCTGGCTCAGTGGGTAAAGGTGACTTTACTCCCAAGTCTGATGATCTGAGCTCAATACCCAGTACTAGTTATTCTGCTCTGCCACAGTGCACATGCACACACAAAATAAAGAATTTTTTAAAAGACACTGACACCTCCTAGCTTTGAGTGACAATTGCTTCTTGAAGCACTTTCTAAGATGAGCCGATTACAAGTGCATACAGGAGGCTGGAGGTGAAGGGACACTGGTGGGAGGATGTGCTATGATAGAAAGGTTGGTAACATCTGCCTCAAGTTGTGCCTTGAGTTTGCTAACAACTGATCTGTGAGGCCTGAGCTGATCCGAGGGACTGTTGTGTCTGCACCTAGAAGTTTTTTGTTTGTTTGTTTTTGTTTGTTTTTTAAGGTCTCAAAGCTATAAACCAATTGGGCATGCTAGAGTTAAAGATCTCAAGGCCAGCCTTGGGGATACTGTCTCAATCTCTCTCTCTCTCTCTCTCTCTCTCTCTCTCTCTCTCTCTCTCTCTCTCTCTCATAAAATAAATCTATGAACATTTTTGTTCAAATTACTTTCTTTTTGGTGTTTTAAAAACGGGGTCTCTTTACATGTCTCCCTGGATCTCCTCACCATGTAGAACAGACTGACTCACAGAGGTCTGCCTGCCATCTGCCTCTGCCTCCCAAGTGCCAGGATTAAAGGCAGGTGCTACCATGCCTGGCTTAACAACAACAATAATATTTATTATTTGGCTATGATCTGGAACTTCTGATCTTCTTGCGTCACTTCTCAAGTGTCGGCATTACAGATGTTTACCACTACATCTTATAAGTAAATGTAAAAACAGACCATAGATGTGGGCTGAGCTGCCCCAAGCAAGGAAAAGGGCTCAGGAACCAGCCTTGTGCCATCCCACCTCCACACAAATACATGCTATGCACTCTCTCTGTCTCACTGGTCCTTAGAACTCCTGGTTGCCAAATCTCAGGGTCCTATCCTAGCTTCTTCAAATTTGGCATCGTAAGATCACTGGAGAACAGACGAAATAATCAAAGGACATGGGACAAATCACTGGAAATGCCAGGATTAGACTGACGTCTACAAAAGCCTACAAAGAAAATAGCTTTTTGCATAGGACTCTTTGGAGGTCTCATCTTAAATGCTCTCAAGTTATCTTAATTGTCTGTTAGGTGAAGGTGGTTTCTAATTCCCACGCACAAAGTAGAACTTGCTCACGATCCAAACTACAATTGCAACTTGCCCATAAAATACTGTAGGCACAGCCATCGAGATGGCCCTGTGGGTAAGGATGCTGGCCGCCAACTCAGATCGAGACCTGGATTGGTCAGAGCTAGAACTTCCTTGAGCACAAGGCTCTATTGCTCTCTCTCTCTCTCTCTCTCTCTCTCTCTCTCTCTCTCTCTCTGTGTGTGTGTGTGTGTGTGTTACCTCCCTCCCCGTGTGTGTGTGTGTGTGTGTGTGTGTGTGTAGGGTGGGTATTCTCAGGATCAAATTGATATGTATGGCAGGCAGATGAGAAACATCTATGCTGAAGGAAAAAAAATCAACTCAGGGCAAGGGCTGGGGCAAGGGCTGGGGCAAGGGCTGGGGCAAGGGCTGGGGCAAGGGCTGGGGCAAGGGCTGGGGCAAGGGCTGGGGCAAGGGCTGGGGCAAGGGTTGGGGCAAGGGCTGGGGCAAGGGCTGGGGCAAGGGCTGGGGCAAGGGTTGGGGCAAGGGCTGGGGCAAGGGCTGGGGCAAGGGCTGGGGTTCAGTTGGCAGAGGTCTTCCCTGTGTGCACCAAGCCTTGACTTTGATCTCAGCACTCATACACCAGGCATGGCGGTACATGCGTATAGTCCCAGGACCCGGGAGGTAGCGGTAGGAGGATCAATACGTAAATGTTAGCCTTGACAAATAGCGAGTTTGAGACCAGAGTGGAATATATGAGACCCAGTCTTGAAACAGTAGCACTGAATCAAATCCAGGAACACTATCTGAGCCTGGGGGGTTCACTATCTTAGACTTGAAGTCTGGGGAACCACAGCCTCTGTCTTGGACAAGCCCTTTGCTAAGGGCCGATGGATACAGAGTGACTTTTTTTTTTCTTTTCTCATGTATTTTTAAATTTATGCAGCTGGTTAGTTGTTTGAGAGATAGGATCTGTAGTGAGCCTGGCCTTGTACTTCCGATGTAACCAAGGATGACTTGAACTTCCCTTTTTTTTAGTCAGGGTTTCTGTGTAGCCCTGGCTGTCCCGAGGCATGCTCGGAGTAAGCCGCTGTTCTTGGTTTCTGTGGTGCAGGAGATTTCTAGGCAAACACTCTGCAAGTCATCCAATCCATCAACCCCCCCCCCCCCCGGCCCCCATTTGTGACTTTTTGGAGAACAGTACTTACTGTTTCATGAAGCGAATTCGGGCTCTCCTCCGCACACCTGGAAGACCAGAGCAAAGACAAACAAGTCAGCACTGGTTGGTCGATCACTAGCATCAAACCTCAGAGCCCGAGAGGAAGGCAGCATGGTTAGCCAACACCCGCAGCTTCTTCTGGGGTGCTAGGGTGGTCCCCAGATTCTTTACATTTCACACTTTTGTTGTTTGCTTATATAGGTTTGACGTGTTTAAAATTATTCACTCATCCATTTCGTAATTTTAACAGCCTTCATGAATGCTACGAGATCCTACTCTACTATACCCATCTGACGTGTGTGGAAACTGAGGCACAGAGCATGGGAGCTGTCAAATAACTTGCCTGAAAGCCCTGTAGCTAGTCCCAGAGACTTAATGCATTTCCTCTGCTCCAGCTTGTACTTTAAAAAAGCTTTCCTGGGGACTGGGGGGCCTAGCACAGGGGTGGGACACCAGGCCTGGTGCAAATTCCAACAGCACAAAAGTTATTGTCTTTTGCAGCAGGCAACAAGAGAACTCAGAGGGCATCCAGAGCAACGCAGACACACTCCTTCCAGGATGCAGGGAGCAAAGAGCAGTGTGCTGGGTTTGCTTCCTCAGAACATTTCTATGTGTTTTTGAAGGAGTCTTAGGTGGCCAAGGCTGGCCTCAAATCTCAAACACACTATGTAGCCAAGGCTGGCCTTGAACTCCTCATCCTTCTACCTTTGCCTCCCAAGTGCTAGGATCACAGGCATGTGCACTAGGCTCAGCTAGAGCACTGGGGTTCTTATAACAGGGTATACAGGGGATAACAGCGTACTGAAGTACTTATGCTCCCAGCTGCTGTTCTCTGGGGTGGGGCCCACAGCTGTCAGAAATTCAAAGGGATCTGTGACCTGGGAAAGTTAAGAGCCACTGATCTGGTTGGTGTCCCTGATGTTTCCTGCTTCCCTTTATAGATGTCCAGGGAGGAAAGGCGATGTGCTCAAGGAGGCAGAGGTGAACAGAAGGACCAGGGATAGTCTGGGCTCTGTTCTGCTTTCCTGTCCATTTTATGAGACCAGTGACTATAGAGCCTGGGAGATACAGGAGCTAAGGGAAGCAGCCATGTGAATCTCCCTGCAGTGCCACTGGGGAAGGGTACTTCTAGGAACAACATTTAAAGACCACAGGTGAGCTCTTTGGGGTACTGGACTTTCATAGCTACTGCTAAGAGCCCCCATGTACCTAGCACATGGGTCCCAAGGACATTACAGATAGCACCTTTTAATGCATTTCTGGTATGTAGGCAATATTCTACTCCTGGGTGAGGCAGCTGAGACCCACTGATCAAAGTCATTCGAGAACAGAACAGTGGACTACAGTGGACTCAAACCTAGCCTTCCCCTGACCGCTAACACAGGTGGAATCTCGCTTTGGCCTCCTGCGACAGGGGCAGGGCTGTGTGTAGAACCCCAGTGGTCTAGCTGAGCCTAGTGCACATGCCTGTAATCCCAGATCAGTGGTAGAGAGCACCCAACATGCTCTGAGTTCAAGTCCCTGAACTCCTCAAGTCTCTCAAAAACAGAAAGAGCCACTTTCAAGCCATATGGTTCGTTGGGGATGAGTTTACTAACAGTGAACTTACTGCTACCTTAGTGAACAAAGTGCTCCTGGATACACACTTCAGGTAGCAAAATGGGGCCCTTCAATGTCCCATAGGCACTGACTCACAGTGAAAGTGGACGGCCACACCAAGGGATACCAGCAGAACCAGGATGCAGGCTACCAGCAGGCTGAGGGTAATGAGGCTACAAGTCAGGCCTGAAAAAGACACACATGACACACACATTCAACACCGGATTCAGACACAGCAAGGATCAGCCCCTCCTCCCAGAGAGTGTCACTGGCTGGCTTGTTTGGTTTTTGACACCCAGTCTCACTATGCAGTCTTTATTTTGTAGCCCTGACTGGCCTGGAACTCACGGAGAGCTGTGTGACTCCTGTCCCCGGAGGCAGCCCCTCTGGTTGCATTTTAAGCAGACTTGCCTCTGGCTCACTTTAAATATCACTGAGGGAATTTTGTGTAGAAAATGCCATGTTACAGCTGTATTTTGCTAATAAGACTTGGGAGATGTTTCAAAGGAAGTAGACACGTGTCATGCCTAGTAATATATGATTTTACTCTTCATGCAAAAACACTTTTGGCTGGGCAGTGGTGGCGCACGCCTTTAATCCCAGCACTTGGGAGGCAGAGGCAGGCAGGTTTCTGAGTTTGAGGCCAGGCTGGTCTACAGAGTAAGTTCTAGGACAGCCAGGACTACACAGAGAAACCCTCGAAGAAGAAGAAGAAAAAAAAAAAAACCCAAAATCTTTTATTTGAATTTCACACAAAAAAACAGACAGCTATATTTTCACTGTATTTTCCATGGGGTTAGAATGTTCACAGACCAAGACCAACACTGGTCATTTGGCATCCTTCCCCTCTGAATCTAAAAACCCCAGTTTTCAGTGTTTACATATGTGTATGTGAGTGTGCACACACGTGTGTGGGTATGGCAACCAGAGGAGCATGACAGGTGTCCTGCCCGGTCACTTTCTACCTCATCCTCTTGAGGCAGTGTCTCTCACTAAACCTGGCACTAGATTGGTGGCCAGCAAACCCCAGAGGTCCTCCTGTCTCTGCCCCATCCTCAAAAGTCAGGGTTACAGGTGTGTGTTGCTAGGCCCAGCTTTTTATGTGGACACTCAGGATTTGAACTCAGGGCTGTGTGCTTGCATAGCAACCATCCTAATCTGAAAAGTCATCTCTCCAACCTCTGGGTTTGTTGTTGTTGTTGTTTGTTTGTTTGTTTGTTTTTTAAGATAAGGTTTCTTGTCTCCCAGGCTGGTCTCTGATTCACTGTGGCCAAAGATTATCTTGAACTTCCAATTTTCCTGCCTCCACCTCTCAAGTGCTGGGATTACACTTGTTGGGTCACTCTGGCCATGTATGCAGGGTTAGGGGCTGAACCCAGGGCTGTGCATGGTAGGCAAACACTCTACCAGCCAGAGCTACAGCCTCGGCCTCTTGGTTTTCTCCTTTTCAGTACAGTGGACTGTACTGTATCCCTTTCTGCAAATGCATCCCTCCCCCTCCTTTAGTCAGGCCAGTGCATCTTTCCCCAGCAGAGGCACAGGAAGTCTTATGGATACCCCAGAGTTTAGCCACCAGTGGTAATCTTAGCTGCTTCCTGTGTGTTACTTTTATAAACAGCCCCTCAGAGAACATTCTGGCATGTTCCTGTATGTAGGTGCCTTCCCGAGGTAGAAGCTGAAAATGGGGACTTCTGAACCACAGACATCCATTTGGGTTGTAGTAGACTGCTGGATGCCTTCCTTTATACTCCCACCCCACGGGGCACCTTACTGGGTGGCCAGATTAATGGTGTTTTAGTTTTCGTCAGTCCTATGTGCCTTCATGGGAGAAAGAGGGAGACAACTGATTTTACTTCAATCCCGATTATGGGTACATAAGCCACTTAGGTGTTTGTTCTCCTGTGAGTCAGATATCTGTTCACTTGCCTGAGTTTTGCAAGCTATTTAAGCCGCAGGGCTTGTGTTCTTAATGTCCTAGATCCTTCTCCAATTCTCTCTGGCCTCAGGTCAGCCCCATCATTAATCCCCCTACAGGGCTGAGGTGCAGAGCCCAGCCTCCTGGGTGAAAGGACAGAATCGTGGGTTTGGGCTCCAGGCTAAGAAGTCTAGAAAGCCCTCCACACGTGAGGGAGGAAGTGAATATGCACTAGGTGTGTGTGACACTCCAAGGACAGCGCCAGCTAAACGCTCCGGCTTCTGAGGACGAAAGGCAGGGAGTTGTTTTACTGTTCCCTCTCACTCTGTAGTTCTGAGCAACCGAGGCCTGGGCTGGGGATACAGCTCATGGCTGAGTGCTGGTGGAAACTAGGTCGTGGAGGCACTTTGCAGAGCGTGGTAAATTGGCCACAGCTCACCCAGTTGGTGAGCTCCAAATGAGGGTAGCTGATGACATGCAAGCTCTATGTCCAGGTTTTCAAGGTGGTGGAGATAGCAGCAGAGTGGCAGGGTCCTCTCCAGTCCAGGGGAGGAGGGGCAGGCTAAAGGACGCTCCTCTGGAGTGAAATGGTAGCCAGAGATATGCTGTTGCAGTTGGAGGAGAGTGGTTGTTTGTTCCAACCAATTGCTGCCTCTCTCTCCATGGAAGTGTTTCTCTCTCTCTCTCTCTCTCTCTCTCTCTCTCTCTCTCTCTCTCTCTCTTTTTCTCTTTCTCACAATCTTTTTTGCCCCCCCCTTCCCATTTATGTATGCATAAATATAAGCAGCTATGTGTGTTTCTTTTTAAAATTTACTTACACACAGGGTCTCATTCTGTAGCTCCGTGAGGCCTAGAACTCACTATGTAGTCCAGGCTAGCCTCAGACTTATACTGATCCTCCTGCCTCAGCCTCTTGAGTGCTGAGATTACATACAAGAACCACCATGCCTGGCTTATTTATTTCTGAGACAGTATTTCACTATGTTGTACAGACTACTCTCAAACTTATGAGCTCAAGTGATCCCCCTGCCTCAGCCTTCTGAAAAGCTAGGCTAATAGGGGCTGTATTTTGTGGGGTTTGCTTTTATTCTTGTTGCCCAACTCTCTCAGGGTATAATATGTTATAAAATGGAGTCAACTGTGTCTTCCCCTCCAGATTCAGTAATATTTTGCCTTTCTACTCATGGCTTTGGGTTTTCTTTTTTGGTTAGTATTTTGATTTGTTTGAGACAGGGTCTCATTATAGCCCAGGCTGGCTTCCAACTTGCATTTAGCTGAGGAGGACCTTGAACTTCTGTTCTCTTGTCTCACCCTTCCAGGTGCTGGGATTAGAAGCATAAGGCACCAAACCTGGCTGGGTTCCAATTTTCTGTCCACAGTGACCTCAGGAGGCAGTGCCCTTCAGTCTCCAATACCCGACAGGAACACCTCTGCTGGGGCTTTTGTATGTTGCAGTGAAGCAAGTCAACCTGCACCCAGCAGTCCTGGGATGGTATTGTGGTTTGTTCTCTGGGTGGTGGCAAATGGAACTTTCTGTTTGTCACCAGTAACTTTAGGGGGTTGAAGTCAGTAATTTTCCAGAAATACATCTGAACCTGCGTGTCAGGAGCCATAACGGAATAAGCTAATAATTAGCAGGTGATCATCCTGAAATGGCTTGCCTTAGATTATTATATAATCTGCGACAAATGAGCCCTTATCAGCAAGGCTGTAGGGACTTATTTTAGGAAAAACCTTCTATAAATATGGGTTTTTTCTATTATTATTATTAAACAAATACAACGATCATTAGGCACACCCCTTTGGAGCAGATCTCTGCAGATCCACAAAGATGTACTGTCTTGTGTGATGCTATATAGACAAATAGATGACTTCTTAAGTCTTAATGATGATCCTATAAGAATTCCTAAAATTATGTCAGTGATTATTAAGCTCTTTTATAGTGAGACTGCTATTAGATCCCTCACGCATAGTCAAAACTGCAATGAGAACTCTGCCAGTCTCCCAGGTGTCATCAGTTAATTGCTCTTAGATAGTAACCAGACTTTCTGCTACTCAGAACACATTCCAAGGTCATAAAAAAGAAACTAACAATTTATTATAGGTCGAGGACAGAAGATAAAATATTGCCTGGGTTTATCAATACAAAACTTCACTAATTCGTTAGTTACAGTTTTAAACCTTCAGTGAACCTGTGGAGCTAGACAGGTGATGGATGTTTAGCCAGGTAATTACTCCTAATGGATATGCATGTAAACATTCTCTGTTGTAAGCTTCTATTTCAACTTATGATTTGATTTTTGGTGTGAACTTGTGATGAACTTTGTAACATGTGATCATGTGCTTTGAAAGTAGACATGTGTAAGTACTGAAGACAAAGACAAGAGGGTCGTTCGTACCTTCCTTTCCTTTTCCCTCTATAGGAGAATATTTTTTCCTTAAAATTTTTTCCTTTTCCCAGATAGAAGTTTTCCTTTTCCTCACTTAGGATCTTCTCACGTTTCCCCTTAGATTGCTTTCATAGGAAACCTTTTACACTTAATAATAAACTCTATAATAACTTCTCTAAGTGTCTTCTCTTCCTGCGACCTCAGACTAGCAGGCATAAGCTAGAGCCCAGCAGTTCCTGCTGAGAGAGTACAAAGGCTATTTACGTAATCCTTTGCTGTTTTTCAGATGAGGTGCTAAGTGCCAGAAACTGCAGTTTCTGGCCTCAGAGGATCACAGAAGGCAGGTCCGCTACAGTAACATAGTAACTTAGATAAGTAAACTTTTATTATAGAGCAACCCTAAATATCTCATAAGACCAAGTCTTACTCCCGCCTATGCTCTTCCCCCTCTGCTGCCTCAAGAAGAACTGACAAGAAGGAGAAAGAAGAAGACTTCTGCCCCAAACCGAAGCTGCCCCCCCCTCCCGCACCTGTGGCTTCAAAGGAAGTACACACTGCCTACTCCAGCCTGGATTCATTCTTTAGCATGTTGGGACCCCAGCCTTTGTGCTAGGTGCTCTGTCAGAATTCAAAACTGGAAAAGAGAGAAGGGCTGGTCCTTTGGACTGGAAGCTTTTGCTTGTTGACAGCGTGATTGTGACGTGATTTGCAAACCTGAAACTTCACCTGCTTAAAGTATACAACTTTGAGCAGGCTGTACATGCCTACAGTCCCAGAACCTGCGAGCCTAAGGCAGAAGACTTGTGCATTTGAGACCAGCCTGGGTTAAACAGCTCCAGCCGGCCTGCATCTACATGGAAAAAACACGACTCCACAAGAACTTAAAGCACACACTCAGAGGGCTTTAGAGTCTTCTTAGAGGTGTGAAACCATCATCCCTCTAACTCTGGGGCATCTTGAGAGTCCCAGAAAAACCAAAAGTCTGTACTGGTTAAGGCTTTTGCGTTATTCCTTGATGCCCTCCCTTTAGGCAGCCACTCATCTATCTGTCTCTGTGACCTTAAGAACCTCGGACATTTCACATCTATGTAGCCACAGAATATATGGTTTTCATTGTATCAAGACAAGGCTCACTAAGTAGCCCTGGCTAACCTGGAACTTGCTTCATAGACCAGGCTGGCCTTGAACTCACAGAGCTATGCCCACCTCTCTGCCTCTGAGTGCTGGGATTAAAGATGTGGGCCTCCCTACCTGTCTAAAATGTGGTTGGTTTGTTTGCTTGTTTGTTTTTATAACTGACCCTTTGCTGTGCATTTTCAAGATTCATCCTAACTTAAACATGTGTCAGTATTTTATTTTGGGGGAAGATACCATTTGAGACAGGATCTTGGATAGCCCAGGCTAGCCTCGGATGTGATACATAGTTGAGGATAACTTTGAGTTCCTGATTCTCTTGCTTCTATCTACGAGTGCCGGGATTACAAATGTGTGCCACCACTTCTGGACTCTTTGTTTTTACAATCAGGGCTTCTCTACGTAGCTCAGGCTAGCCTCGGACTTGTGGTCTTGTTCCCATTTCCTGAGAATTTGGAGTATAGGCCTGGACTCCCACACCCAGCCCAGTGCTCAACTCTTTTTTAAAAAACGTACATTTACTGATTGATTGAGTGTATGATATGGACATTTTAGTGCCATTGCACACACGTGGAAGTCAGAGGACAACTTGCAGGAGTCAGTTTTCTCCTTCTACTGTGTGGGTCCCAGGGACTGAACACAATCAGGCTTGACAGCAACCAGCCGAGCCATTTTGTGACTTAGTACTTCACTCTGCGAGTGCCCTTGTGGCACCTGAATCCTGTCTTGTTGAGGAACATCTGGGTTGTGAACACTTTTCTGGCTATGGCGAGTTGTGCTGCTGTGAGCATCTAAGGGCAGGGTTTGGCTAGATGTGTTTTCCTTAAGGTCTGACTCCGCAATGATTTGTGAGTGTGGCCTCCCGAGACTGAGTTGCTGTCTCAGGGTACCTTTTGTTGACACCAGCTTGGAGCTAGAGAAATAGGCTACAGAGCCAAGACTTCCTAAGTGTTTGTATAAGGAAGAGAGGAAGGAAGGAAGGAAGGAGAGAAGGAAGCAAGAAAGGAAGGAAGGAGAAAAGAGAAGGGGAGAGGGAGAAAGGGAAAGTGGAAAGCTGCCTTTTTTTTTTTTTTTTTTTTTTTTTTTTATGTGAGTGCAACAATGGAAAACTTACCCTTCTGGATCTTTGGGTTGGGGAGTGGGCATTGTTTCTTCTTCGTCTTCGGGTTAGTCTTCTTGGTTGGGGCAGTTGTGGGAAGGACATCAACTACAGAAAGAAACAAGACCCATATGTAAGTCAGGTAAGCAGCAGGACTTCCAGGCAGACTGTGTGCCTTTCTTCTAGGCATAGAATTTCAGGTCACAGAGCACAAGAATTCGTATCTGGCTTCTCAGTTCTCAGATGAATGGAGAGCCTATGGGTGGGTATTAGCTGGGTGTCTGGAACAGAGCCTTGTGCCCGTCATTGACAACTGTTCAGCCTCGGCTAAATCGTCTGTTCCTCAACTTCCCATTTGCTCTAAAGAAGATGACTTCTGCCAGGCAGTGGTGGCACTGGCCTTTAATTTAAGCACTTGGGAGGCAAAGGCAGATGGATTTCTAAGTTTGAGGCCAGCTTGGTCTACAGAGTGAGTTCTAGGACAGCCAGGGCTACACAGAGAAACCCTGTATCAAAGGGAAACAAAAGATGCCTTCTACTTAGTTGTGAGAGTTAGGAGAGCAGTGTGCCTAGTGAAGTATACTATTGGCATGGCTGTGATTGGCAAAAGACCTTGGGTTGCTGTCCTTACTCTAGTCTGGTGTGGTGGCACACACCTTTAATTCCAACACTCAGGAGACAGAGGCTGGAGAGTCTCTGTGAGTAGGAGGAGACTCACATGGTCTACATGAGTCCCAGGACAGCCGGCTATATAGAAAGACACTGTCTCAAAAGACAAAACAAAACAAAATAAAGCAAAAGGACACCTTGGTCCAATCTCAGCCTCCTCTGCAATCCCTAGGCCAATGGAGCAAGCCTGTGGAAAGGAGATGGTTGTGCCCTTCCACGTGAACAACACCAGCTGAGAGAGATGGATTAAGTGCTGTGCTCCAGGCTTTTCTCCTTTTCCTAGATGGCCCCTCTGCTCCTCAGTTTTGATCCATTGTCTCTCACTGAGGGGTGGGAGAGAGAAAGGAGAGGACATCAGGACTGACTCACTGAGCAGAGAGACCACAAGGTTCTGAGGTGTGGAGTAGGGGACCATCTACTCTCCCCCACCCCCTTTGTTGGCCGAGTGGTCAAAGAAACAGATCTCCTGCATACTGCTTTCAGCAAAGCATTAAGAGAGGGGCTAGGAGAAACCAAAAGACCATTTCCCACACTGCAAGGTTTCTGATCATTGGGATTAAGGAGCTGTTGTAAAATGACAGCCAATAGCAGTGCCGAGGTCTGAGTCTGGGCCTGGTGGCTGCTGAGTCCTTTAAACGCTCACAGCACCTACACTAAGTCTATTTGCTTCATCTTAACACTCAAAGATGCAGGGGTCTCTCAGCTGCTCAGTGGTGAGCCTGGGAGGGAGATAGGACAACAGAGGGGTGGAGACACGAGAAGGTTGTTCTGTTTTAATTTCATCTTGCTCTGAGTCAGGTCCCTCCATGATCTGTGAGTTCAACCTCTCCCTCTCTGTCTTTTTTTTTTTTTTTTTTTGAGAGGGACAAGTCCTTGGAATCCACAGTATGCTTGAGGGCCTGAACAAGGCCTGTTTTCCCTAATACTCTATGAAGTACTCAGTCTTCACCTCTAAAACACTGAGACCCTTCAACCAGGCAGGTAGGCTTAGGCTCTTCGATCTGTCACTGGGGAGATTGTATCCAAGAAGGAACTTGGGAAGACACTGCTGTTCATAGGCCTTGGACAGTACACAGGACATGGAAACATGAAAGCCAGGATAGGTAGAGACAGAAAATCACCATCCTGTGTCAGACCCTGAAGCACTAGGAAGGCATGGCGCTCATAGAAACCAAACCAAACCAAACCAAACCAAACCAAACCAACCAACAAAACTCCAAAAACTAAACACAAAGCCCACATCTCAAAGTGGGCTTCTGCCCATCATACTTTACCCAATCCCCACCCCACCCACATGAGACGGGAAACTAGAGAGGCCATGGAAACCTCAGTCTGTTTTTGGTGGCACTGGTGTGTCTTTATAACTCTGGCACTATCCCCAGCTGTCTCTGTATGTCCTTAGGCCCAGAGGCCTAACTTCTGGGGATGCCTGGGGTGTTCGTGTCTGTCAGCCCCCAGGTGAACATGAAGCAAGACAATGAGAGTCCAAGTCCTGGGCTGAGCTGAAGAAAGAACTGTAGCCAACCGCTGGCCTGAGAGAGTCTGTGGTGATCCCTTTCCACCCCAAGAGAGGAATCCTCGCCGTCTCGTATGGCTAGTCTGAATACAGATATGCCGAATGCATAAAACATGTATCAAGCCGGGCGGTGGTGGCACACGCCTTTAATCCCGGCACTTGGGAGGCAGAGGCAGGCGGATTTCTAAGTTTGAGGCCAGCCTGGTCTACAGAGTGAGTTCCAGGACAGCCAAGACTACACAGAGAAACCCTGTCTCGAAAAACCAAAAAAAAAAGAAAGAAAGAAAAAAAAAAAAAACCATGTATCGAATGCCATGTATGGAAAAATAGGTCACTGTTGAAATGCTAATGCTGTTTTGATAAGTTGGGTTCAATAAAATGCACTTATTTCTTCTTAATTAGATGCCTCTTAGAAAATGGAAAGTGGTGTCTAAGGTTTGCAATGTACTTTCTGCACATGGTCATTTATTTCAAGAAACTGCAGCTTCCTAGAAGTGGAGGTGAGCCAGCCGCTGCCTTGTACAGATAGGGAAACCGAGGCTTCGAGAGGGGAAGGGCATGTGATAGATTGATAGCCAGGCGAAGCCTCAGGTCCAGTCTCTTTGCCCATTGAAGCCCCAAGTGTGGATTTGAACCATTGAACCCCACAAAGGATGCTGAAGACAACTGCTTCTCTGCTACCTCAGAAGCACTCTGAGTGTGTGCCCAGCCAGTGAGTCTGTGTGTACTCATGGTCCTGAGATTGCTGTCTTTGTCTCCATCAGAATCATAAGCCTCCGCCTTTGACTGACCTATCTGTTTTTATCTCATCTGATTCCCATCCAAAGTGAGGGAACAAATATACCATCTGCTGGGTGGATGGAAGTATTGAGCGACTTTGCAGTATGCGACCCTCAAAGGTGTTTGGCCTGGGTAACTCTCAATGTATCTTTTCTATTAGTCTTAGCAGTGGTGTGATTAGCCATGGCTGCAGAGTGAGGCCCACTGAGAGTGGGCAGCTTCAGTGCCCGGCGTGTGGGTGCGTGTGCAAGCATGTGTGTGTGCCCATGTAAGTGCACATCTGTATGAACATGCGTGTATGTATGTGTACATGTGTGTGCATTTGTGTGTGTGTGTGTGCTTATTCATAGCCTTGAGAACATTCTTACCCACAGTCAGCTTCGTCCCTGTCCCAAAGACCATCTTGGGGCTCCCAACTGCCGCGCAGAAGTAGAAGTCACTGTCCTCTGGTTTCACATTCATGATACTGAGAGAGGGTCCGGTTGATGGAATTATATCCTTCTTCTCCCTTTCACCGTATGTAACTCCTTTGGAAGAACTCCAGGAGGCCAGGAACTCAAATTGCTTGTCCTTGGTGCTTGTCCTACTGTGCTCTCTCAGCCAGTAGATGACTGTTGACTTAGAGAAGCTTTTAACCTCACAGAACATTTTTGCGGTATGGTTGGTTTGAACCAGCAGGGACGGAGGGGTCTGAATGAGGGCAGAGCTGCTCCAGAGAGCTACAAGAAACCAGAAGAAATAAACCAGGCTGCTGCTATACACAAGCAATCTCAGCACGATGGGGGTGGAAGTACAGGACCAGAACTTCAAATTTGGTTACCTACTGAGTTCAAGCCCAGCCTGGGCTACAGGAGAACATAAAAAAAAAAAAAAAAAGGTAGGGCTGGAAAGATGGCTCAGCATTAGAACTGGCTGCTCTTCCAGAGGTCCTGAGTCCAATTCCCAGCAATCGCATCACGGTGACTCACACCCATCTATGATATGATCACATGCCCTCTTTTGGCACGTAGATATACATGCAGACAGAGCACATAAAATAAATAAATCTTTAAAAAGTTAAATAATTCTTAAGAAAGGAAAGAAGGAAGGAGGGAGGGAGGGAGAGAGGGAAGCAGAGAGGGAGAGAGAGAAGGGCTTGTGAAGTAATTCAGCACGTAAAGGTGTTTAGTACCAAGCCTGACCTGAGTTCAAACCCTACCACAGTGTTGGGGCCTCAGAATCACAATGAGTTTGTGTCACAGGCAAACAGGAAAAATCTGCCTGGTAAAAGAGTCAGGGTATTAACAACACTCAGTGCCTTTTGAATTTAGAACTCACACTGACTGCAAGGCACGCAGTTCTGAGTGTGCCTTTTACCATGACTTTTGATTAACAACACACTTGTATGAGTGGCCCTTGGCATAAGCTATCTTAGAGAAGTCTCAGACTGGCTCCAGGATATTTATCCTTCTTACACTGATGAGAAAACACTGGTATGAAGCTACCTTGTTTGGAGTCTCACTGGATTCAAATCCAAAGAGTCAAAGTTGAAAGCCAAAGCCAGTCGTCCACCTCACCTGTGTAGATAGGCCTTCAGGGGCTCTAAGCAGCTGAAAAAGTTCTAGGGCAAGCTGGGAGAGGAATTTGGAGTCATAGGCACAGTGTGGATTAGACATTCTGAGATTTCTGGACCAGGGAAAGGAGCTGACCCTGCGAGGTCATTACTTCCCAGTCCTGTGAGGGGTCCATGACTGACTTCTCACGCCTCAGGGCAGGGCAGTTAATACAGAAGCAAGCTTCGAAGTTCTCCGACGGGAAGGAAGACGGGGTAGGCAGAGGGAGTTGCAGACACGGCCATGCACACAGCCTTTGCCCTGTAGCAGCTGTGAGACCTCAGAAGTCACCAAGTTCATGGTCGCCTGTGAAAGAAGGGCAGCTTGGCTTGCCACTACTGTCCTGCTTGCTGTTGACGGTTGGAAAGAAAAGAAAGAAAGGCAGACATGATGGCGCACACTTAGAATCCTAACACTTGAGAAGCCGAGTCAGGATTTCTTTGAGTTTGGGGCCAGCCTGGGCTACATAGTAAATTTCAGGGGGAAAAAGGAGAAGTGAAGTCATATGTAAACAGTGAAGCGCTCACACAGGTAATCTTATGCAGACACTGGAGGTACCCATGTGAGCGCTCACACAGGTAAATTCTGCCAGCAAGTCTAATGGTCTAAGGAGATGTTCTAAGCACCAAGAGAAATCTCAAGGAGCATCAGACCAAGTTTCTTTCCCATCCAAGACCTCGAGGGTGTCAACAAACCTGTTTGATCTAGAAAGCCTTTTTACTTTGGCTTGCAACAGAAGGCCACTCTGCAGACCATGGCCAAGATATAATACCAAGGACAGGCCTGGGTAAGCAGAGGCCAGAGGATGTGTGAGCCCAGAAGATCCAGCTGCTTGGTGTGCAGATCTCTGCCTATAATTGTGGCTCGGGCCTTCCGACCGACACCATCACAGCCTTCCCCTAGGACTGATGTGATGAACTAATCCCGAGTCCACCCTAAGACCACTCCGAGCCTCTACTGGCATGGTGCTGCTCCATCTCCCTTCCCCGAGTTTCAGGCTACCATTTCTGTTCCATCGCAGCCATTTTTATTGCGTTGGGTTACTGGCCTCTTTGGGGAAGTTAATAGGATGTAATGGTGTCCGTATATATTTCAGTGTGTCAGGCACAGTGTACGTATTGTCTGATTTAATCCTCACTAAATCTTTTGGGGAAAGACTCATTTTACAAGGGAGTAAACAGAGCTCCAGGGAAAGCTGTACTCAAGGTCCCACAGTCTGTGTGAAGTGGACTCGCACTCAAACTGGGATCATAAGACTCGGGTGAATGAACTCTGGGCCTCCCAATTGAGAAGACCTGTACACATAGTGGGGCCACAAATACACAGATGGCAGGAGCCTTTCCACAAAGCCCAGAGGACATGCACAGCCAGGCTTTAGGTCACATACGGTCTCATTTGATCTGCTTGGCAGCCCAGGATTCTATTTTCAGAGGAACCCGGTATTTCTAGAATGATCAGAGGTAGCTTTAGTGGCTTTGTTTTATTTCCTGTTTTGACCAGTTGAGCTAACCTGGTCAGAGGCAGGAACTGGCCTGTCCCGTCTCCCTCAGTAGGATAATCAGTTTGAGGCTTTAGCTGGTACCAGACCAGTGGCTATTGGAAGAGTCTTCCTCTAAAAAGCCAAGTCTCTGGGTTGATCACAATGACAATCTTTAGGCTACACCTCTGTGCCAGTTCCAACATTTCATCTGCAGTGTCACTTTTTGGGGGTTGCGGGGGGAGCTGCAGAGGACACTGGAGAGCCAGGGGGTCATAATGAGTACCCTGCCACAGTGGTCCAATTTACCAGAAGCACTTTCCCGGAAGTAATAAGAGTGTGTCTACAGGGCCTCTGGGAACTTCATGGGGCACATCCCTGTGGGCACCCGGAACAACAGCATCTCCCCTTCAGTTTTGGATCTCTTTCTTCCATTTTTCCTTCCTTCCCTTTTTGTTCAGGCTGTGGGACAGAGGTGACTTCCGTCCTAGGCATCTCAGACCTCTCTGGGTAATGAGGAGGATTCTTTCCGTGATCAGGGTCTCTGCCTACCAGCCTCCCCTGTTTCCACAGCCCAGCTCCTGTCTATTCCTCCTGTTGCTGAGACCACCAGGCCTAGGTTTCCTGCTCTAGTGCAGATTTGGGGTAGCCCCACTCTGGGTCTTACCTGCCAGCTTCACACTGAAGACCAGCCAGAGCCATGGCTGCATCGTGGCACTCTTTGGGACACCTGTTCCCCTCAGGCCTCCGTCAACCGAAAGGTGGGTTAGGATCCAGCTTGGGCGGGTGGGGCACCCTGAACGTCAGTGCGCTAAGAGGGCAGGGCCACCAGGGCAGGGGCGGAGTCGTGGTGTGTGTGTGTGTGTGTGTGTGTGTGTGTGTGTGTGTGTGTGTTTTGAGCGCTCCCCACAGCCTTCATCCTTATCCTCTACAGCATCAAAAGCCTTGTCTTTTCAAAGAGCCCACCAGGACTCTTTTCTGGTGAGAGGAAGTGATAGATCTCAGTCTCAGTCATGCCAAGGAGTTGCACCTGTGTGATGCTTCTTGGCCCTGGGGAGGGCTCAGGACAGAACCCTGATACCTTGGGACAACTGAGTCACAGAGGTCAGCATGCTCCAGGTCTCACAGGTTTGTGAAGCTTGGCCCTAATTCGCATACTTCCTCACATTAGTTCTTTCTGCGCAGCTGGAGGAGGGGTGCATCTTGGTTTGAGGACACAGTCCATTGTGGTGGGGAACACGTGGCGGCAGGAGACTGAGGCTGTAAGTGTGTGGCTCAGCAAGGAGAGCCGTTCTGGAGAACCTCCCAGTGCTGGAGTTCAGCTGGCCCTGGAGTGATGGAGAGCCCCCTGTGAGAGAAGAAGAAAGTTAACCAGCACAGAGAGAAAGGAGGGACAGAGGCAAGCTGGAAGGCTACAGAGCGGCCCAGACCTTGCCTGAAGGTGAGGCAAAGTCAAACCTAGACCTAGAGCCCTACAGACTGGACTGTGGTGTCTGTATGTCTCCCCTCCCCTGCCCTGCCTTACGGTGCTGTATGCCCTGGGGCTTCTTTATCAGTTTTGAGATCAAAGCCCCATCAAGAACCCATGAAGAGCAGGGGGGGCCTGTGGAGGTTGGCAGAGGTGAGTTGAAAGAGTGGTTGTTCAGGGAAATTGGACCCTTGGTGATCTGTCTGCTGGGGAGAGAGGTGGGGAAAGGACTGTGAGAGATATACCACAGAACATTTCAGGGGTCATTGAGCACCAGCCAGGCCGGCCCTGGAGCCAGGCACACTGTGAGCTTGAGTTTCAGAAGAGTGGATTCGGCAACAGTGGTGGCTAAAGCTCGCAGTGAGGTCAAGACACAGTCACCTCAGTGTCCAAATCCATTATTCTATGGAACATTTATACAAAGCAATCGTTTACTGATAACTAGTCATAAACAAATCTGTTTTATTCTACTTTTTAAAACGATTATATCATTGTGTGTTTGTGGGCCAGGAGAGTGCATCAGATATGCTGGCGTTATGGAACGTGATGAGACACCTGATACAGGAGTTGCGAGCCTAACTTGGGCCCGTTGGAAGAGCAGCGAGCACTCTTAGCCTCTGAACTGTCTCTCCAGGGCCCACTAAAATTATTTTTAAAGAGCTGGGCAGTGGTGGCACACACCTTTAATCCCAGCACTTAGGAGGCAGAGGCAGGAGGATTTCTGAGTTCGAGGCCAGCCTGGTCTATAGAGGGAGTTCCAGGACAGCCAGGGCTATACAGAGAAACACTGTCTCAAAAAACAAAACAACAACAAAAAAATTATTTTAAAGAAATTTTTTGTTATAATATGTTACCATTTATTAATGATTAAAGTAAAAGTTCATACTAAAGGAATGGTGGTGCTTGTTTATTTTTACATGAAGAATTAAATCCGGCCCGAATATTTGATTCTGCAGAACATAGAGCATCAGAGTCGACTGCCATTTTGATTTTATAGTGGTCAATGCAGAGAAAGTAGCTTTATATAAATATAGCACAACTGGAAGAAGTATGTTTAGATGAAGTTCAGAAATTGTTGGCCTAATCCCAAGCCGAAATCCATTTAATAATGTTTTAAATTATTAAATAATTAAATAATAAATGTATTAAATTATTTAAAGGTGTATTTATTTTATTCTATGTGTGTGAGTGTTTTGCTTGCATGTGCACATGTGTATCACATACATGTCTGGAATCTGTGGCAATTATGAGTTGGATCTCCAGGCACTGGAGTTACCGATGGTTGTGAGCTCCTATGTGGGTGCTGGAAACAGAGCCCGAATGCTCTTAACCACTAAGTAATTTAATCATGGTTTTTTTTTCTTTCTTTATTTTTTTTATTTTTTTTTTTTTTTTTTTTTTCCGAGACAGGGTTTCTCTGTGTAACCCTGGCTGGCCTTGAACTCAGAAATCCTCCTGCCTCTGCCTCCCAAGTGCTGGGATTAAAGGTGTGCGCCACCACCGCCCGGCCTCATCATGGTTTCTGTTTCTTTTATTTTAGATAAAACACAGGTCAGCAACTCACACATCAATTATGAAAATCAAACATTCTAGCATGGCAGTGGTGGCGCACACCTTTAGTCCCAGCACTTGGGAGGCAGGTGTCTGAATTTGAGGCCAGCCTAATTTACAGAATGAGTTCCAGGACAGCCAGGGCTACACACAGAAAAACAAAGCAAAACAAATGAACAACAACAACAACAAAAAACCCCAAACAAAAAAAAAAAAAAAAAAACCCAAATCAAACATTGTAACATAGTACAATATAAAATATACTAATTGAATACTTGCATGATAAGGGATGATGAAAAACACTAACAGTTCTTGTTTCTGTAACTAAACCATGGTTTTTCTACAGGAGCAGAGAGTTTAGTACATCCATTACAGACTCACAATTCATAACATGAACTTGTCTCAAATCTGACTTCAGTTGCTAATGTTCCGTGACATGGTGGCATGTGCGGGGCCACGAGCCCTCACTGAATGTTCAGAGACATGTGACAAAATGTAAGTGTGCTCTGGATTCATCAGACACTTGATTTTTTTTTTTTCTTTTATTCTTTTGGTTGGGGGGAGGGGTCGGAGAACATTCAGAAACCTTTTATCACAGCCAAATTTTGTGCAACCCTCACACTGAGTTACACGGTCACTTCTGGGGTTGTGACCCACAATTTAAGAAGCTGGAGTGCCCAAGTGCTGGGACAGTGGGTGTCTGCCACCACACCCAGCACAGGAGTGAAACGGCTGGTCTTTTGGTCCATCTGTTTGTGAACTCTCTGCTTTCCATAATGATGACTCCGATTTGCAAGAGCACCAGCAGTGGACAAGAGCTCCGGTGTGCCCACATCCCTGCCGGGCCAATCACTTGTGGGTTTGTGAAGGGCTATCTCATCGGGGTTTTGTTTGCTTTCTGTTACCAACAAAAGATGTCAAATCTCTTCTTACGGCTTATTGGCCATGTGTATGCCTTTGTATGTTTGTTTAAAGTGGTTGTGATTTAGAAAACACATTCTAGTCTTCTTAGAGGAACATCTGTGCTGTGCACCTTGCTCTCTTGGTCCTACTCGCTCACTACTACTCATGGAATTCTCTCAAATCGCTTTAGTCAGCATTGCATTATAAAGTGCCTCATCTCAGCAGTGTGGCCACCCGTGTGTGCTCGGTGTCTTTCCACTCTTCCATGGACACCAGCTGTGCTGCTTAGTTTTAACTGTCAACTGGACATGGCCTAGGACCACCTCAGAAGAGCTTCAACTGAGGCATTATGTAGATCAGGTTGGCCTGTGGGTATGTCTGTGGGGGGACTGTCTTGACGGTTGATTAATGGCAGGCAGGCAGGCCACCATGGATACAATTCCCTAGGTTCTAAAGTATGTAAACCTAGAGAAAGCAACAAGAGATCAAGCAAGCAAAGATTTCTGCTTTTTTTTTTTTTTTTTTTCTATTGACTGCTATGTAACTAGCTGCTTTGAGTTCCTGCCTCAACTTCCCCCAGTGATGGACTTTAAACTGATATAAACCCTTTCCCCCTGAGGTTGCTTCTGATCAAAGTGCTTCATCACAGCGACATAAATGAAACTAGAACACGGGAGCTCGCCAAGAAAGCAGTTCTCTCAGTTCATGATTAAAAGTAACTGTTTTGCCAGGGGGTTAAAACCACAGAAAGGGAATTCCCGAATACCTTAGTTGGAAACTCTCATATTCTTGTGACAAATTAACCTCTAAACATTGGTGATGTAACTCAATGCAAAGCCACTGAGACATTTGGTGTCATTTGCAAGCAGTGTGCCAGGCTAGAAAGTATGTGCTCCATTTGGTCTGCATGGGCCCATGATCTGTCTGCCTTGTGAATCTCCATATTTAGTCCATGGCTCCAGGAATCTTCATGCAAAGTGAAGCCAATAGATGACTACTGCGCGGTGGGGAGAGCCCTAGAGACCAAGACCTAAATCCTATGGACCCTACCAAATTGCAAGGGTGCTCGAAACAAAACAAGCAAAATGCCAAAAATCAAACCAAACCAAACAAATAAATATACCGGGAGTCTTGCTGGAAACATGAGAGGAAAGGGAAACGAAGTCAGTGGATAGGTGGCAGCGTCTGCCATGCTTGAGATAGCAGAGAGGGTCCTCTTAGCTTTGATTCTCTGTTACTTGTCCTCAGGCCTCAAAGATCCTGGATGCTTTTTATACTGACATGCTGATTGAACAGCTGATTCAGTAGCCACAATGGATGGTATTCTATACACTCTACCTGACCTCTTCCCCACCATTACACAGCATTTCAGTATTTTTTTTCTTATTACATTTTATTTATTTATTGAGGGTGGGGCATGTACACAGTATACGTGTGGAGGCCAGAGGACAACTTTCAGGAGTTTTCTCTTTCCAGCGTGTAAATCCTGAGGCTCGAACTCACTACTCTGGGCTTGGAGGCAGGTGTCTTTATGTGCTGAGCCACCTCGGCAGCCTATGGACCCTACCTATGTCGCTCGCACTGGCCTTAAACCCACGGGCTCAAGTAGTCACCCCTGCTCAGCCCCGTCTTCCTGGGCAGCACATACTTGGCAGTGTCATCTGCTTATGAGAGCAGTTCTGAAGGACACTGAGGACTCAGTCACATTGACTAGGTAAGCTATGAGTTTAAAAAGTCAGGTGCACAGCGTGAGCCTTTCCTGTGCCCCTGAAGCACACAACCGGAGGTTCAGTCATCATTTACACTTAACTGAGTTCTGTATTGCATCTCAACTAAGGTACATATCTCCCTTAAGTGATTTTAAAAGTCACCCTTGTTTCTCTGTTCTCCCAAATTAGTGGTCTGTGCTGCTGATCAGCAGATGCTCTGGTTTGTCTGCAGTCAGAATTTGTTCAGCACAAGGCAGTCTGAGTGTCCAAGGACCTTATTGATGGCTATTGTGTCAGAGAGATGACTGTGTGAAATATTCCTTGATTTATCAATTCTGTTGCTGTTGTTTTGAAGTAGGGTCTGTTAATACCTCTGAGTGTCCTCTCACTAGAGAAGACTCTCCTTCCCAGCTTTGCTGCATGAGTGGATATAAAAGGGCTTATTTGTGAGTATTGTTTCAAGACAGTAAACATGTAATCACAAGTAACTGGTAAGAAATCAACAAGCAAGTATTCAAGACAGTACACACTTCATCACAAAGAATTTTTAAACAAATAACAAGCAAGTAAACAACATTATGGATTATTATTATTATTTTTTTTTTTTTTTTTATTTTTCGAGACAGGGTTTCTCTGTGTAGTCCTGGCTGTCCTGGAACTCACTCTGTAGACCAGGCTGGCCTCGAACTCAGAAACCAAGTGCTGGGATTAAAGGCGTGCGCCACCACCGCCCAGCTATTATTTTTATTATTATTGTCATTGTTGTTGTTATTGGTTTTTGTTTTTTTTGTTGTTGTTGTTGTTTGTTTGGTTTTTTTTTTTTTTTTTTTGATACAGGACTTCTCTGCATAGACTTGGCTATCCTGGAACTCACTATGTACACCAGGAGGCTGGCCTGAAATTCACAGAGATCTGCTTGCCTCTGCTTCCACCTCCCAAGTGCTGGGATTGAAGGTGTGTGTGACCCCATACTCAGCAAAGCATTTTAATTGATGGTGGACCAAACCTGCAAGTCTTGGAAGGCAGAAGTGAAGGGATGAGGAACTCAAGGCCCTCTCTTCTACACCGCACGCAGTACACACTGAGTCGGGGCTAGCCTGCTGCACCCCAGTACACATTGAGTCAGAGGCCAGCCTGGACTATGTGAGACCCTGTTCTAAAACCAAACAAAATGAACTTAAAGGGAATGAAGCTACAGTCGTCTGGTAAAGGGCGCTGCTGGTCTGATGAGGTTGGGACAGTTCTGGGATGTGGACCCGCTTCAGCTGTGGGCACAAGCAGGAACTCTTGAAATCTCTCTGGAAGGAATGACTAACGGTGAAAAGCTGGTATAAACATCAACAGTGCTGAGGACGTTGTTCGGTGAAGGAGCACGCACTCCTGCAAGGCCCTGGGTTCAAGTCCCACAGCAAAACATACTGTTGTTAAAATACTTCCAGCAAAAAATATCCAGCTGATCATAACTCAGTCTGTCAGAGAACACTGGGACTGTGTCATGGGGGGTCCGGGGTGGTGGTGGCAGGAGGGGGTGGGAGGGAAGCTTACCAGGTTGGTGTTCATGTTCCACTTGGAAATCTCACAGTCAGTTAGGTCTAAACCAAATTAAAGAAGAAAAACAATCTAGATTGCTTTTTTTTTTCTAGTCCCTTGGAAAAAGTTGTAAATGCCACTACCAAGGGGAAATGAAAGAACAGAGTAAACGTCTTCATGTAAAGAGTTAATGAGACAGCTGCTACCCATGAGAGAAATGAAACTCAGAGGAGGTGGGGTGAAGGCCGAGGCAAGGTGAGGAAAGTTCCAGAACAACCAGAACTACAGAGAGACAGAGACAGAGGGGGAGACAGAGAGAGGGACAGACACAGAGAGACAGAGAGACAGAGAGACAGAAAGAGACAAAGAAATAGAGAACAGCGAAGTGACTCTGGGAAGGTGAGCCGTCCTTAGAGAGTACTTATAACCCTGCAGAGGACAGGTTTGGTTCCCAGCACCCACAATAGGCAGCCCATGGCTGTAACTCCAGTCTAGGGACTCTGAAGTCCTCTGGCCTCCGTGGATATCTGCCTGGCATGTGGTACATGCCAGAAGGCAGAAGAAGTCAGATCTCTAAATTCCAGGCCAGCAAGGGCTATATAATGAGGCCCTGTTTCAAAAACAAGCATAACACACACACACACACACACACACACACACACACACACACACACACACACAAACACGTTACTTTGGGATATGGAATTGTGCTTTGACCTGTAAAAAAGAAGCACACCTGCCAAGTGCCTGTGTAGGGAGCAGAAAAAAAATGTCTTACTGAGTGAAGTCCTGAGGGGATTAGTATGCTAGCATGGGCGTGGCCATTATGGCCCCAACACCTCAAATCCATGGAGAAATGGCAAATAGTTTTCAACTGAAAACCATAAAGAATATACAAGAGATACTCCAGGGGGAGAGGAGAAAGAACTGGACAGAGGGGAGGGGAGGGACAGGAGGGAGGGCAGGGTTGCAGGGACAGGAGGGAGGGCAGCCCCTAAATGCACCTAGCTGGTTGTTTTCTGAACTTCTGCTTGTCTGACCAGTGTCTGTGCCTCCAGCAACTCTGTCTGTCTGCTGCTGTGAACCAGTGGCTTCTGCTGCAACTTCCCAGGGCCATTCGGCATTCTTCAGTTCTCTTCCTCATTCCCTTACCCTTTCTGGGTTGGCTTACCATCTGAGGTAGACTAGAGCCACTTTCAAAATCCTGGGTGTTTTTGTTTGTTTTGCTTTTTGAGACAAGATGCCACTTACCCTAGGTTGGTCTGGAACTCAGTATAGCTGAGGATGACCTTGAACTCTTTACTTTCTTGTCCTAGCCTCTTAAATTCTGGGATTACAGGCTGCACCACCACACCACGTCTCTTCAGTGAGGGGACTGCAGCCAGGGTTCCCTGAATGTGGGGCGAGCACTGGGCTACAGCACAGCCCATGGCTTCAGCTCATGTTCCCATTGTTTCTCCAGCACTGGATTGTTGCAGCAACGTCAAGGGAGCTCAGCCTGGGCCTCTTCTTCGTCTCAGTTCATGTGCACACAAACCAGGTTTATCTTTCTGAAAGGGAACCTTCACCTTGACTTGTGATCTTCACGTTCTCACATTCTGTGGGTGGGACGCAGTCCAGAGCCAACCTAAGTCAATTTCCTGCTCAGGTCTTGGCTTCAAATTGAATTTTACCGGCTTTGTGTGTGGCGGTGGTGGCAGACGGTAGGGTGGTGTTGGATTTTCAAGACAGCATTTAATGTAGCCCTGTCTGGGGCAAACCTCCACAAACCGGAGAGGATGACCTTGACTTTCTGATCTTCCTGTCTGTGTGTCCCAAATATATCCTAAGTGTGTACCAGTCTGGCTGGGTTGTATTGTAGTATTTAACTCTGAACTGTTCTGTGATTCAAAAGCAGCAAGTGGTAGAACACTGTCCATCACTATGTAGCACCCACAAATCCAGAGTAACAGTAACATCTTTCTTTAAGTTTTTCAGATTCCCACTGAACTTTAAAATATTCATTTGAGTTACTTGGTTACAAAGGGTACGGCACATGTTCGAGGTATATGTATGTTCCGCTTGTTCCAATAACCTGAGACTGAGACAAAATCCCTCCCAACTCCTATGACTAGAATATACAAGCAGAAAGGCTGCTTGCGTGCCTACCCGTGTGCTCGGTACACACTTCACCCCTCCCTGTATCTCAGGTGACAACCCCGTCTGATTTATTCTGGCTTCTTTGACATCATGTTAGCTTCTTGAGGCTTTTATTACATGTGGAGGTCAAAGCACAGCTTGTGAGAGTCGGTTCTCTCTTTTCAAATTCATCTTTTTGGCCTCAGCATCATGTTAACTTCTGAAATGAACATGGTCACTGCCCCCAGAAAAATGACTCCAGATGGATAAACACCAAAAAGCAAATGCAGGATTTTTTTTTTAATTATTTGAATCTGGGTGTGGTGGCATATGCTTGTGATTCAGGTTGAAGCAGGAGGATCTTCTGTTCAAGGACAGCCAGGACTACATAGCAAGCTCCTGTCTCAAAACCTTTCAAATTTTATACAAGGACACCTACGTCCTTTCATCAGCTCACATCATGGCCCTAGAGTAAGGCTTGTATTAAAAAGAAATTATTCAGCCAGACATGGTAACTTATGTCTGTAATCCCAACATTCAGTAAGCTGAGACAGGGGATTTTTATGAGTTTGAAGCCAGTCTGAGCTTCATGGTGGGATCCTGTTTCAGAAGAAAGGAAGGAGGGGAAGAGAGAGGGAAGGAGAAAGGGAGAAAGGGAAGGAGGGAGGGAGGGAGAGAGAGATCTGGCAAGATAGCTCAGTGGGTAAAGGTTCTTGCTATTAAACTGGATGGCCTGAGTTCAATCCCTGGAACCTACAAGCTGGGAGTTGTCTTCTGACCTCCGTGTGTGCCACCTACAAACCCACACGAATAGATAATGTAATAAAAATAAATAAAAAAGGGAGAAAATATTCAAATAAAATCCCCCACCCATGTGTGTGTGTGTGTGTGTGTGTGTGTGTGTGTGTTAAGGGTCTTCACCTGTTGAACCATCTCACCCACCCCCTTTCAGTCATGCTGAAGCATTCTAACGGTCTTGGCCAGGGCCTGGGTCCTAGCTGAATAGTAGAGCAAATGAAAGAATACACACAATGTGTGCAGTGCCCTCAGAGTTCAGAAGGTATTAGATCCCCTGGAACTGGAGTTGCAGACGGTTTTGAGTCACCATGTGGGTTCTAGGAAACAGACCCAGAGTCCTCTGCGAGATGAGCCAGTGTTCTCGGCTACTGAGCCATCTCTCCACTCTTACTCAGCAACCATTTTTGTATTTACTGTATCCATATTCCAGCACAATCTGTCCCCTGGATGCATTTTACATTAACTCCACCATCCAGTTTGCCTTTTCCTTCTCTGTACACATGTAGGAAGAAAGGGAAGGGGGTGTGTCCCTGTGTCGCAGGTGGTGGTGGTGCTCTGAGAGTTCTTAAAGGTTTTGCTCGGGTCCTCAGCTGGTAGAAAATGTATCTATCTGCATTACATCATCTCTGTTT
Source organism: Arvicanthis niloticus (assembly GCF_011762505.2). Classification (NCBI taxonomy): domain Eukaryota; kingdom Metazoa; phylum Chordata; class Mammalia; order Rodentia; family Muridae; genus Arvicanthis; species Arvicanthis niloticus. The sequence goes on along the minus strand of NC_047666.1, from coordinate 12,016,080 downwards.
ACTTCTCTGTCTGCACCAATGTCACTCATCTATGGTGATACATAATTTCTATCTATACAGCAAGGTATCTATAGTGATACTACATATGCATGTGTATATGGGGTTATTTTTCATAGCTCAAAATACTCTCTGAGAGGCTGATCTGAGATCAACCCATGCTCTGGAAGACTTTGTGCTGTGGTTATACGTCTTCACCTCTGCTTTGCAGTCAGTCTTAGCTCTTTGCTCTAACCTAGGAAGCAGAGACGAGGCTAGCCGCTAACCACTCCACCCCCTTGGTTGAACAGCGGAACCATGGCCTGCGCTTGTTTGTGGGACAGAAACCTGCACCTGCTCTGGACATTGGCTCACTGTGTAACACTCTGTGTTTTACCCCATGTGTGGAGCATGCATGGTTATGCATAGGGCCCATGTTCTGCTATTCCAGACACCATACATTCCAGACGGTGGCATTTCTGTCTACAGGGAGTATACAGTCTTCATGGGATAGACAAATAATAAAGAAACACTAGGAAAAAATTGGACAATTTGTACAAAGTTACAATAATTTGAATAGTTTTTAGTGGGGTACTGGGGAGATGGCTCAGCCTTTAAAGCACTTGCCTCACACGTGTGAGGAACAGAGTTCAGTTCCTCAGGATGTGTATAACGCCTGTTAGATGTGACTGTTCACCTCCAGTGCCAGAATAGACAGACATGGAGACATGGGATCCCCAGAGCAATCTGGCTAGCAAGACTAGCCACATCAGTGAGCTCTGGGTTTGATTGAGAGACCCTGTCTCAGTGAATAATGTGAATGAGTAATCCAAAACGACTCCTGATATAACCCTTGGGCTTCCACATGCATAGCATATACCCCCTGTGCCCAAACACATGGGTGTGCCTGCAGACACATATGCATGTATGCATACACACACACACACACACACACACACACACACACTGGGAAAAGAAAAAATAATTAAGATTATTTTTTTTTTCTTTGAGACAATCTCATGCATCCTAGGCTGTCCTTGAACCGACGACATATCTGAGGATGATTTTGAACTTATGATCTGATCTTCCTGCCTGTTCCTCCCAAGTGCTAGGATTACAGACATGCATCACTAAACCAGGCATTAATCTAAAGATCTTAGTTGGTTTATATTTTAGAATAGAGCAACACTTCAGTTCATAAAATGGAATTAGTGTTCCTAAGGGCTGAGCTAATGAGACCAACTTTCTAGACAGAGAAGGAGCAAAGCAAGTCTGGACCAGGCTGTTTCAAAGACACTGCCTTCTAAGGTGGGAACAGAACAACGGAAAATTCACTGATTGGTAAATATTTGATCATTTCAGGTTTTTTCAATGACTAGATGATGCAAGAAGCATCATTACCATGAACAAATAGCCCACTGGGAGGATCTGACAGTTACCTCTCATTTCTTTGGCTTCTTGAAAGGTCAAATAAATGGCTTAGAGTTGGTTTGATGACATGGAACTTTAGCATGGTGACTTCCTTTGATGTTTTGTTTGTGTGTCTATGTGTTCCTGCTGTGCATGCAAGCACACAGATACATATAGGGGCCAGAGGCTGACACTGGGTGTCTTCTTCAACCAATTTCCAACTTACCTTTTGAGACAGGGTCTCTCCCTGAAACTGGAGTCTTCAGATTTGTCTAGATGGGCTGGTCAGTAAGCCCCAAATATTTCCTGTCCCCACTTCCCCAGCGCTGGCCTTATAGTTGTGAGTCTACACTCCATTCTTATGTTGGGGGTGGAATCTGAACTCAGGTCCCCAGGCTTGTGTAACTTAACTGACAGAAACGTTTTCCCACATGCCCCCTTTTGACTTTTAATCTGATATACTGGCACACAGTATAAAACATTGTCTAGAACAATGACCTATGATTTTTATTTATTTTCTTCAAAGCAAAAAAAAAAAAAAAAAAAAAACGCAAAGTGTGTGCGTGTACATGCATTTATGATTGTGTTCGTTGTTACTATTACATATAAATGTATACTCAGGAGGCAAAGGCAGGCGGACCTCTGAGTTCGAGGCCACCCTAGTCTACAAAACAAGTTCCAGGACAGCCAGGGATACACAGAGAAACACTGTCTCAAAAAAAAAAAAAATACAATAGAAGAGGAAGAGGAAGAAGAGGAGGAGGAGAAGGAGGTGGCAGGGACACAGAAAGAAGAAAGATTCTTCACATGAACTAAAGGATGGAGTCTGGCACCAGGAGCACACAGTGGATGCACATCTACATTATGACTGTAGACTTATTGTTGTGTGAGCAGAGAGGGCTACTGGCATTTAGTAGGCGAGTCCAGGGGTGATAGACACTACCTGTTACTTCTAATAGATGTCCAGAATTGAGTTCATTTACATAACAGCCCTCCCTCCACATTTCTTCCTTCCCTGTTGTTTATCTCATGTTTCCATGTTGTGTTTATCTCATTCACTGTTCTATCTCAGTGATTAGATCTAAGACTAGATTTCTGTATTGTTGAGGCCCACACTCTGCCTCAACACTTTGTCGATAAGGTCTCGGTCGACTGCCCTGTCCGATGAGAGTTCTGGAACCCCGGGACTTTAATGTCCCATACCGGGCCACCAAATGTGCCGCGCCAACCCTGACCAGCAGGAATTAAGACACGGAACAACCGGTTCCTTCTCACAGCAGTTTACTCAGGATGCTTAGCAGTTGGTAGTCAACATGGCGAGCCCCCGATCCCTTCCCGGGCGCAGCTTATAAACCCTGCCAGGAGCCCATGAACTCATGCCACGTGCACCATACAGCTGAGGTCACTAAACAGCAAAACAAGCTATGTGGGATGAACAATATATTTATCAGAGTGTGCTTCAGCTGTTATAGGCTTCTGAAAACCAAGTCTTTCGTCAGGGTATATGGTTCCAGATGGCTGCAAAGTTGATCTAGCCGCTTTCTACTAAAGTCAGCTGCCAACAGGTCCCCCTTTTAAAATTTTTTCAAAAGGGAAGGCTGGGAAAACTTACGGAAACCGTGCCTGTCAGAGTCCCCTACTTCCAGCCTGTAATATCGGACCTGTATAGGTTTACCAAAGCCATCAGTTTGTTGAACAGCATGAACCCAAGACAAGAGACTTAATATCTAAATAGTTGGTATAAAAGCAACACTCTTTAAGGCAACACACAACTTCCCCTGTTGGAGAAGTAAAAGGTCTAAGCCTTGTACTCACAAATTTTCAATAGAAGAAATTATACCAATGAAATCTTTGAATTTGTATCAGCTTAGTAACAATCATACAGATTTAGACAGCCTAATATTAACCACCACAGTCCCCAAGTCCAGGGAATTGGGGCGCCGACTCCTCATTAACTTCTTCAAGCTGAACATGGGCGTTGAGATATTAGAAGAGGGATGAGGGGAAGGGTAAATTGATAAGCCTCGGATGTCTGTGTTAACTGCATCCAGCTGGAAGTCCAGGGCATCAGTGAACACGCAGGTGATAAGATTCATTCACCAAAGCTGTGTATTCTGTAATATCGAAATTAGCCTTTCCTTAAGCCAGTAACCAGAAAAACCTTTACATTGAGTTTTTATCCAGAAAAATATAACTATACAACTCAGAATCACACCCATTTTAAAAGTTAAATCAATTAACATTATCATTCTGCTTAGCTCTCTGTCTAGAGCAGCCTTCTATTTATTCCTTGTGTCTTTAAAGCCTTTTTCATCTGTTTTTACTCACTTATTTCTTGCCCCATTTTTGTTACTATAACCTTTATTTATCTGTTTGGCTCTCTTGACTCAGAGCAGCCTGCAATTTACTCCTTGCATCTTTAAAACCTTTTTCATCTGTTTTTGCTTATTTTTTGCCCCATTTTTGTTAACATGCAATCACCTTTGTTTCACTTCTGAATTCAGCCAGCTCCATCAGTTGGCTGGTTCTCCAGCGCAGGGTGTCTTCCACTGTATCCCGCTTACTGGAGCCCGACGTTGGATGCCACAATGTTGTGGCCTTTACTCTGCCTCAACGCTTTGGGGCTAAGTGCTCTGGTCAAGAGAGTGGGGCTGCAGGGTCAGGAGACTCGAAGAATGGAGACAAGACAGGGTGTGATTCAGTCTCTCACCAAGTCTCTTTTATCAAGTCTCCTTTATTGAGTCTCTTTTATTGAAGGGAATTCTGAGCTATTTATACGCTTTTACCACGTGCCTTGTAGGCGCGTGAATACCATGTGCCTTGCAGGTGTGGATATGACGTAATCCTTACAGGCATGTATAGCGTGGATAGCACGTGCACCGTGTGCCTTGCAGGCTTGAATACCACGTACGCCTTACAGGCATATATGGCCTGGATAGCATGTGGACAGCACGTGAACTGCATGCCTTGCAGGCGTGGCTACCACGTGCGCCTTGCAGCTGGGGGCAGTAAACAGCAACACAAAATATGTGGGCTATCAGAGTGTGCTTCAGCTGTTGTAGGCTTTTGAAAACCAAGTCTTTCATCAGGGTATATGGTTCCAGATGGCTGCAAAGATAATCTAGCCACTTTCTACCAAAGTCGGCTCCCAACACTGTATGTGTACAATTCCTGGGAGAGGGTATGTGTATCCCACAGTAGTAGGAAGGTCAGAGGATGATCTCAGGTGTCCATCTTCACGTTGAGCCAGGGCTTCTCTTATTCATGGCTGCATATGCCAGCCTAACCTGCCTTCTTTAAATTCTGTCTCTAATTCCTGTCTGGTAGGAGTTCTGCACCTGACTGTATATAGGATCTGGGAATTTGAACTCAGCTCCTCACTCTTGCACAGCAAGAATTTTGCCACCAAGTCACCTCCCCATCATTTACTGTCTAAATGAACAGGTAAAATACTTATTCTACTCTTTGGTTTATGATTTCTTAATTGACAGAAATAGTTTGTCTAATAGCACTGTATCAGTCATGGTCAAGTCAAAGCCACAACAGTGGTTAGAGAAAATCAAATACAAAAAAGTAATTAATCAAAAACGACGGGCACAAGAGGACTCTAGGGCAGGGTTTGATGGGTCTTCTGTAAAGGGCCAGATAGTAAGTTATTTTGGGCTTTGTGGGCAAGAGTCACAGCCAAAGATATCACATGTTACAACACAAAACAATCACGCACATTTTTATTGATGAAATCCAAGATAAAATGAATGCATGTTTTAAAAAACTTTGTGTGTTGGGGGTGTAGAGGGTGAATCCGTGGGGCACGTGGAGGTCAGAGGACTTGGGGGAGCTGGTCCTCTATCCTTCCACCATGAGGGACCCAGGGACTGGGCTCAGCTTGTCAGGCTTGGCAACAAGCACTTCCGCCAGGCCCACAAGTACTCGCTCTGGGATACAGTTCAATTAATGAAGACAGCTCTACTTTGTAGAGTTAAGAATAAAATGCCACAACTGTCAGATGCACAGCACCAAGCAGGTGGCTGGCCATGACCTGCAGGTGGCAGTTGACCTGCCTGGGGCTGGGCTCCATGGGTGGGGCTGTGGAGGCACAACTCAGAGGGGGAAGCCTGAGGGTCCTTTCCCCAACCACTCAGGATTTACACTCTGCAGACAGAATTGGGTAACACAACCCACCAACCAAGCCATTTACTGAGGTGCAGAGGCGACACCTCCCCATTTTTTGTAATTAAGAAAAGACGTCAGGGGAAAGCGAAGTCCCCCTTTCCTGACTCTGCAATGACCTTCTACCACCCTCTACTGGAAGAGATTAAAATACCAGACAAGTGCATGAGGTCCTGTTTGAAGAGATGATAATTTGATACCTGGGGCAGGACATTAATTTCCCTCTGCTCTGTTTCTTGCCTTTACAAATAGCTACAGGAAAAGTCTCATATGAGACAAAATTCTGCATAAAACCAGCACACTGCAGGAGTTGGCTCTTTCTTACAGTGTGGGTCCCAGGGATCAAACTCAGGTTTAAGCCAGGCTTGGTGGCAACCACCTCTACCCCCTGAGCCCTCTCGCTAGCCCCTTGAAAGTTAGTCTTCCCCTCACTGCTGTCCTTCACCCACTAAATTCTTGTCTTCTGAGCCCACTCGTAGAAGATACTCTATGTCTTTCTGGGGTTCTTCTGTGTGTTTATTTAATGTTTATTTACACGCCTCTAATTTTTATAGCAAAGCCTTCTGCTTTGCTTCTAAATGTTTTGAATTTAGTTTTTCTTGTTTAATAGCATCTGGCTAATATATATAAGACAATTCTCTCTTGGCGTGCATGGTGGTGAATGCCTTTAAGCCCAGCTGTTATCACCGAGGCAGTTTTACACAGCTTATGTTGATCTGCTTATCATAAACCTTGGCGAATGTCAGGTAATCCTGCAGCCAATTGTAGCCAGACTAGGTGTGGCAGGGCACTTCCCTTGGTGGCCCATCAGAAGAAGGCTCATGACTGGGGGTGAGATGTAGCTCAGTGGAGAGGTCTTGCCTAGCATGCTCAAGGCTCTGGATTAAATCCTCAGCATGGGAAAAAATAATACAGCCCCATTAGTGCAGATCACAATTCTTGTCTTCTTCTGGTCTTTACCATTAGTAAAGGGGCTGAGTGGTAGCAAGAAGACAGAGTGGACAGAAGTATTGCCAGAACGGTAGCGATGGCAAAGGTGGCAGCAGCCATTGTTGCCATGTTTTCCACAGTAGCCCGGATGGTAAGAACAGAATTTTTGGCTCAAATTCCCAGAGTGGCCAAGGGCAGAAACAATAGGAAGCAGAGGTACTGTGGTCAACAAAAAGCTGTAGAACAGCAAGTGGGCCCTGATCACGGGAAGAGTTTCAGGGAGATGCCAAGTGTCTGAATACCCCAGCCCCCAGAACTATAGCTCTGGCCTGTTCCAGGAACTGTGCATTCAAATGCACGGCCTGCAGCTACTACCTACTCCTGCTAGTTCCTGCTCTAGAGCCAAGTGCTAGGGCCTCTGATGATTAAAGCCCAGAGCGAAGCATCTCCAGCCTCAGCACCTAGATCTATCTGAATTAACTGACTTCTAAAGGACACTCAGGCTTCTGACTGAAAGTCCCTGTGTCTGTCAGCACAGCCCAAAGGCCTTGCACACTGCCAAAGGGTCTTCCCCTGCAGCACCAGCAGAGAACAGCCCTGTGCAGACTCACAATTCCACACCAGTAGAGCAAACGGACCACGGCAGCCACCTGGTAGCTAACTGCTTTGAGGTCATTTAATCCACCCTTACCAAGAGAATCAACACATTGACTTTTGGGACCCAAAGTGCACAAACATCAGTAGCGACTGCCCAGGATAGCTTCATCCCACAAATCCCTTTCCTCCGGTTCCTTCTTCTTATGGTGGGACCTGTGTCTGCCTTTAGTGGAATGTCTCCCATTATGGTGGTTCTCCTTTCTGTGCTTAGACCTCTCTGTATCTCCTGGCTCTGCTGAGACCTTCCTTCTGCCGAGGCTATCTTCTCTGCATGAACCTCTCACTCTGTAGAGTTTCCCCTTGGGCATCCCTGGCTCCTGAGTGCTGGCTTCTTCCTCCTGGCACCTTGTTCTCTCCTTTCTGTCCTGACTGACTGGCTGGTTTTTCAGACAATGTTTTAGAGATTCCAGTCTTTGTCTGTAGTAAGGTATCTGGTTTTCCACTGTCAGACTTTTGTAAGGAGAATATCTGGAATAGTTTCTGAACCAGAATGGTAACCCCAGCACTGGAGCTCCAGGGCTGACACTGTCTCTCTTTTGGTAAACAGAATCCTCTGCCATCTTTCTGAAGCAGACATTTGGATGTAATCCTCTGGCTTTCTGCTTTCTAATGAAATCTTCAAGTTCATGCTGAAAAGAGTCATTGGTCTGAAACTCTTCCATCGCAGAGCACTGACCAGGAATGTATTTCTCTAGAAAAAAAGTGGGAGAAGACCCTCTGTTAATGCATCATTTTACTGAAGACATTTTCTCTGTCCTAAGAGAGAGTGTTTGATGTTACATACACAGTAAACAGCATAGTCACTGGTATTGAACATGAGTACTTTAACATAGTCTGGGGACAGGAAGCTATGATGGAGGAGGACAATTATTGCTCACTGGGTTTTGTTTTTAATTTAAATTTTTTATTATGTGTATGTATGTATGTATGTATGTATGTATGTATAGATTTGTACATAGGGCCCCAAGGACAGAAACTCCCGGGCTGACAGGTGGTAGTGAGCACCTGATGTAAGGGCTGGGAATCAAATTTGGGTCCTCTCTTAGAGCAGTGCTTTCTTTTACCTGTTGAACCCCTCTCAAGCCTGCTTTTTTTCATTTCAATATTGTAACTTGGTACTACTAAGTAGCCTTAGCTGCTATTGAACGGGCTAGCCTGTGTTCCTTCTTCTGTTGCTGCCTCCAGAGTGCTAGGATTACAAGCACCTGTCTTAGGTGGTAAGAAATGCACTGTAAATGTTAGGATCTACACACACACACACACGTATCTAATAGTGTGTTTGTTTGTATGAGTGTGCATGCGTGCATGCCTTGTATTCGTACTAATTTGTGTGCAGCTGTACATGTGAGTGCAGGCCAGAGGCTAAGCTCAGGTGTTACCCCTCGGAGCCTTGTTTTTTTGAGAGTCTCTTGATGGGACCTAGGGCTTGCCCTTTAGGCTAGGATGACTGCCCAGTGATGCCCAGGGATCTTCTGACTCCACCTCCTTAACACTGGGGTTACACATGTGCCATAGCACCCAGCTTTCCATGTAGGTGATGGGGATCAAACTTAGCTCTTCAAGTTTGCTCTGCAAGTGCTTTTCTGTCTGAGTTATCACCAGAGCTCAAATGTCACATATACTAAAGAATATAAGGTTTATCAATGGTTGTGATAGGTTTAAAAATCAGATAATGTGGGCTAAAGACATGGTTCAGCAGTTAAATGCACTGGCTACTTTTACAGAGGACCACTCAGTTCCCAGCACCCACACGGCAGCTCACAACCATCTGTAACTCTAATTCCAGAGGATCCAATGCCCTCTGCTGGCCTCCGCAGGCACTGCATGCAGATGACATACAGGCACACACACATCTTTAAAAAAAAAAAAAAATCACATAACTTTAGACCTTTCCTCTGTCATAAATACGATTCCATGTATAAAATTAAGTCATTTAGTCTTCAAATTAAATTATAAGTTAAAAGGGACTATCATGCAACTAAACTAAGCTGAAATCAAGCTGTGCATGGTGTTGCAGGCCCTTAACTTAAACTTAAGAGTTTATCTCGGGCGGTGGTGGCACCTTGAACTTTCTAAGTTCAAGGCCAGCCTGGTCTAAGAGAGTGAGTTCCAGGACAGCCAGGGCTATACAGAGAAACCCTGTCTCATCTTCGTGAGTTTAAGGCCAGCTTGGTCTTGGTCTACACAAAAAATTCCAGACCAGCCAATGAGACAAAAAAAAAAAAAAAAAAAAAAGTAGTAGAATGAGGACTAGCAACATTCAATGGCTTGTTGGTGGCCTATTCTGAAAACTTGGCTGCATTTTACTATGTTTCTATCCATTCAGCCAAGGTTGTTCTAACGGAAAGCCTGCTGTACTGGCAGTGCAGATCACGAAGCCTAACTCCTGCTATTCTACCATCCTGGGTCAGTTATTTTTCTATTATAAACAGTTATAAATGCAACTCACTAAGTGTGAGGTCGTATTTGTCATGCTGGCTTGAGATCTAGTCTCCTTCCAAACAATATACAGTCACGTGCTACATAATATTAATACTGTGGTGGACAGAATTCATATAGACAATGGTGGTCCCATTAAGATTATATTGCTGGGTCAGCAAGAGGGCTTAGTAGGTAAAGACACTTGCTGACAAGCCTGTTTAATCTCTGGGACCTCAAATTGTCTTCTGACGTTCACATGTGCCCCATAGCTCCTATACAAGTACACACACGCGCGCACACGTGCACGCACGCACACTCACACGCATACACATACATACATACATACACACACACACACACACACACACACATACAATACTATGTTTTAATGAAAATCTCCTTGAGACAGAGTGTTGCCTAGTGACCACACAGCTATCTTAGTTGGAGTAAAAGCACTCCAGCCAGGTAACATTTCTCGATATAATAATTCATCTTCACTGATGTACTGGATGTTAAGATCCACTTTCTACTTATAATGGATGAGTACACTTTAGAGGGCTGTCCGACAGGCCGGAGCAGTTCTGAAATGTGCTTTTATTTTTAACCAAATCTCTAAATGTAGGTTATTTGTGGTTTGGGGGTCTGGCTAATGAAGCAGCAGTATTCTGGACTCACAGTGTGCCATGGGGTATACAGTTCAAACCTAGGTGGGCTCTGGGGCAAAGGCCCTCATCCTTGGGAAGGCCTGACAGCCTAATTCTGAGGCAGATATAGGGGCTGAAGTCCCTACCAAGGACTTAAGTCTTTCTCCCCCTCACTGCTTTCCCATCCTCCTCTCTCTTTCCACTGAAGTAGCTCAAGCTGGCCTGGAACATTCTCTGTACTCAAAGACAACCTTGAATGTCTAATCCTCCAGCCTCTACCTTCCAAGTGCTAAAGGTATGTACACCACCACCTTTTGCTTATACGGTGCTGGAGGTGAATCCCAGGGCTTTGTACTGAGCTACATACCTAACCTGGGGTATTGTTTTTCTGTAGAGAGATTTAAATTGAGTTCAGATTTTGTTGAGGTGAAAGAATTTTCAAGTAGGCTCAAGTTGTTTCTTCAATATGGAAAGATGAAGAGTGTACTTTTGATAGTAAAGTCCTTTCTTATTACGGAATGGTGGTTAGCACCCTGGCGCCCTTTAAGAAAATTGCCAAGGAAAAAGGATGGCGTCCATCCACGGTGGGTGGGGGGGCTCCAAAAGCCGCATAAGGAGCAGAGGTATTTAAGACAAGCAAGACAGTCAAGTTGACACATGGGTACATGACAGTACAATTCCTAAATTCCTAAGTTATCTTAAGCGTGACCTGTTCAAAGAGGACCAGACTAGGATCAGGAAGTGAAACCCAGCCACACCTGTGCTTAGTCAAGCTGGTATTTATGGTATGTCTCTGCATACAATGTTTGCCGGAGTTACTCAGAACCAGGTTCAGATGGGGCACTTACAGCTTTGTGTGGTGGTCAGATAATACATAATCTTTGATACCCCCTCCCAAACGCAAAACAATAGCTGGGGTGTAACTCATTGGGAGAATATGGGATGTCCAGGGTTTGGCCTCCAGCACACCCTCCTAAAGCAATCCTGATTAACAGGAAAGGCCCAGGCTGTTTTACTGGGAAAAGCATGAGACCAGGGAGAATAACCTTTGGATGACTATGCCCACTTCTTTCCCTAACGGCCTTTAAGCAGGGCTTAGACACTGGCAGAAAAGGCACTGTGAACGTCACTAGGTCTGGCCTGTCTACGGACTCAGCATCCATGGTTTACCTACTGCCTTCCACTTTGTATATCTGTAATTCAACACATTCGCAAATGTCTGCTGCATTCATTTTTATTTTGTGTGGATACGTGGGGCATGCATGTACTGTGGCCCACAAGTGGTCAGAGGACAACTTTGGAGAGATGGTTCTTCCCTTTTATCAAACTTGGGCCATCAGTCTTCAAAGTAAGAGCCTTTGCTCACTGGGCACCAGCACACACCTTTAAAACTGGGCTTGGAGTCAAGCAGTGGTGGTACACCACATGCCTTTAGTCCTAGCACTTGGGAGGCAGAGGCTGGTGGATCACTGAGTTCGAGGCCAGCCTGGTCTACAGTGAGTTCTAGGACAGCCAGAGCTACACAGAAAACAAAACAAAACAGGCCTTGGATTAAATCAGCCTACCTCCACCTCCCAAGTGCTGAGACTATGGGTTTATAGGCTTATGGGACCACACCCAGCCAGGGCCTCAGTCTTCCTTCTCTACTTTGACCCACCCAGGAGCCATTCTCCAAGAAGCAATAGAATTGGTTTAAGATTCATCTGATCCTGTCATCTCTAGCCCAACACTCCCTGCTTGTCTTTGGTTTAAGTGACAATACTCATTAAGTCTCGGGCCTCCCGAGTTTCTCTCCTCATCCATAGCACTCCTCATTTTCACTCTATTTGGGATCCAGGCTTCCTCTCACTGGCCATGAAAAATGAACACAATTCCTACCCGCAGTCAAGGTGAGCTGGGCAGTCACCCCCTTCCTTCCTATTGTGAAGAAAAGGAGCCTCAGAAATGCTTAATTAAAAAAAAAAAAAAAAAAAAAAAAAAAAAAAAAAAAAAAAAAAAAAAAAAAAAAAAAAAAGAGGGAAAGGAAGAAAATGCCATGTTGAGACCAAACATTTCCTTCTGTTCAGTGTTCTCCCTCAACCCAGAAGACTCCAGGTCATGCTTACCACCAGGGAGCGCCCTTTTCATTAGTTGGGGGAGCCAACAGTGAGCGCTGTCCTCTGCGCTGTTTTCTTCTACCCAGGAGGCAACATCAGCAGTGCTGGCTTTCGACTCCTTGAAGACCTTTTCCCACCTCTCCCCCCAGGGGTAGATTATAGGCATGTACCACCACACCCGGTTTTATGGTGGCCTGGGGCCTTGGGGCAGGCTCAACAACCTACCGATTGTGCCACACCCCTAGTCCTGGCTCCATTTTCAGGATCCAAGACAGTCCTCCCAGGGTCAGGTTCCGGGAATACTTCTGGACTGGGGACACTACCTCTCACTTGGGTTCCTGCTTCACCTGTTTCCAAACCCACACCCAGAATAATCCTTAGTTTTCTCTTATCTGCTCGAAACCACCAGGTTTCCCTGGCACAGAGGGAAGCTTGGTTGCCCACTGGTCACCCACAGCCCTGGTGGTTCCTGCTTCCTCAAGACAGTTTTTCCTCGTGTTCTGACCTTCCAGCCACACTGGTCTCTCCTGGAAGAGCACACAGGTCTCTGAGCTTTTGTGTCTTTGTGCTCAAAGTCCCTAAATAAGCACACCCAAAAATTCTCACCTCATAAGGCTTGTTTGGAATGCTACCTCAGCTTTGATGACCTCTGACACCACTCTGCTGTCCCCTGCATTATCATCACCAAAGCTTCCCCATGGTCAATGCATGCTTTCAGGTGTTTTTAATGCCGATTCTAAATCAGGTATGATGGCACGGGCCTATGACCCCAGCACCAGGGAGACTGAAGCAGGATTTCGAATGAGTTCTAGGTCAGCAGTGGCTATAATCACGAACAGCTGATTCCAGCTTTTCCTTTCTACCCAGCCCCCAGCTGCTGCTGGTGCCTCTCTCACACAGTCCACACAGAGCAGCAAGAACTAACACTTTTTCAGATCTGGTACATTCCCACACATGCATGCAAAGTCCCCAGGAACAGAGATTCTCTATTCGTTGCTGTCTCAGCACCCGATCCAATTGTGCCTGGCGTCAACTAGGCCTTCACAAAGAAACCAGTGACAAACGGCCCTGATTCTTCCCTGTATATTTAAGTCCACTAAGAACCCCAGATCCAAGGAGCCCTCCCTTCCAGCCCCAGTCTCCCCTTGTACCTGAGCCAGGGTCCTCACTAGTGCTCCAAAATGCTGCCAAATATCAGAGTGAATGAGACACACGTTTGGGTCAGTTCTTATCTGGAACCATCACCTTGCATGGTTTACTGAGGAAAACCTGCCACACACAGGTGGATCCCTGGCCTTCTGAGGCTGAGTCTTTAGGGCCTTTAACTTGAAAGACCTGTGGGTACCACAAAGCACCAATGTCTCCCTGGCTAGAACCTCTGTAGTAAGGGCCTCACACAGGGTGGCAAGTTACAGTGACCTCCGGAACACTTCCAGGTTCCCAGCTGCTCGGCTTGCTTCTCTGCTGCTCTGTTAATGGCTCTTATGGCCTGGATGCCCTGGATGCCGGAAGTAGGAAGCCACGCCCCTTCCTCTGTCTGCGTTCTGGTGTTTCTGCTTTCTCAACCAGTTCTAGCTCACCCAGGAAATAAATCCAATCTTACACTTAAAGGGCTTGAGCAATGCCCTCAATTGAGTTCACTGCCTGCCAACAAAAACCAGAATGTAGTGAGATCAGTACTAGGCAATCCTGTCCGGAGTTTATTTTCAAAGAGTAAATAAGTTATCCAGTTTTCAGCACACCCAACCTCCCCAGCCCTGCCAAGCACCTCCCCTTCTCATCTTTCTCCATTTTGAGACCGACTCTCATAGCCTTAGTGGGCTTTCAATTCACAACGGAGGATGGAGAATGATGACCTGGAACTTCTGGGTCTTTCTGACTCCACTTCTTGGGTATTGGGATTACTGGCCTGAGCCACCATGTGGATTTATGTGACACTGAGGATGGAACCCAGAGCTTCTAGCACAGCAGCTAGATAAGCACTTTTACTAATTGAGCTACAATCACTAGTGCTGTACTTTTAAAAATACTGTCAAATTTAGCAATCAAACTTACAGCTAATTTTTAAAAATTCATCTTTTGAATTATAGTTACCAACTATTTAAAACTAGTGGGTAGTGACCTTGGGTCACACCGCTGTCTTTGGGAGGGTGAAGCAAGGAGCCCTCAATAGGACATGGTTTTATTGGAAATGGCAAGCAAGCAAGGAGGTTTCTAGCCTGGCACACACCTGATTGGGGGGCCTACTATGGAATTTTGTTGCCCTTTACAATATGGCTGGTGCTGGGAGCCAAACCATAAACTATGTTGTTGTTGTTGTTTGAGACAGGGTTTCTCTGTGTAGCCCTGGCTGTCCTGGAACTCACTCTGTAAACCAGGCTGGCCTCGAACTCAGAAATCCGCCTATCTCTGCTTCCCAAATGCCGAGATTAAAGGTGTGCACCACCACTGCCCTGCCCAAACTTTAAACTTAACCTCAGCTTTCCTCCTGATTGGTGATTGTTAGGAAGTAAAGTAAGTGCCGGGGGCAGGCTTGTAACCTGGAAACTAGAAACTGGTGCTAGAGAGTTCAACCTTAGGTCAGGTTCTTTAAGATGGGGTCTGAACCCAAGATCTGGTCTCTCATGCTCAGGGCAAAGTCACCACTGTCTTCAGGCAAGATCATTTAATTAATCCTAACAAACACTAGCTATAAAATGTAGATGCCAGTGTAGGATGGGTGAGTGGTCATGCTGGGTCATTTCTGACATGGGTAAGATTGTCACTGCCTCAGGGTTAGACTACTGCTAGCCACAGTGTAACCCAACTGCAACTATTCTAGGACTGCTTGCTGGCCAGCCCAGAGTTCCCTTCCCAGTCTAACGAAAATAGCCCTTGTGCCCACTGGGACTGTCTCACAGTATAGCAAAGGAACTCTACTCTGGAGTTCTGTCTTCCATGAATTCACTCACAGTCGGTGTTTCTGGCCCCTTGCTGCTGTCCCTGCATGGCAGTATCCCCCCTTTGAAGCTTCCCACTTTTGCTCTCCACCTGTCCCTTTCTTTTTTGTAATAGTTCTTGGGTTTTCATGTTATCTTTCTTTTAGTTTCTTAGAAGAAAAAAATACTGAATTGAGATAATAAAACACAAGTTACAAAAGAGGATAGAAGGGTAATTGTTTTTCTAGTTCTAACTCTGCTGTGATCTTTTTTGTTGTTTTTGATGGAGGGTAAGAGTATGAAAATATATTTGATAGTGAAAGTGTAAATTCTATTTCGAACCTGCAAAGCTTCTGTTCCAAATAGCTACTCCAGTTGTAGAGAAGTTTATTGAGTTTATAGAATTTGTGTCAGGTTAATTTTGGTATGTGATTTTTTTTCAACTTCTATTATACTAAAATTTCAGAAATTAAAAATAAAATTAAAAGTGTATTATGTTTACTTGTGTGTGAATGGGAGTGCACAGATACCACAGTGTGCTTGTGGAAGTCGGAGAATATGCAGGGGTTACTGTGATGGCTATTTCTAGTTGTCAACTCGACTACATTCTAGAAATTGAGGGCACACCTAGATCCAGATTATGGGGCTGGAAGACACAGGCTTTTTACCCAGATCTTGACGTGGGATGACACAAGCTTTTGATCTAGATCTTGAGGCATAGTGGCCTTGAAAAGCTTAGGTTCAGGCATGGTAGTACATGCCTTTAATTCCAGAAGACAGAGACAAGTAGGTCTCTGAGTTTAAACCCAGCCTGATACAAAGTCTTAAATCCAGGGTAGTAGTACATGCCTTTAATCCCAGCATTTAGGAGACACAACCATACAGATCTGAGTTCAAGGTCAATCTACAGAGTAAGTTCCAGGACCACCAAGCTTAGGCAGTGAGGGAGTTGGAAAACAGAAAGCTGATGATGATGTAATAGAACAAGGGGCCATGTTCCAGCTCCAGCAGGCAGTAAAACTTGACAGCTTTGGTTATGTGGCTCTGGCTTTAGAGCCAAGAATAGAAGGGACTACTGGGACAATTGATGCTGGTTAGCGGGAGCTAATAAATTAGTAGTGATTAAGAAGAGACCAGGATTCCTGAGGTGAAGTCTTCTGGAAAGTGTTTTCTGAGAATGTGTTCCCGAGATAGCTAAGGTTGTACCTTCTGCTTCAGCTGGGCTTGGTAATGTACGAATCACCCATGTAGTGCTGGTTTGGAAGGCATGACGGGGTCATAGAGAGCAGCTGAGTCTTGGCACTGTGGTGCAGCCTCAGTTGCAATTGATGGTCCAGGATTGAAGGGGTCATGCAAAGTTGAGGCTTGGCACCATGAAGGGAACCTATGAGAGGATATTGATGAAGCATAGTTGTAGCAGAAGAGCCCTTGGAAGCCTATGAGAGATGCCAGTACCATGTGACAACCACAGCAGTGGAGTGGAGTCAACCAGAGCCTAGAGTACTACAGATGGCAGAGCTGGAGAAGTGACCCAAGACCTTTGAAGGAGTTCAGATGACCATGTGTGGATTTGAGATATTGGAATAAGAAGCGGTAGCATTGAAGTTTCCTTGGATACCCTGAGATGTTAGAGATGCCAGAGCTCCTCCTGCACCATGCCTGACTGGATGCTGCCATGCTCCTACTTTGATGATAATGGACTGAACCTATAAGCTAGCTCCAATTAAGTGTTGTCTTTATAAGAGTTACCTTGGGGTGGGGGGCTGGTGAGATGGCTCAATGGTTAAGAGCACTGATTGCTCTTCCAGAGGTCATAAGTTCAAATCCTAGAACCACCTGGTGGCTCACAACCATTCGTAATGTAATGCCCTCTTATGGGGTGTCTGAAGACAGCTACAGTGTACTTACATATAACAAATAAAAACTGCAGGGCCAAAGCAGGTGGGGCTGGAGTAAGAGGGAGAAGGGAAGGGGGAAAAAAAGAGTTACCTTGGTCATGATATCTGTTCACAGTAGAAAAACCCTAAGATAGTGTTTCATTGTTTTTTTTTTAATTTATTTTTACATCTCCGTGTTTGTGTCTGCGTGTCCCCTATAGTGTGCATGTTAAGATCAGAGAACAATGTATGGAAATTGTTTTTTTCATTCAACCTTATGGGTTCAGGCGATCAAAAACAGGTTGTCAGGCATAGTGGCAAGTCCCTTACTGGTAAGGCCATCTCATCAACTCTGTTTTACAAGTTTTATTGTAAAGGTCTTTACTTTCTTTTAAATTTATTCCTATTTTAAAGGAAATTTTGAATAGAATCCTTTTTTTTTTTTTTTTTTTTTTTTTTGGTTTTTCGAGACAGGGTTTCTCTGTGTAGTCCTGGCTGTCCTGGAACTCACTCTGTAGACCTGGCTGGCCTGGAACTCAGAAATCTGCCTGCCTCTGCCTCCCAAGTGCTGGGATTAAAGGCGTGTGCCACCACCGCCCAGCTAGAATCCTTTTTTTTCACTCATTATTGAGGTATTTTTTAAAGGACTTATTTTTGAATATTGTTTCTCTCTTTTTTTGTTTGTTTGTTTTTTGTTGTTGTTGTTGTTGTTGTTTTGTTTTGTTTGAGGCAGGGTTTCTCTGTGTAGCCCTGGCTGTCCTGGAACTCACTCTGTAGACCAGGCTGGCCTCGAACTCAGAAATCTGCCTGCCTCTGCCTCCCAAGTGGTGGGATTAAAGGCGTGTGCCACCACTGCCTGGCTGTTTCTCTCTTAAGATGACATGTTCTTGCTGTGTATCCTAGGTTTGACTAGAACTCATATCCCTCCTGCCTTAGACTCCCAAGTAGTAAGATTATAAGCATATACTTAACTACTTGCTATTTGAGATGTCTCATGTATCCCAGGCTGCCTTTGAATTTACTATGTACCCAAAGCTGGCACCGACCTCCTGATTCTCTTGCCTTTATTTCCTAGGTGACACAGTTGTATGTACTCTCATGCCTTCCTAGCCCCTTGGTCTCTGTCATCCAGTGACTCACCCTAAAACCATTTTCCAAGAAGCAGACAGAGACACTTTAGAGTCTTCTGACCCTCTGCCTCTATCTCTCAAGTCTTTGAGTTAGCTCCATCATGCTCAATTATGTAATTTCCCCCTTATCATTGATTTTATTTAATTGCTGTATTATGTTAATTTGTGTATATTGAACCATCCTTGCACTTCTAAACAAAACCAACTTGATCATGGTGTACATTTAAGTATGCTGTTGAATTTGCAACCATTTTTTAAACTTTTGTATTTTTATTTATCTGAAATACCACTTTATAGCTTACTTTCTTCTTGCTTTTCTTAGGTAGGGTCTCTCTACATATCCCTGAGTGTCCCAGAACTTACTACATAGGCCAGCATGGCCTGAAAATCACAGAAATCTAAGACTCTGCCTACTGAGTGCTGGGATCAAAGGTGTGTGTCACCATGCTTAGGCTATAGTTTTCTTTTTGTATCACTTATCATGTTTTGGTAGGTATAACCCTACAGAGACATAATTTTGCCTCCTAACAAAGAAAACTTGGGACATATTGATTCACTATTAGATTTTACCAGGCCTTTAAAGAATCATTATGAATGTTTCTCTATTTTGTGAAACTCCCCTCAAATTAATTTTAGAAAACCAATACTAAACCTGCCGAAACCTGATAAAGACACATGACTGGTTGGGCATGGTGAAGCACGCCAGCAATTCTAGCACTTGGGAAGTGGAGGCAGAATATCAGGTGTTTAAGGTCATCTTTAGGCAACCTGGACTACCTGAGACCCTTTATTCTCTTCTATTTTTTTTAAAATTCTATTTATCAATCATCTATCTTTTGTGTGTAGGGTGAGAAAGGATATAAAAGCAACCTGTGAAGATTCTGATAGGTGTTACGTGTCCACCTATTTTGCCTATTGTACACTATTTTGCCTATTGATGGATATGTCTGGTGTGGGCCCTCAGGGTGTGCTTGTTTGGAGCTGGGTAAATGGCTGCAGGTTTTTGTCTTCTCATTATTTTGTAAATGAATCTTTTGCTAGTATACTGCATGTATTCCTAGTACCTGCAGAGGTCAGAAGGCGGCATTCAATCCAAGACTAGAGCTACAGACTGTTGTGAATTACCATTATTGGAAATCAAACCCAGGTCCTTTGCAAGAGCAAGTGCTTTTAACTGTTGAACCATCTCTCTAGCCCACGTTCTCTACTCTTTAAGTTGAAGGATTCACCAAAGTCCAAGTAGGACTAAGTTGCAGCAGACAATCTACAACCTGTCCTGTATTTCTCTCCAGGTAAAAATGAGGTAATTTATGTGCCCAGAACATCTATATTTACTTCTGGAAACTTTGTCTGTATACCTGGAGACACTGTGAAAGCAGAAGTTGTCTCACTGTCCAGAACAACATTTATTGGTATGTGAAGCAGACAACATGGCCTTCAGTCTGTGGCATTACACATATGTGGTGTATACCTGAAATGCCTCAGAGTGGAGGAAGTAATCAAACCAACTTCTTTGATGGAGGGGAGTTGATGGGAGCCAAGCCCTTTGCCAATTCTGGTCTTATGCTCTCAGACCTAGGCTCCCTCTTCCTCCTCTTCCCCCATGTAAAACCATGCGACCAGTCTTGATTCTTGTCACAAAGGGAACATTGATAACCATGTCCCTTATTCCCCTCCTCCCCAAAGCCAGTATTCCCCATTGGATTTGTGAGAGACATTCCTTCTTATCTGTATTTGTCCTCAGGTACCTTCTCCCACCCTGTCAAGGGCAGCAAGGTCCTCTGTAGGAACCATTTGTGATTGTTCATTATTTTCTGATCCTAAGAGCAGTCAGTCCTGAATGATGAGGTGCTTCTGACAGGTACTTTTCAAGACTGTGTATAGTACTCTGAGCATTTGCTGGGACACGGATTTCTTCTCCAAATCTGAGTTGTCTGGGGGATAGTTTCAGGCTAATCCTACTGATGGACTTAAAGCTGCTAAGAAACATGGGTTTTTCCTGCAGTTGGGACTATGTTCTGATGTTACTGTGAGTGGTTGGCACTCTCTGGCCTACCTTACTCACTTGTAGTCTTCAGTTCTCCCTCCCTCCCTGGCTTAGGGAGCAAGGAACTAAATTGCCAATTGCTTTGTACTTCTTTGCACCTCTCCATGGTATTTAGGCTTCTTCTCTTTTGATTTCCCAGAACTTTTGTCCTCTTCATTGCTCTGATTCTTTTCACTTGCAGATGCATGAAGGATACTACTATCCCCCACCTTGTTCTTTGGGATTGTTTTGGTTTGTTTGTTTGTTTTTTAAACATACTTAAGACATCTTCCTAAGTTTTGACCAGGGTTTTTCCACCTCGGCTATTTTGGTTCAAAAGTTTCTTTGTAGTGGAGGCTGTCCCAGGCATGTATTAGGCTTAGCTCCCACCATTCAATTTGAATGAAGTTGGAGAACAGGGGACATTTTAGGAAAAAGGTTTCTGTCCTAATTTTTTTTTAAAATTGTGCTAGCCACAGTGGCCTCAATATGATCAATACCACACATTTATAGTCTTCTCTTGCTTAGTATCTATGATTTTCATCAAAATATTTTAAAGAAATTGCATGATATATTTAGTGTCAGTTAATGTTCTGTTGTATGACACTGTTGATTTTGAGCCATTTTAAAGAAATCACAGCATTGCCAGGAAAGAATAATAGCATTTTCTTTTGTAAATTCTTTTTTTCATTTCAATTATTTAGAAAAATTATTGTGAGCCATAGATTTTTATTATGTGAGCCTGATACAGTAGGTAAATAATTTTTACAACCTTTTAGTGTATTCTACCTCTAAAATCTTTAATATGCTTTTTCCTTTCCAAAAGAAAATCACTAGAACAGAGCACTGACACAAAGCAACATCCAGAAGTTAAAATACTTTATTATAAACATTTTCAGAATATAAACTGATTTTGTGTGAAGTCTCTGAAACTTTAAAAACTATATGTTAAGATAAAATTATTATGTTATTTCACTTTCCAACCCAGAAAATATATTGCAAGTTAGATCTAAAAAAGGAAATCTAAATTGCTTCATAGAGAAAGCCAGTGAGCATAAAAATATGTGACTCAAAACTAAAAGAAACCCAACCAAGAAATATCGATTCCATAAAAGTCAGTTAATCTTCCAATTTTAAATAAATGATCTCCCAAGGGAAAATAATTCCACCACCACAGCAATTTGGTCAATAAAAGCAGAGCCACTCTCTTAAAGGGAAATTCTACCATAGGTAAGAAAAATTAATAAATCTTTTAGAAAATAGAAAAGTAATCTCCATGTTGGAAAGCAAGCACACTAAATACTTCATGTTCAACTCTGTAAGAAGTTGAAACTTCTGTCCACATATGCAAGTGACATGAATATGAATGCAGATAAAACCAAGCTCCTTGACTGTTATTTCAGGAGATCTAAGTCTCAGGAGATCTAAGGAGCTTCAAAATCCAAGGATAGACTGGTCCCAAAGCATCTCCTCCTCTGTCCTTTCTTCACCTTGTTCCTTTTTTTCCTTCCTACGCTTACGGTCCTCTTTCTTAGATGATACATCTCGGTTTTTTTTCTCTTTTCGATTCTTAAGCTTTTCTGTACCATCCTGTACAGTTTCTGTTTCTGCCTTTGTTTTCTTTCTTTGGATGCTCCTATGTTTGTTTAAATCCATTTCCTCAGAACTCCTTTTCCTCTCATGTTTGGGCCGTTCTTCCTGCCTTTCTCTGCCCTCTTCTAGATGTCTTTTCCTCTTCTGGTGCATTTGTCTATGACTGACTTGAGGGTCGACGGCACTGTGTCCTGAGCAGAGGCGCTTGTGAACTACAGATTCTACACTATATGAGCCGCAATTGTATTCTTGCTGACTAAGGTTCAAGGGGACTGGTTTTTCTGAGAAGCCATCCCTAGTAAATTGACAATAGCTCAGAGAGTTTAGTCTTATCTTATCATGAGGTGGTAACCACTGGGGTACCTGGTCTTCCGTCTGTGAACTACTGCATGATCTTGGGTAGGAATGGTTGGTTCCAGATGGGAATCTTTGATCAAACATTCTATACCTGGGCCTGGAATCAAACTCTTCTCTGTACCCACAGCTTTCCAAATACTCCCCTCTCATCCTTCTGAAACAAGTCTTTGGCTCTAAGCCTCTGGCTTTCTGTACTTTAATATAGTCTTCAAGTTCATCTTGAAAAGAGTCATATGGCTTGTTTGAATGCTTCATTAGGTTGACCGAAAGGGATTATCTGTAGAGTAAATGGAGAAAAAGATACTAAATTCTTTTGTTCTGAAAAATTTTTCACTCTTAGAAAGGTTAAAATAACAAATAGAAACCCAAATTAAAACCTACATTAACTGTTAAATATTTTGATAACGTATGTCAAAGAGAAGTATCACAATGGTCAAATATCTCATAAACCATTCACAGTAACTTCAGTATTCTAACTTGAGAGAAAAAAGTATAGAAAGGAAATGGAATATGAGATGTTTTCATAAGTCTAAAAATAAAAAATGTATAGCAATAGGGATGTGTGAATCACGTCTGTGGCAGTGGCCTGATCTAAATGTTAGGTAATTTTAAAGCTGTGACCTTATTATTGTTTTCTAGGACAAGCAACAGAACCATAATTAAGTAATTTAATCTTTAAAATCCTGTTTACTCAATAAAATAAATGTACATACTTACCTGTCTATAGTACTCTAAGGCTTACTAATGAAAGAATGTGATGTTTGTAAATTTTGGAATGCTGAAAATGATAAACTCAGCTACAGGATGAGCTACTACTTATGGGACCAGGGTATGAGAAAAGGTGAAGGAACAGAATGGAGTTCTGCAGCATCTATACAGCACTTGGATTCCCCTCTATTACTTGACTGCTATAAAGGCATTCTAGAATGCCTTCTGGTTTGTTCTCTCCCAGAAGACAAGTATGAGGTGGAAACTGAGGAGGCGGAGGTAGAGATGGACATAATAGGGATAAGAACTCACACAGAAAAGTTTCTAAAGAGCAACAGCAATTCCTTATTATCTTTCTTTACCTCACATTAAAATTCATTTTGGGGGATTTATTTATTAGGACAAACCCCGCCCCTCATGTACAACTGAATATTCCTTCCCTTTAAGAAGTAAGATCCAACAAAGCATCCCAGAGGCATGGCCAGTGATTATTCTGAGAATAGGAAAATGGTCTAACTGAAATGTACTTTGGTGAATTAGAAAAACTAAATATCATACTAATTTAGAAGCATAAAAATTTTGATTAGGACAGCCACAATAAACATGAGGAAATAAAGGCATACCATTTTGTACTTCAAAAGAGCAAGCATACAAATGGTCAATAAACACAGGAAAAGATGCTGCAGATCATCAGACATAAAATAAGCGTGAATTAAAACCACAGTGAGGGATCACTACACATTCACTGGAATGACTACAAGACTGACAGTGTTTAGTGAGGAGGTTGAACAACTGTAACTCTGACCTTTCTGGCAGGAATGGTAAAAGGGACAATCACTCAGAAAACAGTTTGGCAGCTTCTTAATCAAGTTACATATACACCTATGTAATAATGATTTAGTCATACCACTCAGAGGCATTTACCCAAAGGATAAACATCAGTGTTCATAGTAGTATGAACCCTCCAAAAACCAAATGTAAATCAATAGGTAAATGGGTAAAGCAAATGATGGTCTAACTACCTAATGGAATAAACATCTATACAAAGCAGAAACAGTCCTAGCATCTGTCCATTGACAACTGGATAAAGCGGATGAATCTTGGAGACATATTACGCCAAGTAAAACAACCCAGTCCCTAAATATCTCAGACGGCACACATGAGCAAAACCTTACCGTTATCAGGCTGAGAACTTGATGGTGAAATCTGATCATATTCAACCATTAATTGCTTCAGTTTTTCAGCATGAAACTCCACAAAGTGAAGACTATAACAATCAAGGAGCTAAACCATGGAGTAGAGATTATATCTATTTTTGTCTAATACTCAACTCTCATTCACCTGAAACCAAGCACAATTTTTTCACAAAGATTAAAAGTTCATACCTACACAACCAGCACAGACAAAACCTACAAAATTCATCTTTATTTGCTGTCAATCCGAAAACTTTTTAAAGCACATTTATTATACGTGTAGAGGTGTACACATGTATAGAGGTCAGAGCACAACTTGCAGGCATCAGTTTTCTCCTTCTACAATGTTGGTTCTGGGGATCAAACTCAAGTTAGGCCCCTGAGGCAAGCATCTTTACCCACTGACCAGCCACTAAAACTTAGCTTTTTGTTGTTTTGTTTTTTGAGACAGGGTCTCTCTATAGATCCCTGGTTGTCTTGGAACTATGTAGATGAGACTGGCTTCAAACTCAACAAGATTCATCTACTTCTATCTCCCAAATGCTGTGATTAAAAGTATATACCACGCCCAATGAGTATTTTATTTTAAAAACCCTAAAAAAGTTTTTAAAGAATGGATTATCCTTCTTGTTCTCTATTCTGGTTTCTCAGTCTTACTTAGTCTGGCAGGAGCCCCTCTTTCCAGTCCACTTCCATCCACTAGAGACCTCTTGATGCCAACCTAGGGTCTACCTTGTTCTATTCTGCCACTTGCCCATATCAGTCATTCCTTCTAGTATATCTCCATTCCTTTGTGATACCTAATGACCTGCAGAAATACTCTCTAATTAAGGACTTCCCCTGCCACAGTGGTCACAATAGGTTGGGTTCTCAGACCAGTGCATTACTCTACTCTCCTCAGAGAAACTGCTTCTTATAGTAGATGACAATCAACACAGACATCTGGAGTGTGACATTACTTTGGAGAACTCAGTCCTAAACAGAATATCTTCATTAAGCTCAGGGATCAATGTAGAAGAGAAGACAGATTGTAAGAGTCAGAAGTGATGGATGACTCCAAGGAAACAGTGTTTGCTAGACACAGCAGGACTGATGCACATATGAACTCAGACTGTGGTAGCATGCACAAGATCTGCATAGGTTCAAGCCAGATGGGTCTTAGCACTAAAAAGGTAAAGTGGACACAAAGCCTCATCCCTAACCAAGAAGCTACGTGTAATTTATACCTGCTGGAAAATGAAAAATTAGTCTTCTTCAACTGAGTGTCACTAAGCCTATCAACTACACTCCAGAGAGCAGGTCAAATGCCTAAATGAGAGTTTCACCCCAGTCAGAATGTCTAACATTAAGAAAGCAATACATGCTACCAAGGACTTTGGGTGTGTGGGAGTTATGCACTGTCAATACGAATATAAACTTGACTAAACACTATGAAAATGTACATGAAGGCTCCTCAAACTGAAAATAGAACCACTGTATAATCCAGCTTTAATAGTTGTGGGTATAAGCCTCTACCATTCAAGTGAATAAATGTGTAATAAATGTGTAATACATTTATTACAGTACTATTTACTATAGCTAGGTTACAGAATCAAGTGATCCATCAACAGATGGATCAAGAAAATGTGGTATATACTATACAACTATTCAGCCATTTAAAAAAGGACAGAATTATGTTGTTTGTTAGAAAATGAATGCAAACTAGAGGTCATCATATAAAGTGAAATAAGCCAGGCTCCTAGGCAAATATTATGTTTTTTCTTATTTGTAGATCTTAGATTGAATATACAAAGGCACAAACACACGAAATCTTTCAAAATATACATTTCTGGCCATTATTAGGCAAAATATTGCCATATGAGTAAGTTCAAGTAAAACAAAAACAAAAAAACCCTTAAGTGCTTAAATGTGTGGGGCTACAAGATATCACTTTGCTGTTGCTGGAATGATGCCATAAGTGGATTTCAGTCATCACAGGACATGAGGAAGTGAGCCAGTGATTCAGAGCAAAGACAAAGATGCTTGGGTCCTTTCTACTCACATTATGAACATGTGCTAACAGCTTTGCATGTTCTACCTCTAAACTCCTTGTATGAGAGGATCTAACAGAAAATAATCTTTGAGTGAGTTTGAAACTGTCCACATACTAGTAACTGAAATGTTGATTCAGGGCAAACAGAGAAATTAACATTTTGTGAATAGCCATGAATGATTTTTTTATTTTCTTGAAACTTATCTTTCTAATTGCGTATTACTTTACAATCTTATAAAACCTAACTAACAAATTTCAACACAACTCAAATATCACAATAACACTTTGATTACCTGGTAACTTTTCTACAGAATTAGAATAAACACAGATGCCTTCTTTTACCTAATTCTCACAAATATGGCAAACAGGGCATCCTGTGGGTTTAAGAAACAGAATGATTCAAAGTGATTTGCCCAATCATTAATGGCAGAGTTGAGACCTGAATCCAAGTCCTCTCAATCTGAAGCCAAGAATAACTGTAATTAGAGTATTTGAATTTCAATCACATATAAACCAAGATGTAGTTTCAAACAAGATTACCAATGAGTAAAACTAGATGATGTGGCTGGTAAGATGGTTTAGTGGGTAAAGGGCACCTATGGCCAAGCCTAGTGACCTGTGTCTGATTCCTGGGACCAACACGATAGGTGAGAACTGACTCCAAGTTTTCCCTTGACCTCCATTCAGTGTTGTGACAGGTATGAATCTACACACAAATACACACACACACACACACACACAACTACATTGTGTGTATAGGGCAATTACTTAGATGAGATCTAAACAGCACAATTTTATGTTAGTACTTTTGCATCCAAGATGGAAGAGCTAAAGAGATCAAGTTTCTCCAGGTCTCTGAACATTAAGAGACTAGAGTAGAAAAGATAATTGTGTATATAGATGGTAGATGGTAGTGATTAATGGCTACCTGCCCCCTCTCTTCATGACACCAGTATACAGGCAAGATACAGAATGGAAGCCACACCATATTAAAGAACATTCATTGGACAGGAACTCAGACTTAAGGTACAAGAATTATTTACCAACCCACACCTGTGTCTAGCTGAGAGTCACAACTCATCCTGGTCAGTATCTTCATTTATGAACTAGAGGTAAGACCACTAAACAGTTCACAGTGAATCGAAGCCTCTTTAAAGGGCTTTAAAGGTAAGACTACTGTATATTACCTTTACTGCAGTGGAAACCACTAATGCAAAACAACAACAACAACGAAACCTTTTGATACAGACTTATAGTTTCTTGAATTTCTCTTCTAGTTATTGTATGAATGTGCTGGCTAAATTACTAGGGACTTAAGGTGCTGTGTGAATTCAGTGTTGGGGGTGGGGGAGCAGAGTTAGAAAGACCTGAGTTTAAACCCTATTTACCCAAATATGTCAGTTAATTATTTCTTTTCTAAGCCCGTATCTTCACCCATCAAAAGGGCAAAACCATCTACCACAAAACGTTCTTAAAACAATTAAACAAAATGGTATGGATGAAATTTATCTGCTACATTTCAAAGACTACAAAAGATAGTCTCTTATTTTCAACCTATCTCATCATAAAAACAGCAGCATCACTCCACAGATACCTTTTATAAAAACCTGTCTGCATTCCTGATATCTACAGAGAAAGTAAAGGAAGGTAAAATACTGGAGGTTGCATTTTCAATCTTCATTTAGCAATACCATTTCAAACACCATCTCAAATTTTTAATTTTCCAACTGCTTACAAGACTATAGTTACAACTTTTTGCTCATAATAAACCTCATTATAATATGAAATCATCTAGTAAGCTTAATATTTAATATGGAGATCTTTTAAACTTAAAAAAAAAAGGGGCTGGAGAGATGGCTCAGCAGTTAAAGAGCACTGACTGCTCTTCCTAAGGTCCTGAGTTCAATTCCCAGCAACCACATGATGGCTCACAACCAGCTGTAATGGGATCTGATGTCCTCTTCTGGTGTGTGTCTGAAGACAGCTACAGTGTACTTGTATAAATAATAATAAATAAATAATATCTTAAAAAGGATATTCAATGTCTATTTTTTAAAAATTTCATTTGTTTATTGTGTATGTATCCAGTGTACATGCCAGAGGAGGCATGCAGAAGTCAGGGGATAGCTAAAGATTCAGTTCTTTCTTCTTCCACCAGAGTCCCAGAGATTGAATTCAGGCCCTCGGACTTAGAGGTGGCCATTTCTCAGGCCGTATAGCCTCAAATTTGTAATCCTCCTTGCCTTAGCCTTGTAAGTACCTAGAATTATAGATGTGTGACATCACACCAGAACTTTACATTTTTCTGTGGTCCAGAAAATATCACTGTAAATGAGAAGGTACCTGGGAACTGATGATGGAAGCTCTGGGTCACAATATTGAAATGTGGACTAAGACACTGAACCTAGGCATTTTTTTTTTTTTTTTTTTTTTTTTTGTTGAAAACAATCTCAAAAAAAAAAAAAAAAAAAAAAAACCAGACAATTTTATGAGTCATGGATTCAAACCTAGGTAAACCCTCCATATTTCTGTGTTCCACTTTTTTGGACTCAACTATTGATTTTAAAAAATCATGTTTATTGAGCAAGAAGACTTACTTCCTGTGTCATTATTCCCTAAACAATACAGTATAACAATTATTTAACAGTTATACTGTACTCAAGTCAAGGCTATATACAGCTTCACTGAGTCAGACTTTTGTAGGTTTTGTTATAAGTAGGGGGTCTGGAAACAATCCCCTGCAAATAATTAAATATGACTGTATACTATTAATGTTCTGTGAGAATCATTGGGAGGAACCATAAACCAACTTTACCTGTAGCAGGCAACCTTTTCCTAGTTGGTAAAAATGTAACCATATAAATGTCACTAAATATGTAATATAATACAAACATGAGGATAGTCATGTTGTATATTAACTTTTAGGACTTGGGCTAACTTTTCTCCCTTCACAATTAATCTTGCCCAAATCACTATATTTACATGGTCTACAGTTAAATCTAAAGCAACCAACTGCTGAAAATTTACAGATGCTTATCAATTTATGAGCAAGAATGCTACAGTTTGACAATATATCCCCCAAAGCTGGTGTTGGAATGGCGGAAACTTTACCCCAGTACAAGCATTAGGTGAAGCCAAATGGGAACTATTTAGGTCATGAGGTCACCACCATAGGATTTGATTAATGTCAGTGAAAAGAGAATTATGGCTGCAAGTTTGATATCTCTCCACACACATACTCTTGCCTTCCTCCATGAAGGTGATCTTCACCAGATGGTGGCCATCTTTAAAGAAAAATCACCAGCCTCTAGAACTGTTAAAAAAATCTTTTAAAATATAAGTGTGGCGTTCCATCATATCAATATAAAGTGGACTGAAGATAAATACCATTTAGTACCAACATTGTACATTAAATTCAAATATTTATGTATTGGTTTTTCAGGATGGATTCTCTGTGTAGCCCTTTCAGGTATTTATTTTCAAGACAGGGTTTGTGTAGCCCTGGCTGTCCTGGAACTGGCTTTGTAGACCAGACTGGCCTCTGCCTTTTGAGGGATTAAAGGTGTGTGTCACCACCTTTATTTCTTAGGTTATTTCTGTTGTTTTGAGACAGTCTCACCACTTAGCCCTTGCTAACCTGGTACTATGTAGAAGAGAATAGCCTCAAACTTGTCAATAGCAGTCTTTGCCTTCTGAGTACTAGGATTACATGTATATGTTAAAAATGCCTACCTTCTTTTTTGGAGACAGGGTTTCTCTGTGTAGCCCTGGCTGTCCTGGAACTCATTCTGTAGACCAGGCTGGCCTTGAACTCAGAAATCCGCCTGCCTCTGCCTCCCAAGTGCTGGGATTAAAGGTGTGCGCCACCCCTGCCCGGCTAAATGCCTACCTTCTATGTAGCTACTTAAATATATTGGAAATGTGATGCTATGAACATGGTTTATTTTTTAAAAATGTTGTAGAATGGTATATTCCAATTATAATATCAACGAGCCAATATATACAAGCTAAAATAATTTAAGAGAGGAATTACTGTGGCTGGCTCATGATCCATTCACTTCCTTTCCCAGGAATGGGGGTGATAGTAGAAGGAAGGTGGTACCTATATCTGAGTAAAGCCCTGAATGTATTTGCTTGAAAGAACTAATTTTTACCTTAAGCTATCCCTGGCCAAGGATTACTGATAGTAAACACTGCCCATATCTAAGAGGCATAACACCCTGAAAAATACCATAAAACTTATATGATTCCCTAGGGTATATAGATATATTCATAATCTACAGTGTGACCCAGTGAATCTCACCAAAGATACAAATTTGAAACAAGCCTGAAACATCTTTCACTTACCAGACACTTCTTTGTTTCATTTGGGTTTCTAAATGAACTTATCTTTGAAATAATTTCTCAGTCTTTATACTGTATTACACTGCTAATTCATGGGAGACTGATTTGCAGCTCAATATTATGTTAGCTAAATTTTATTGAAAATAACTGAAAAAGACATACACTGATTTGGGGTTTGCTACATGTTTACTACATTATAGTTTTAACTCTTGCAAAAATGACCAAGTCTGTATTTATGCTGGTTATTTTCAAACTAAGCTTGATTTCAGCACTAGTATGTAGCTTTTCTGTTTAAAAATGTGTGTTCAAAAACAAACTGTTAAATCAGAAAGTTTAGAAAGAATGTGAATATAGTGTTTTACAATTATTTTGAATTGTTTAAAAATATACAGTTTAGCTACAGTAAGGTAAAACAAATAATGTAGTTTTCACAACTCTCCTTGATTCTGAATTGTACATACAAACTGACCACAATATTGACTCTTCTTGGGACAGGATGTGTTCAGGTTAGCCCCAAACTTCTCAAAAAAGTTTTACTTGTCCTATTTTGAAGGTGAGAATGGAACTGAAACTGTAATTCTTTTCTAATTTTTGGAGGGGTTTTCTAATATAGCTTAAAACTAACTCACTAACTCACTCTCTCTCTCTCTCTCTCTCTCTCTCTCCAAGCACTTGTCTTTTTGGGTCTCATAGTGCAGCCAGGCCAGCCTTAACTCCTGAGCCTCCTGCCTCAGCCTTTAAACACTAGGATTTTAGGCATGTGTGACATGCCCACTCTAACTTTTTTGGGGTTGGGAGTACAGTCTACATAGACCAAGTTGGCCTAAAACTCAGAGATCTGCCTCTGCCCCTCAAGTACTGGGATTAAAGGTATGAGCCACCATACTTGGCTCCACCCAACCTTTTGTAACTATTGAAAATAAGAGTCCTAAACCAGGTAGGGTGGTACATTCCTATAATCCCAACACTTGCAAGGTAGGTGGAGAGTTGGGAAGACAGTCCCATAACAGTGACTAGGTAACTTTTTAAACTGCTGTATTTTTTTTTCAAATCTTACTGGTTTTAATTTTTTTCTGAATGTTGCCAAATGCTCAAATGACCATTAAAAGTCCAAACTTCCATGTTCTGTGATTACTGTCCCAGCACACAGCTACACCACAGAATTCCAGACTGCTCAGTAATCAGTCCAAAACTGTAAATCTAATTTACACAGCCCTTCAGAAGTTTGGTTATTGTAAGGTTCCTAAACTTGACAATACTGATATTCTCCATAGGATAATCTATGTTGTGTATAAGGGGGCTATTTTGTGCATTTTAGAGTGCTGTGGCATCTCTGTCCTATACCAAATAAGATTACCTAAAGCATTTGTTTACCATGTTCCTCTGTCCAGTGGCTATGAGCATAAATGTCTCTGGATGGACATTCCAAATGAATGGAAGATGGGAGAGTCTGAAACAGACACATCCTTGGTTGAGAACCACTAGGCTAGTCCAACTACCTCACTCCATAGATGACATAACCCAAGACC
Organism: Arvicanthis niloticus; assembly: GCF_011762505.2. Taxonomy (NCBI): domain Eukaryota; kingdom Metazoa; phylum Chordata; class Mammalia; order Rodentia; family Muridae; genus Arvicanthis; species Arvicanthis niloticus. Next base: position 11,984,069 of record NC_047666.1, on the reverse strand, counting down.
AAGTGTGGAACTTTCCCAGGGTCATTAAGACTCCCATCTCACTAGTCTCATTTTTACCACCTATAAGTGGAACAGCAGTTATTATTACATGGATTATCACTTGTCTTTTGCATATATTAGAATCATTGAAAAAAAATTGATGTGGAAACTGGCAGAAAGGTTGGCTTTGTTTGATTCTAAATTGTCCTGTGATCTGACAATAGAACTAAAAAGAATTCCATGTTGACACCTAAAAGCTATCCAGGCATACTTGGTGATAGAAGTTTTAAAACACACACACAAAATTCAGATAAAAAAATTTCTCAGGATATTCTAGGCTGATTAAAGATACTCATTTGATTGCAAGTGAATTTCTGTAACATTCTTACTAAATGGAAGTGTTCATGAAAATGTTTTAAGGATACTATTTTACTCCTGTGCCACTTCTCCATAGTGAACCGTGTAAGGACATAAAATACGGATATCATGGAAAAAAGTTACTTTTAGTGTTATATGTACAGGTATTCTAGAAAATGGAGTCTAAATTATACTGTAATATTCTGGCTTTCGTTATCTTTCACACTGGAGACAAGGAGCAATATAAGGCAAAAGTACTAAAAAATAGTTTTTCTGTTTCTTGGTGTTCTACTGAAATCTTCTACAGTGGGTAATCAAATGCCATGATATAAAATTATTTCCAAAACTACTTTAAAGACTTACAGGTGCAGGCTGTCTCAGGTGTGTAGTACCCATAAGAGCACACATTTCTATTGGGATAGTCAATAGCGTTTTGTGTTTTGGTAAATGTGTTGGTGAGAATGTCAAAACTCTCCAAACCTCCATCCATAAAGTGACTTAAGCTGAAATTTAACATAGCCCCTAGTAGCCTAAGTTCAAGTCCCTCGACACCCCAGTCCCCCTTTAAGGAAAAGCTCTGGCTGTCAGGTTTACTGTTTATTTTAGCCCTCAACAGATGGCAGGCCTCCGAGTTTGTGATGCTCAGGGTCTAAGGAGTTGTACTCTTAGTAGAGATCACTCTTAAAAAGGTAACAATTCTGGCCCCCCCCTCCCCGCCGGTTTTTTGTTTTTCCTGAGGTAGTATCTCACTCTATAGCTTCTGCTGGCTAGGAATTCTCATGTAGACCAGGATGGCCTTGGCCTCTCCAGTGCTGGGGATTTAAGGCGATCAACACCACGCCCAACAAGGGCTCTATCTATCCCATCATTTTAAGCTTATTTCCCACAAGTCAGAAGTCTTTCATAGACTATCAAACCGTTTCTTTGAAATGTAATTAGGATAAAGGAGGTGCTTTCCCGGTCTCTGTGGGAGATAGGCACCTAACTTCCATAGTTCCCAGCCGGCAGAAGCAATGACTAACCCTTGGGAAATTTTAACCTCTCCTTCAGGCCTTCTCTCCTTACACATTCTTCTTCTTCTTTTTTTTTTTTTTTAAAGGCCCAACTCACCCCGAGCAATTCAGAATACAGCTCAGCTTTGGTCCCAGTCAGTAGGTATGGAATAAAATCTTGATCCTCGCCACCCTCACACTGGCCAATAAATACTAAAAACTCCCATCGCTATGTCAAGGTATGTTTGAACATATTTTCTAACTCGTCTTCCTGGCTCTCCAGAAAAGCTCTCTCGAAAAGCTTCGGGGTGATGATCCCCTCCACCTCACCTCCGCTCTTCCCTGAGGAAAACTTTCAACTTGGAAGCGCCCACCCTGCTTTCCAGAACCTCCTAACTCCCAACTAGTTCCTGTCCCTGGGTGGCCTGCCGTGAAGTCTCCTCTCCAAACCGAGGCTGCTCTCTCTGGGGGTCGCTCGAAGACGGGGCTTCCTCACTGACCCCCCCACTTCCCTCTGCTTGGCCGCCTCTTCTCCTGGCCCCCTCGGACCTCGGCTTCCCCGCCAGGCGGTGGCGTCCCCTGGCCGTGACGCAGCGGGCGCTGAGGGGCACTGAGGAGAGAGGCGCTCCGAGGGCCGCCGGCCGCGCCCGGCTCGTCGGCCATTGCGCAGGCGGGGCGGGGCGCTCGGCCTTCACTAGGCCGCGGGAGTTGAGGGCTGAAGCTCGGGCCGCCCCCGCCGCCGGGCGGGAACTCACCTTCTCTGAGGCAGGGGCGGGCGTCTACAACTACTGTCCCCCTCCCCGCCAACAACGCCGGCCGGGGACCAGAGGCTGCGGTGGAGGTGGCGGAGAGGCAGAAACACCGCTGCCGCCGCCGCCGCCTCCGCCGCAGAGCAGGCGGGGTGGGGGGGAGGAGGCGGAGACCTGACTTCCTGAGGGGAAGTCGCCGCCACCACCCGCGGCTGACTGGACGGCGCCAGCGCCATGGCGGCGGGGCGCGCAGACGCGCATGCGCAGCAGAGCGGCCCGGCGCGCAGGGCACTTTCTAGCCCCGCCCTCCATGTTTGCTCCGCCCCTTCCCGCCATTTCGGGCTAACCGGCTCTGTCCGGAAGAGTTGTATCTGGGGTATCCGTCCTTCTTGTCAGTGGAGGAAAGAAACCTAGTGACAAGGTTCAGCCAGGAAGCCAAAGTGAGTCTGGAAATATACGGATCCACCGGCAAAAGTATCTAAGAAACGCACACCTGCCTTTTCTTTTTCTTGTGCTCTTATACTAATACTAAATATTAAGCACAATCCCTGCTCGTGGTACATTGCTAACATAGTCCATAAATTCTCTCTCGGGTTGTGCATGTACGTGCATAGTGTTCCTCAAAGCACATACACGGTTTCATCACCATACATGCTCCTATCACATAGATACATCACACAGGTACTACTAAAGTGTATTTAGTTTTCTTTACATGGTCATTTTGTGTGGAGCGGAATGACGGTGGGGTTCCTTTTTACCTTACGCACCCCAGAGGTCGGGTCAGGTTCTGGAGCTTGACAACAATCTCCTTTACACAACGACCCATGAGTAAGAGGGTCTCACTTTAGCTCTGGCTGGTCCCAAACCAGCGATTGAAGGGTTAATTACCTAAAAGCCTTAGCTGGACTGAGAAGCTCAGAGCTGACTGTTGACTGCTGAAGCTTCTGATAAGGAGACCACATCCCAAACCCGCTAGTGTCTACCACTTCAGGGACCTGACCTGCAAATGGAATCTTCCAACCCCAAAGCTCCCCCCTCCTCTCTTCAGTCCTACAAAACAAGGGCCCCTGCTGCCACATGTGCCACTTGGACATAGTCTCACTTCCCTGAAAGACTAAAGCTCTTCAGTTTTGATTGAAGGTCAGTCCTGTTTCAGGAGATGTCTGTCTTCCCTTCATTTCTACTGGCCTCCACCAATCCCGTTCTGACATTAGCAAACCTTCTCTCAGCCTCTCGAGCTGAGATTACTAGAGTGAGCCAGAAAGCTCCACTAGGGTCTTTGGTCTTTAAAGCTGAAGACTGTGCTTTACCCACAGGCTGGCCTGGAAAACAGGATCCTTCTACCTCAGGCTCCTAAGTGCTGGAATTATAAACAACTTTACTCCTGGACCATGTTAAAGGCCCTGGTTCCTGCTAATACTACACTGTTGTGTAACTCAACGTGCTGCATTTGCTTTCTTTTCCGAAAATTGCCACTCCCCTACAGCCTAATAAACTCCTTCTGTAAAAGGATCACGAGGCTTCACACAGAGGCAAGCAGTCCGTTACTGAATCCATGCTTTCTTAATAACACAGGGACAAGAGAGAACATGAGGTTTTGGTCTGTGCTGTAATTAGACAGCATACAATGGGCTATTTATGTGAGTGACTTTCTCTCTTCCCTCCACCCTTTAAAAATATTTATTAATTTTACTTTTAAAATAGTCTATAGTACATAAAAACTTGCACATAAATAGGAATGCGGTGTTCCTAAAGATCTGCTCTTGATCATGTGTGTAGTGTGTTTGTGTGTGGAGAGGGTATGCGCCCGTGTGTGTGTGTGTGTGTGTGTGTGTGTGTGTGTGTGTGTCCAAGGAGGTCAGTTGCATCGGATTCCCTGGAGACACATCTGGTTCTAAGTGGTCTGATGTGGGTATTGGGAACCTAACTCAGGTCCTTTGCAAAAGCAGTACAGAGCTCTCACCCTCCGAGCCATCTCGCTCACCCTTCACCTTTATTCTCAGTGCCGTCCCCCTGCTTATTTAGCACCCCCTTGCTTCAGTCTCTAACCTTTCCCATTGGTCTCTCACATCGCTTATGGAACGAATGAATGAGCTGTGAGTGCCGAGCTCTTCCTGGCCTGCTTAATATTGCCAAGAACTCTGAACAGTCTATTATTAGACTCCGCGGGAGCTGGCAGACATTTTCTGTAAAAGGTCAGCAGTAAGCGCTTTTGGCCCTGCTGGTTATATGTTTTCCAGGGGACATAGTCAGCCACTGTGCTATGAATACATCCACAGAAAAGATGTGAGCAAGTGAGTGTGTTTGCTTCCTGATAGTTATATTTACAGTAACCGAAATTTGAATTTTGCCACAAAATTCATTTAATCCCCAACCATCCATTAAAGACAGTAAAAACTATTTTTACTTCACGGCTGTAAAGGGCCCTGGAATAGTTCTGCCCTAAATGAACTGTGGCATCAAGTAGAAAGGAATTTTGCTAAGGGTAGGGAAAAAAAAAACAAAAAACAAAAACAAAAACAAACAAAAACAAAAAACAAAAAACAAAAAACCACTTGCAGCTTCCTTGATTTGCCACTAGATGGTGATCTTTTCGAGTGTGTCGCTCAGCCTGTGGGTCTTTGATGGAGGAGAACTTTGGAGGTTTTGCAGGGCGTGGTAGCATCCTTGTATTTGGACAGGCACACCAAAATTTATAGCAAACTATATTGATAAAATTTACCCTTTACTTCTGGACTTTCATACCTATCCATACATATTCCCTAAACTGTGACATATATAACGGAGGAAACACAATCACTCTCCCGAGGCCTCTGAGGTGATCAGTCTAAAGGTTTGGAACAACAATGTGTATACCCGGGAGGTACAGCTAAAGCTCTAAGTGCTACCACAGGCATCTGGAAACACATTCTACTCAAAATTCAGGTCAGCAAGATGAACTCCTTCTTACATTAGAAGGCTGTTTACACAGGAGTGGTAGTATACTAGCAATCCCAGTAACTTGGGAGGTCAGTGCAGGGCAGTAACATTAAAGACAACTTAGACTCGATCCTGAGACAGTGTCACAGGACAGCAGGAACGGCAGCAGCAGGAACGGCAGCGGCAGGAACGGCAGCAGGAACGGCAGCAGCAGGAACGGCAGCAGCAGGAACGGCAGCGGCAGGAACGGCAGCGGCAGGAACGGCAGCAGGAACGGCAGCAGCAGGAACGGCAGCAGGAACGGCAGCGGCAGGAACGGCAGCGGCAGGAACGGCAGCAGGAACGGCAGCAGCAGGAACGGCAGCGGCAGGAACGGCAGCGGCAGGAACGGCAGCGGCAGGAACGGCAGCAGGAACGGCAGCAGCAGGAACGGCAGCAGGAACGGCAGCGGCAGGAACGGCAGCAGGAATGGCAGCAGGAACGGCAGTAGCAGTCGGAATCTGAAGTCATGCCTCGGCTTTGTGATGATCTACCAATCTCTCCAAAACAACCCTATCTTTTTTTTTTTTTTTTTTTTTTTTTTTTTTTTTTTTTTTTTTTACTACCTTTGGGAATATAGTCCCAGCTGGCCCCTTCCAGTCACTAGCCCAACAGCTAATACCAGTCCCCACAGTCTCACTGATGACGCTGTATGTCCTAGGGAGTGAAGGACAACCTTAGACAATGAAGAATCTCTGCTCATCTCCAATACCCAGAGGGACAATGCAGGTAGGTAAAAAAAAAATTATTTAATGTCGCCTGAGTTTAGAACTCTGCTCCTTAATATTTATTTTTATTTATTTAATATTACATTTGTAAGTATGTCTCTGTGTAGACATGCACACTAGTGCAGGAGCTGTCAGAAGCCAGAGGTAAAGGGTCCACCAGGAAATAGAGTGGAGTTGGTTGTGACCTTGTCACATAGGCACTGGGGTCCTAGTTGGGACTAATTGGGGTCCTCTGCAAGAGCAGTATAGCACCCACAACCTCTGAGCCATCTCTCTAGCCCCTAGAACTCTGTATGTTATCATAGAGAAGATTTTAAAAACACTTCAATATATACTGGAGCCTTTTTAAATGAATGTGTCTTCTTGTTAATTAAAGGAACAATTATATCTCCTTTGTTCAGCACTCCACTAAAGAAGAGATGCTTACTGGCTGCATTACAAAGTCATGTTAGAGGGTTCGTTCCCCATTAGACATTTGTGTACGCCGATTTGTCAACCTCAGTTTCAGCTCTCACTCTCACAGTGAGTAGGTTTGTAAGTGCAAAGATCTGGTCCCTTTCTGCCTCCTACTGTAGTTACTCTACCCACACATGAACGTGAGCCTCCTTATGCACCTCATCTGTAACCCACATATACTAATTTATTGTAAATTAACTTTCATTGTCTTCTAAATTGAACTACACTAATAGTTTGTTTTTAGCTATGAGCTAGTAAATGACATTCTTCCTGAATTTCATTTCGGATTTGTTTGCTTGTTTTGTTTTGAGACCGGATCTCGCTGTGTAGCCCTGGCTGGCCTGGAATCTTCTATGAGAAGTGGTTAATTATATTTACTATAATAAGAGGCAAATGTAATATTTTATGGTAGATTCTTATTAGTGAGGTAACAAATTATTACAAATTTAGTGACTTAGAATAATGTGCATTTGTAATCATCTTACAGTTCTGGTGATCAAAAGCAGACATGGGGTTCACCTGTCAGTAGGACTGAGCTACTTTTGAAGGCTCTGGAGTGGGAATCTCCTTCTTTGCTTATTCCAATTTTCACATGTCTCTTAGTTTTTTTGGTTCATGGCCCCATCCCTTCATCTCTGAAATCCCCAAGGAAGGACTTTTCGGTGTCTCCCTGACTCTGATCTTCTTGCCTCACAATTATCTTTTCTGTCCCTGCTCTCCTTGTATGAAGATTGCTATGATTACATTGGTCCCATCAGGATTACACAGGCTAATACAGGATAATCCCTCACTGAAAGATCCTGAATTTAGTCAAATTTGCAGAGTTCTTCCTGACATGTGTCTCAGTCTATTTTCGGATGCTCCAACTAAATATCACAGATCAATTTATAAGGAATATGCTTTTGGACTCATGATTCAGGTGGCTGTATGTGGCAAAGCCCTCCTGTTGGTGGGACTTTCTGCAAAGGTCCAAGACGGAGCAGGACATTGCTCTGGGGGGCAAATCATCCCCACCCACATCCCTTTTCTTCTTATGAAGCCACAGTACTGTCAGATTAAGGTCTCCCCTACAGCCTCATTTAACCTTAATTACTTTCCGCAGAACCTTCAAATACTACAACTGGATTATGTTTCTCTCCTCTATATGCTTCATGATAGGAAGTCTATTTGTACATAAACTTTGGCGGACTCTATATATATAACATTTGTAAGGTGGCATTTCTATTTCTGGGTATTTGAACTTGAACATCTTCTGAGGGCTACCTGTCTTCCTACTACGTAACTACACGAGCTGCGATGAATATCCACAGGCAGAGCTAGAGCTCAGAGCCTCATGTCTTTGTCTGTCCTCTCAGCCTCAGGTCAGGTAGAATTTTTTTTTTTTTTTTTTTTTTTTTTTTTTTTTTTTTTTTTTTTTTTTTTACCATGGCTTGGGCTGAACGTGTACCAGAACAGCATCTAGAGAGGTTTGAGTCCTCGCCAGACTGAGCACTGTCCTCAGAACTGTTGTTGCAAAGGCTATGAATAACAAAACAATGTTGATACAGAGCACTTACTTGATTGAAAACTCAAAATGGGTCGAAAAACTCATGTTTTTTTTTTCACTCTCTTGTTGTCTTAGTTTGAGTTTGTATTGCTGTGAAGAGACACCATGACCACAGCAACTCTTATAAAGGACAATATTTAATTGGGGATGGCTTTCAGGTTCTGAGGTTCAGTCCATTATCATCATAGCCAGAAGCAAGGCAGCATCCAGGCAGGCATGGTGCTGGGGAAGCTGAGAGTTCTATATCTTGTTCCAAAGGTAAACAGAAGACTGACTCCCACATGGCTAGGGGAAGGGTCTCAAAGCCCACACCCAAAGTGGCACACTTCCTCCAAAAAGGTCACACCACCTAATACTTCCACTCCCCGGGCCAAGCATATTCAAACTACCACACTTGGCATCAGTGATATTTATTTATTTAGTTTTTTGGTTTTTATTGCCTTTCTTATTCCTCCTATTTCTCCTCCTCTTTCTCTTCTTTCTTCTCCTCCTCTTCCTCCTTCTCTTCTTCTTTTTCTTTGAGTAGGGTCATGCTATTTAGCCAATCTACCTGCCCTGGCCTCTACAGTAGCTTGTGTGATGATTTGAGTGAGAATGGTTCCCATAGGCTTATGTTTGAATGCTTGATTCCCAGTTGGTAGACTGTTTGGGAAGAATTAGGAGGTGTGGCCTTGCTGGAGGAGGTGTGTCACTGAGGTGGGCTTTTGAGGTTTCAGAAACCTCTGCCAGGCCCAGTCTCTCTCCTTCTGCCTCCATCTTGCAGATAAGATGTAACTCTCAATGACTGTTCCAGCACCATGCCTGCCTGCTACAATGCTTCTCATCATGATGATCATGAACTAATCACCCAAAACTGTAAGCAAGCTCTTGAATTAAATTCTTTCTTTCTAAAGTTACCTTGGTAATGGTGTTTCTTCACAGCGATAGAATAGGAACTAAGACAGCTGCGAGGGTGTGGAGCTTTGAGTTTTGCTCATTAGGATACATCTGAAATCGCTGAGATTCTCTAGCTCTGGTATTCTAAGAATTAAGACACACTGTCTGACAAGGGGGTTGGGTGGGTTTCCAAGGCTTAAAGGAGTTTTGAGCCATGCAGTTTAGCTGAAGACACAGAACTTCTGGTACATCCTGATGACTTAGAGAGGATATGACAGAGTAAATAAAGTAAAGCAAATCACCGAAGAATGATTGTTTTATGAAATGCCAAGACCTGTGCTGTCCTTGCACATATCACCTCATTTTTTGCTCACCACGACAGTGACGCAGAGATTACCACCCTTGTTTCATAGGTTCCATCTTTAGGTGGTAATAGCAAACTCATAGTGACACACTTCCTCCAACAAGGCCTCACCTCCTAATAGTGCCACTCCCTGGGTCAAGTATATTCAAACCATCACACCGGGCATTAAGCTAGGATGCTTGATCAACGAAGAACTGTCATCTGTTGACTGATATAAGAACACCAACACCAACAAGGTGTCTCTTTTCCCATTGCCAGGGGGTGACTGGGTAATTTATAATGAACAAAAATGTATCGACTCATGATTCTGGAGGCTAATGAAGACCTTCTTGCTGAATCACAGAATGACAGAAGGTGGGTAGAATATGGGGAGAGGCCAAACTCATCCTTTTTAGCAGGAATCCATTCTCTTGCTAATGGATTCATTCATTTGTGAGGGTGCAGGTCTGATGAACTAATCATCTTCGATGTGTTGACTCTTCTGAATGCAGTACTGATTATTGTTAAGTCTTAAACCCAGGACAAATCTCACTCAGTACCTCTAGCTCCTTCCAGCACTTCTGTAATTCCCCAATCCTAAGTCTTTCCCTCCCAGGACTGGGCTTCCACTTCCCTTCCCCCAGCCTGGTCCCCGTATAACCCAGGCAGTTTGGCTATACAGATCTCTTGGCCTCTGGGCTCAGGCCACCACTCAGTCAGGAGCCCCTGTCTTGCTCTCCCTCCTGCTCTCTTTTTTCATAGTTCAGTTTAGTCTTCAGGCCACAATCAGCCTGGACTTCTCCGTTACACCTGCAATAAAATCTCCTTCACTTTGAGAGTAGTCATGTGCACCTCCTTTTATTTCTTTTTTTTATTCCCCATTCAATTATGTTTTCTCACACTTGGACTGTGAAGGTCACATGCATACCATAACAATCCAGAATCTAAACATACCCAGAAACTAAAAATACTACACAGAAGCTAAGCCACAGTGCAGAATCTGCAAGGGCCCTTCTCTCAACCTCAGTGAGATCAGCCAGCTGGCCAAGAACTGGGGGGATTTTAGAACCATGCCTCGAATGTTGGCCCTCCTGGTGAGAGGAAGGACAGAGCAGGTTGATACTTTCCTGGCAGCAGACACATGCTTGAGGGAGTTTGGTAGAAAGGTCTTGGTGATGGTACTGTTATTTTCAAGCCTGCCTTCTCTGTATCCAGCTCTCTTGCATCATCAGTGATGCTGAGAACGTCTGACTTCCATGCCAGGCGGTGGGCTGCTGTGAGAGACACAGCTGACACTGGAGAGATAGGATGTCCCTTGAGTCCCGAGAGTTCTGCTACATATATGGCAAAAGGCTCATTTTAGCTTCTGCTATTTATTTCTTGCCATGGGGAGACACTTGAGTGGGGATGGGGCAAGGGGCCCATCTCAATTGAGAAAGTCTGCATCTGACAGCTGAAGGGTCCCAGAGCAGCCGTTATTACTTCGCCTCTTTTCTCTGTCCACCCCAGTTGTCTCCTTTTGATTGTCAGAGGCACCTGGAGGCTAAAAATATCCTACTGACCAAGTGCTCTTGATTTCAACTCAAGCTGAATATGACTGCAGTTCAGAACATAGAACATGCAGAGTGTCTTTAAACAGGTTTTCAAAACCTGCCAGGCTCCATGTCAGGACCACACTAGCCTGTGGTCATTTTCTGTCTTGGCGTCTTTTCTGGGTGATGAATGAGACCTTTGTAAGGTCACTCACTGTTCACTTGCCTTTTCCCTCCTGACACAGTGGTGGGGGGGGGGTGAGGGCCCAGCTCTGGAGAGGAGTTGGGAGGGGAGGTGGCCAGTCCATTTATAGCCCTGCTCTTTAGGGAAGGAGCTAAAGAGCATCAAGGACAGAGGCTTGGCTCAGTGTGACTGAGCCACCTCGAGGGCCTGACAGACTCTGAGATGACAATAGGCAACATGGAGAATGTGGAGGTCTTCACTTCCGAGGGCAAAGGCAGAGGTCTGAAGGCCACGAAGGAATTCTGGGCTGCGGATGTCATCTTTGCTGAGAGGGCTTATTCTGCAGTGGTTTTTGACAGGTATGTCAAGGAGGGAGCCAAGCTCTCAAATTCTGGCTTCCAAAGTCATCAGAAAAAGGAATGAAGTTCATGGGCTCCTTAATTTTTAATTTAAAAATTATTACATTTATGTGTGTGTGTGTGTGTGTGTGTGTGTGTGTGTGTGTGTGTACAGAACACACACATGCTCCTGTGTGGAGCATACACTTGCCCCAGTGCATGTGGACAGGCCAGAGGATAGCTTTCAGAAGTCAGTTTTCTCCTTCTACCCTGCAGGGGACTGAACTCAGGTAGTCAGCTTTGTTGGATAGAGAGCAACTTTGCCAACGGAACTATCTTGCTGGTCCTTCAAATTGCACTTCTGATAACTATCTGCTGGCATTTTTTTTTTCCTGGAAGGATTTGTTGTCTCTAACAAAGCTGAGCAGGGGCCTTTAGACACTTTTTCTAGTCACAGAACTTGGGGAGAGGCCGTGCTGGCTGTGGATGGGTGGGTATGGTACAGCAGGTAACATTTTCTTACAAAAAAAAAAAACCTCTTTTTAGTTCCTAAAAGACCCAACAAACCCATTGGAATATAAAGCATGTATGAAAATTTAAGAAATTAGTTTTAACTATAAGTAATACACGAATCCATTTACTCTAATATTCCAAATATTAGAGTCTTACTTTTAGAGATAGGGTAGACAAATATTATGTCTACCTTAGGGATAACTTGTGCTTTATTTTAAACCAACATTCTTGTATTATTTCATACATTGATTTGCACTAGGTAAGCTGGGTGGGTAGCCACAATTTGTCTTTGTTGGTTTTATAGAAATGATATCATGCTTCAGGGGTCAAGTTAGAGTTTGCTTTTTTCCTTAAACAGCGTTTCCGATCCTATCCTTGTGAGGACAATGAGTCTGTCTATAGGTAGTTCATTTGTTTTTATTACACTGAAATTGTGTGTGTGTGTGTGTATGTGTGTGTGTGTTCCTGTATGTAGGTGTGCACATGCCATTGTGTACATATGGAGGTTCGAAAACAACTTTTTGGAGTCAATTCTCCGCCTCCTTCATATGGGTCCTAGGACTGAACTCAGATCCTCAGCCTTCTGGGCAGACACCTTAACCTGCCCAGCCATTTTGTCTGTCCTGACATATTTTATAAATCCTCAAAGATCAATTTATTCTATGCATAGAGCTTTCCATATTTATTCACAAACTACATGGGATATGAATTTTTACAGCTGCAAATACTCCACCCTATAAATATATGTACATTTTACTTATTTTCCAGTTAAGAGACATTTAATGGGTTTCTATTTCTCACAAAATCAAATATTCCTGGAATTAAAAATGTGTTTCCGCATCCACAAGTACGGGTGCAACTAGAAAAGGGCTTCTGTTTTCAGCTTTACAGTGGTCTGTTCTCATGTCCCTATAGCCTTGTCTATGTGGAGCTTTCAAAATTTAGGAATAGTACTTAGTCCTTATTTAAAAACTTCCCTCCCTCAACCCAATACACAGTGGTTATGTTGGAATGATAGTATTTTCTGAGCCACAGTTGGAGTGACCTGTCTGGTGTTCATGTGGCTTGAATTAAGACAGCCTCTGATAAGCTTCGGGGGAGTAGTTACAGGATCAGCTGCCATGGGGGATGGGTGCCTCTTTTTAGAGATAACACTGACAGCATTTAAATTCTCCTTTCTCCACACCACACCTATAGAGACTTTCAGGAAAACAGCAATTAACCAGGGCAAGCAGCTTACCATCCAAGGAGTAATCAGGACCTCAAGTGACACTAATCATTTCAGAGGAGTCTGTGGTGTGTGTGTGTGTGTGTGTGTGTGTGTGTGTGTGTGTGTGCATGCGTGTATGCATGTGTACGTGAGCTGAATGCAGGTATGGTATAAGACTTAGAGTTAAAAATATAAAAGCACAAGCACACCCAGATGGCAGGTGCTCTCTTGGTCCTGCCGCCACCCATTATGTACCTTGAAGTCTCCAGAGTCAGTCCAGCCAGATTCTGTCTCCAGACTCTGGAGTTGAGTGGAGGTTTCTAGTAAAATGTTCTCTTCTTTTCCTAAGACCAGCCACACTATGGAGCCCAGCTGTCTTAGTGCTCACAGAGATCCACCAACTCTGCCTATCCCTACTTAACTCTGGTTAATGGTGTGCACCACCACGCCTGGCTCTCCTCAGAGAATTTCTGTTCTTAGCATGTTGGACTCTTCCTTCTATTCATTTTGCTACACAGCAGAGCTTTTACTATAAGTCTTTTTTTTTTCCATTTAATAACTTGAACATCTTCTTTGTTTACCTTTGAGTCTGTGTGCATGCCATGTGTGAGTGTGAGCAGGGTGTGCCATCACTGGTGTGAGTGTGAGCAGAGCATCAGGGCATGCCATTGCTGGTGTGTGGAGCTCAATAGACAACCTAAGCTTCTACCTTCTCTGAGGCAAGAAGAAAACCTGTCTTGTTGGTCCAAGACAGGTTTTCTCTGTGTAGCCCTGGCTATCTGTAAAGCAGGCTGGCCTTGGACTCAGCTCAGCTTTCTTTCTTCTGCCTCCCAGAGTTCTGGGATTGAAGAGTCACCAGGGTCTTTTGTTGGCAGTTGAGTGGTCTAGGAGCATTTGAGGACTCTCCTGTCTTCATCTCTAGGAGATGCTAAATTTTCAGATATGTGCAGTGGCGTCTAACTTCATGTGGGGCCTGGGATTCGAACTCAAGTCGTCATACTCTGTTGGGCAAGCACTTTGGCAGCTCTTACTGTGCTCCTCTGTATAGTGATACCTAAGTTTTCAGCATCATTCTTGTTTGTTTGTTTTTTAGTTCTTGTGTTTATGTATATGCACGTGTGGAGTGTGCACACACTTGTGTGGGTTGGAGGCCGGAAGCTTTAGTTGGGAGTCTTCCTTGGTTCTCTCTATACTATTTTTTATTTTACCTTTTCTGTGCATTGGTGTTTTGCCTACATGTGTGACTGTGTGAGGGTGTCAGATCCTGGAGTTTCAGATAGTTGTGAGCTGCCGTGTGGGTGCTGGGAACTGAGCCCGGATCCTCTGGAAGAGCAGTCCGGGCTCCCAACGGCCGGGTCATCCCTCCAGCCCCTGTGTGTGCTATTTTTGAGATAGGATTTTTCAGTGAACACGGAACTCACCTACTCAGCTAGACTGATTTCTAGGAAACCTCAGTGGCCCTCCTGTCCCTGCCTCCCCAGTGCTGGGATTTGTTTCTATGGGGGCTTGACATGTGTACTGAGGTCCTCTTTCTTCTGATGAAGCACTTTCCTGGCTGATCCAGCTTCCCAGTCCCATGATTCTTCATTTTTATTTAGTTCCTATTGTCATTGCCCTTGTTAATTTTTTATGTTCAGCAAATTAACTTAATTTTGTATCAAATAGAATGAGAAGATGAATAGATTTATTCTGAATAGTGACTTGGGCTTTGGCAAGGAGGGGAGATACATCTCTCTCCCCCTCTCCCCCTCCCCTCTCTGGTTGTCTGTCACTACTGTCACTATCACCACAATCACCATCAGCATCATCACAATCACTGTCACCACCATCAGCATCATCACAATCACTGTCTTTACTGTAAGTATCATAATCACCACAATAGGGGAGAACTCACCCCTGAACATCTGTGCTTATCACACTCGAATACACATACACACCACACTACATAAAAATCTTAAAAACAGGAATATACATGTGATTAAAAAGGGGAAAGTCCTTACAATAATAAATCAATTTTTTTTTTTTTTTTTTTTTTTTTTTTGGTGTAACATACTACCATAACCCAGGCGACCTTAAGACAACACGATTCTCTATACTTTCTGGGTGAGGAGTCTAAAATGGGGTGATGATTCTATTCTTTCTCCCTTTCCAGCTTTTAGAGGCTATTCCTAAGTAGGAAGACGGCTCACACATTTCTTTCTTCATCTTTTATATTTTTAAATTTTATGCACATGAGTGTTTGGTTTGCATGTGTGCTTGTGCACCAGGTGCATGCCTGGCGCCCATGGAGCTCAGAAGAGGGTGTTGGGTCCCCTTGAACTGGAATTACAGGCAGCGGTGAGTTGTCATGTGGGTGCTGGGAATTGAACCTAGACCCTCTGCAAGAGACACAAATGCTCTGAACTAATGAGCTCTCTGTAGTGTGAAAGTTCTTCACTTTACTTACACCTGCAAAGTCTCTTTTGACACACTACCAGGTTGTGGGAATTAAGACGTGGACATTTCAGAGACCTTTGCCAGGCCCCTACAGCCATACTCTATTATATAAATATTCTAGATTAATTCAGTTCATCACAAAAATATATTAAGAAGCAAGGGCTGTTACTGGATTTTTTAAAATTCTTTTTTCCCTCCATGCTAGGCAATGTCTACACATGCTAGCAGATGCTATACCACCGACCCAGACCAGAGATTCTTCTAGATTCTTTAAAGAAAAATTTGACAATTTCCCAAATAACTCTGGCTAAGACTCTGTGCATATTTCTGTGTGGGGTAAAATGAAAGGGGGGGGACACAAGAAACAAATACTTTTAAAGAAATCAGTGTCAGTCAGGATGTTTTTGAAAATCAAACCAATTATGAGCTTTCTTAGGCCCCTGGGGACATCTGGGCTTTTAGTCAGTGTATTCTATGCGAGCCTGTGGGAGAGACAGGGTTAGCTTTGCCATTTACAGTAGCACACATGTGACTTTTAGTCTGATAACAGCTGGTGAGTGGGTGGTGCTGGACAAGAGATATTATAAATGGAAATAATTTAATAACAGGATTAGAGAAGTTCTCGAGCAATTAGTTCAGAAAATGGAATAAGTGTTTGCTAAATTATTCAAGCTTTTCTCCTTGATGTTTAAACTTGCTGAGAACAAGCTGCAATAGATGTAGAATTACACCTTTTACTTAGCCGTTCTTGGGCACAGAGACAAGCTATGCTGACATGCTGCACAAACTGCTGTGAGCTATATTGCAGAATTTTATTAAATAATAATGAAACTAAGAACTTTGGAAATAATTGACATTTTATTTCATTACTGGCTTTTGGAGACAAGCCTTTCAGAGCTCAGGCTGGCCTGGGGCTCCGTGTTGTGGAAGATGGCCTTGGCTGATCTTCCCGCCTCTAACTCCAAATGCTGGGGCTGCATGTGTGTGCCACTGTGTCTGGCTCTGTGTTTTAATATTTTGAGTCTGGGCTTTGCTATGTAGCTCAGACTGTCCTGGACCTCTAGATCCTGCTGCGTGTGCCTCCCTAGTGCGTGGGGTTACAGAATGAAATGATGAATCTCTGGCAGAATGAGGTCACTTTTCTGAGTGACTTGAACCTGAGATGAAGACATCAGCTCCAGAGCAAGGCTTGTCCAGGTGTGCATATGGGTGTGTGCATCTCATCCTGGGAGAGCTGCTGTGGAAAACCCTTGCGAATTGGCAGTATGGTTTTCTAATTTTTTTATTTGTGTGTATGTGTGTCTACGTGTCCCTCTCTGTGAATGTGGGTGCATCCATCCTGCCATGATCCAAGCACAGAAGACACTCCTAGAGAACAATTTCTGGGAGTCTGTTAGTTCCTACCATTGTGGACTCCGAAGGTAGAGCTTGGGTTGTTAGGCTTGTTTGGCAAGTGTCTTTATCCACTGAGCCATCCCACCATCCTTCTCATCTTGGTCTCTCCCTGAACCTGGAGCTCACCGCTGCATTTAGACAGTCTGGGCAGTGAGCCCTGGGATCCACTCCACCCTGCTTTTAGACTGTAAGCATGTTTTTAAACCAATAGTTTTAAATTAACTATTTAAATAGGAGCAATTGTATGTGCGGATTCTCTCTTCCCTGGGGGCAGCCAGGCCTTGGGGGACCTGTATTTAGCGTTATAACACATAGCAAAAGACAGAACCTCCACAGCGACATACATGCATATGCCACACGAACTCATCCATGCACCTGTACACATGCACGGCTGAGCTTGGCAATATCAGTCTATAACTCCAGTATCTGAGATGTGAAGGCAGGAAGATCACACATTTGAGACCAACCTGGGTTTTACAAGGAGACTGTCTCAACAAAGAGAACAAGACTAACAAAGCCAGCCAGCCAGACTGTCCTTAAACTTGAACAAGGAAGTTGTGCTGCCTGACTTGCTCCTAGGTATATAATAGTCAGTATAAACCTGGGCCCAGAAATGCCTCTAGGATGACACAGACCTCTGGATGATGTCACCAGACAGCAAAAGGAGCTCATTTACTCTGACTGCATTATTCCCTTCTGCAAATGCCTGCAATGACACCACCCTTGGCTTACAGGCCAAAGATGTTCCCCACAGTCTGTCCCCACAGTCTGATTACCTCCCTGACATCGTGTCCCAGAATGGGCCATCCTATGAGCTCATGCTCTTACATGTGTCTGCATGCCACCGGTCCTCAAGCCTTTGACTTCCATCAGTGCATCTTCTCAGAAGACCTCGACCTTCTCTGAGTCCACATTTACAGGATTAGAACAATGCCTCTCTCCAGTCTGGTGGGTTGAGTTTCTGGATGCCTCGCCTCCCTCAACCTGGTGGGAGTAAAGTCTCCCTTCTTAGATTTTTGTTACAATTCACCCACATCTTTATATGTGTTTATGCGCCAGCTCAGCCTGGGGTCTCCTGGGAAGCAAAGTGTCTGTGTTGTTTATCTTTAAGACCCCTCGTGATGATTTGAATGAGATGTCGCCCATATTTTCAGACAGTTAAATACTTGGTCCCCAGCTGATGGTGTTTGGGAGGCGTAGGAAGCATGGCCTTGCTGGAGGAAGCCATGCTACTAGAGGCAGCTTAAAGGGGTGCTCCACTTGGAGTTCACTTGTGTTTCAAAATGTGAGCCTTCAGCTGCTGCTTCAGTCCTCATGCCTGCCTGTAGCCATGCTTTCCCGATGCTTCTGGACTGGACTTTCTGCATGCTGGGCAAACATTCTACCAGTTGAACTACATCCTTAGCCCCCAGGCTCATTTTTTTTAAAGCACATTGGAGACACAAAAGCATTGGCTCAACCTTATTGGATCCATCGTATTTTTGCAGGACTGTTCATTCACCATACACAGCCCTTGTTTCTGTGTTTATCTGTTATGGCTCGCTATTCCCATATAAGGAGCTGTCACACAGCTGCCGTTCTAATCCTCTTGACTCTGACAGATGACAGAACCCAGAACAGGGTTGCAGAGTGAAGAGTGACTGTAAACTTTCCTCCAGGGCAGAGAGTATTCCAGGGCTCTGGAAAAAAAAAGTTTCTTCCATGTATTCTGGTATCAGTGGCGGGGAGCAGAGACTTAAGAGACGGGTGCTCCTGTTAGGACAATGATCACTGGCACTCTAAAGAGCTAATTAGAAGGAGAGTAGTAGTTCTGGGGAGGTGGCTCATTGCTGCTCTTCCAGAGGTCCTGGGTTCAATTCCTGGCACCTACATGGTGGATCACAACAGTCTGTAACTCCAGTTCCAGGGATTCTGACCCCTGTGAACACCATGCATACACATAGTGCCTACATAGTCCACATGCAGGCAAAAATCCATACACATAAAATAAATATACAAATAGTTAGAAGGAGTGGCTAGAAACATCACTTGGAGAATGGTGAAGTTTGGTGAAAATGGGAATGACTACCTTGTGTGGACAGGAAGTTGGAGATGGAGGGGGCAGAAGACTTGCTGAAGGTTACCTGGCTGAAGTCAGCGCCCTTTCTCCTCCCCTGGAATCCAACAGGAATTTGGGCATCTGGTGCCTTTAGACACACTCCATCACTGGGTGGAAGTAATGGGTAGGGTGGTAGTGTGGTATTTCTGTCAGGGGACTGTCTTTGTGGTTCTCCCCTACCCAGTTGACTTCCTTTCCCATGGCTGCCTTTCCTGTGGATGCTAGAGGAGAGAGGACTTGAGTTCCCTGGTTCAACCGTGCCATGAGACATTGGATGGGCAGAGCAGACATATGTCTGTGGAACTTGTACCCAGAGATGGGTGGCTTGGCACCTGCTTTACACTTGTTATCCTTGTTACTCCAGTTAACTCTGGGTCACCTGACAATAGAAAAACTGGAAAATTTCTCTCTCTCTCTCTCTCTCTCTCTCTCTCTCTCTCTCTCTCTCACATCATCTATCTACCTAGCTAATCTAATTTATGTATCATCTCTCTTTAGCCATCAATCATCTATTTATTAGCTATCTAATCTTTCTAATTTATATATCATCTATATATATATATCTGTTATTTACCAATCACCTCTCTATTATTTTATCTTCCTCTATCTATCTATCTATCTATCTATCTATCTATCTATCTACCTATCTGTTGCATCTATGTATATGTATGCCACATGGAATTGCAAGCAGTTGTAGTCTGCCTGATGTGGGTGCCAGGAAATGCTTACATCTTCTAGAAGAGCTGAGAGTACTCTTAATCACTGAGCTATATCTCATCAGCTTCATATGTTGTTTTTATTTGAAAGAGAGAGAGAGAGAGAGAGAGAATATGCCACTTGTGTGTGTTACAGAGACCAGAAGAAGATGTGGGATCCCCTAAAGCTGGAGTTACAAGTGGTTATGAATTTTCTGATGTGTGTGCTGGGAACTAACTTGGGGTTGGTTCCCTGGAAGAGAGGCAGGTACTTTTAACTTTGGAGCTATCTCTTCAGCCCTAGAACTTCTTTATAACTTTCTTCTTGATTAAATTTTTTCTTGTGATTGAGTTTTGAAGTTTTTTGTTTGTTTTAAGTCAATGTCTCACATATCCCAGGGCAACCTAAAAGTGACTCTATCTATCTATCTATCTATCTATCTATCTATCTATCTATCTATCTATCTATCTATGAACAACCTTGAAATTCTGATGTTCCTGCCCTAAGCTCCTGAGTGCTGAGATTACAGGTCTATGACACTATCTTTGGCTCTGACCGGGACTCTGGCTAGCTAGATGCGCAGGCCCTGGCACCCACAAGATGCCAGTGTTGGGGATGGCTCTGCCAATCCCCCAGGCTGCATCCACAAAGCTCTGCTGAACCCCAGACAGTATCTGCCATCCTTGCAGTACCCAATAGAAATGAGACTCTTAAAGCTTAATGATTATCTAAAGGATTTATATATTAGAAATGCTCAGTCAACAAGATGCTCACACAATAGAGTTGTTACCCAATATCTAACCTGTGATAGAAGTTGCTACTCAGGACAGCTTTTGACCCATCTGTGGTTCTCCATGGCTGATAGCCCCCTTCTCCTCCCCTTCCTCTATTTCTCCCCCCCTTCCTCTTTTTCCCCTCCCCTTCCTCTTCTATGGCCTAATCACCAAGCTCCACTGAAAATACAATGTAGCAGAATAAGTATCCTGCTACATTAGTTACTTTTGTATTGCTATTATAAGACACTGTGACCAATGCAACTCATAGAGAGTATAGAGGTTATTTCAGGCTTGCAGTTTCAGAGGATTAGAATCCATGACCATTATGGGAGGGAATATGGCATTAGGCACCAGGAACGATGTGGAGCAGGAGCTGAGGTCTTGAGATAACCAGGTGGCAGAGAGCTGACTTGTAATGGCATGGGCTTTTGAAACCTCAAAGACTACTTCCGGTGACATACTTTTTTCAATAAGGCCACACCTCCTAATCCTTCCCAAACAGCTCCAGATGAGGACTAAATACTCAAATATATGATCCTAAGAGGAGCATTTTCATTCAAACCACCATGCCCAGGATATGCAGTGTTTGGGTCTTGATCCAGTAATAGGTCACTCATATAACATTTAATCAATCCCAGGACACAGATTTACTTACTTGTTTTCTGAAACAGAGTCTCTTATGTCCCATGGTGATCTTGACCTCCTATGCTGGGAACAAACGGGTTCACCACCATGCTCAGTTTATGTAGGCTTTCTTCATGCAAGGCAAGCACTGTGCCAACTCAGCTACCATTCATTTCGTTTTTTTGAGACAAAGTGTCCTTTTGTAGCCCATAATGGCCTGAAGTTCACTATACAGTCCAAGCTGGCCTCAAATTCACTTTAATCTTTCTATCTCATTCTCCTAAATGCTGGGATCACGAGGCCTTACCATATTCGTTTTGCTTAATTGGAAAAAAAATGTATTTTATTTTATGTGTATTTGTATTTTTACCTGTACATGAGATTCATGATGTGAATGCCTGGTGACTCCACTGGTCAGAGAAGGCATTGGATTCTGTGGACCTGGAATTACACATGTTTGTAAACCACATGTGGATGCTGTTCCGGAACTGAACCTGGGTCCTCTGCAAGAGCAACAAGTGCTCCGAATTGAGAAGTCATCTTGCTAACCATTTGTCTAATTTTAAAATTTAGTTTCTGATTTTGTGTTTTGGGGGGTATTAATAGTAATAATAATACTTATTATTATATTGTGAACTTCTTTGTTTGTTTGGTGTTTTGTGTGTTAAAGAGAGGGAGAAAGAAAGGACATGGAGTTGGGTGGGCGGGGGGGGGGAAGGAGGTGGGAGAGAGGAAACATGTGATCAGAATATATTGTAAAACATTTTTTTTTTCAGTAATAGGAAGCAATAGTTATAGGCATACAAGCTGTCAAGACGCAGTTGTTTCTGTTTGCATTTTCACATCAGGAAGCATATGTGGGAAGCCATGGCAAGGCCTTACTCTTGGCAAACACTCATCTTTGGCTCTCCTATCTACTATTCTTCTTTCTGCTTACCTTCCATGATCCACTTGTCAGTTCTCAGAACCTCAAACAAGGCCTCATAGCAACCCACCTTAGTAACCCTTCCTCCTGATCTCTAGATTTAGCCAACATCCTGCTAGATAGATGTTTTTAGAACCCCTGGTAATGGCAAGGCTTTGTGAAAATAACTTAGACCCCCACAGCTGCACCCAGCTTCCTCCACCTGCAAAGCCCTCTTTCCTTTCCTATCTCTCCCCATATCCTGTTTTTAGAGTATATAACCGGTGTGAACAATAAAAATTTTGCCAGCTTGATCAGACTTCTTGACGTGCTGTGCCTTTTTATTTTCATATGCATTTCAGTCCTCTCCACAGGGTCTAAGGGTCCCACTTGATTGTCCAGCTGGCCTGGACAAGCATAGTCTCAGAAAAGTAAGAACTTGCTCAGAGTGATGTAGGTAGTAGATACTGAAGTCAGGAGTGGAATCCAGCTTCAACTAAGTCCAGATCTGACCTGTCACATTCCCACCGCAACAGAAAGGTGGGAACTAGAGGACTGTGTCTTCCTTCCTTCCTTCCTTCCTTCCTTCCTTCCTTCCTTCCTTCCTCCTCACTCCCTTTTTCTTTCCTTCTTTCCCTTTTCCTTTCCCTCCATCCCTCTGTCTGTCTTAACTTCCCCTTCCTGTCTACTTAGCATTTCTCAGCATGCCCTAACCAGAAAGAACAGGATTGAGTTTTTGTTTGTCTGTTTTCCTTTCTAACTTCTTGCCAAGTGTCTTCAGGAGTAAGAAAGGTAAAGTCTCGGAGCTCCAGCCAGATCTGGAATTAAAATCTGAATTTTAAACAAGATCTCTGAGGATGCATGTGAGTCCATTCTGAGAAGTACCATTCATTCTACATCATCCTGTGTCCCAGTCCCAGGGTCCCAGCTGAGGAAGGGTGGCAGCTGTGGTAATAAAAGCAAGGCTGCTCTCCCAAGGAGACCCAAGTCAGAAGGGAGTTGGTAGAGCTCGCTCATTTGTCTTATATTTTATTCTCTCTCTCTCTCTCTCTCTCTCTCTCTCTCTCTCTCTCTCTCCCCCTCCCCCTCCCCCTTCCCCTCCCCTCCCTCCCCCTCCTTCCCTCTCCCTCTCCCTCTCCCTCTCTCTCCCCCTTAGGTATGCAGGTGTCTGTGGAGGCTAGAAGGGTGTTAGGTCCCCTGCAGGTAGAGTTACAGGTGGTTGTGAGCTGCTCAAGGTGGGTTCTGGGAGCTGAACTCAGGTCGTCTGCAAGAGCAGCATGTACTCTTAACCACGGATCCATCTTTCCAGTCCCTTGTTTTATTTTCATGCGTGGATCTAAGCACAAGAAAAATTGTGGAATAGAATTTAAGCCATATCTTGAGTTCAGAGGGAACATTTGGTGGTTCACATTTGAGTTCACAATGAGAAAGAAAGACATCCCAAATTGATGGCATTTGTTTTTTTATGAAAAGTTTCTTACGGTGAACTGATTTTTTTGCACAGAAACTTGTGAGATAAAATGACGGACGTCCTGGTTTCATCTCTGTTGCTGTGACCAAAAGCAACATAGGGGAAGAGGGTTTGTCTGGCTTAAGAAGTCCAGGTTACAGGAAAATCGAGGCAGGAATTCAATCACATCACAGTCAAAGAGAGAAGACAAAGCGAGTAAACACACCCTTGCTTCCAGCGAGATGTTTCCTCTTTCATACGTTCAGGATGCCACCTGCCCAAGGAACAGCATCGCCTACAATGGTTAGGTCTCCTTACATCAATTAATAATCACGATGTCCTCCACAGACATCCACGCGGGCCAACCTGGTCTAGTCATTTCCTCACTGAGGCTCACTTCTCGGGTGACTCTATGTTGAGTCCAGTTGGCAGTTAAAACTAACCAGCACAATGAGGAAATATTCTTGAGCTGGGAGGGAGTTTGATTGAAGGCTTAGCAAGTGATTGTAGATGTTTCCTGGCTACTCAGCCATAGGTGAAGATTTTACCGTAGGAACCTCAAGGATATGTCACAGCCTTCTCCTGGTCAAAGTGACTCTGAAGACATTGGGGCATGCAGCTGGAGCTTATTTCTAGAAATATAGTATAGTTACAGTTCATAGCAAGCATATCATTTTGCATCTGTGCTTTATTCAAAGAGTATTAAGTCAGTTCATAGGCACCAAGGCAAGTGCCAGTTAAGGTACATTCCTTCCTTCTTTGTCAGTCTGGGAAATTTTATCCCAGCCAGCCACAGGTTGTGTGGACCAAAGAAGTACAGGGCAGGGCAGGACATCTGATTCATTCTTGGTACAGCAAAGGGACCTTTAGCACAGAAGTAAAAAGCACTTAGTAGCTGAAACAGGAGGATCAGAAATTTGAAGTCATCTATATAGTGAGTTTGGGACTAGTCTGGGCTGTATAAGACCTTGTCACAAAACAAAGCATGAGGTGGAAAGATGGCTCAGTGGCTAAGAATGTGGACTACTTTTGCTGAGGACCGGAGCTCAGTCTCCAGCACCCGTATCATGTGCCTCACAAATGCTTGCAACGTCTGCTCAGCTGATCTGATGTCATGCATGGCCTCTGGATTCTAGTGCACACAGCCCCACAGAGGCACACACAAACACATAATCTCTTAGAAAGCGAAACAAAACAACAAATTACAAAAATAATCAAACCAGCTAAAAGTCAATCATTTTTAATTAAAACCATTTTTAGGGCTGAAGAGATGACTCAGAGGTTATGAGCACTGGCTGCTCTTCCAGAGGTCCTGAGTTCAATTCCCAGCAACCACATGGTGGCTCATAACCATCTATAATGGGATCTGGTGCCCTCTTCTGCTGTGCACGCATATATGCATGCAGAACTCTGTATATATATAAAAAATCTTTTTTAAAAAATTTAAACTTTTTATTGATTCTTTGTAAATTTCACATCATGCACCCCAATCCTACTTATTTCTTGATCCCTCCATGTCAGCCTCTGCCCGTGCAACTCAACAAAACAAAACAAAGCAAAGAAACCTTACTGTGGAAGCTGCAGTGTCACAATGTGTCTATAGCCTTTTGTCCACACAGCTTTTCTTGCAAATGTTCATTGCAGTGAGTCGTTGGTGAGGTTTGAGGCCTCTGGCTTCTGCTGCACTGTTAATACTGGATTCTCACCAGGACTCCTCTTGTTACCCTGTGTCATGGAGATCCTGCAGCTTTGGTTCTGCAGGAATGGCCCCTTCACACACTCCAGTTCATAGATGGGGTAGATGTTGGGGTGGGCCAACTCAAAGCCCTGGATCTGGGCCTGGGTGGTAGCTGCGTTGGTCAGCCTGCCAGCTCTCTTGAACCCAAACTCCTGGGGCCAGCTCTCCAGCGTTGCCCAAGTGAGGGGCTTAGCTCTAGGACATTAATGTGGCAGCCCAGATACAGACGTCCACATGACCTATGGTGATAACATGGCCCATGGACATAGATTCAGACCCCTGCTGCAGCAGGCCCACAAACCCAGACGTAGCCCTGGTGCAGCACAGCCTGGACATCACCATGGCTTCAGATGGTAGTGCAGGCTGCTCACCTCAGGCTGTCCTCACATCAGGCTGTCCCTCACCTCAGGCTGTCCCTCCTCACCTCAGGCTGTCCCTCATCTCAGGCTGTTCCTCACCTCAGGCTGTCCTCACATCAGGCTGTCCCTCACCTCAGGCTGTCCTCACATCAGGCTGTCCCTCACCTCAGGCTGTCCCTCCTCACCTCAGGCTGTCCCTCATCTTAGGCTGTTCCTCACCTCAGGCTGTCCCTCACCTCAGGCTGTTCCTCACCTCAGGCTGTTCCTCACCTCAGGCTGTCCCTCATCTCAGGCTGTTCCTCACCTCAGGCTGTCCCTCATCTCAGGCTGTTCCTCACCTCAGGCTGTCCCTCCTCACCTCAGGCTGTCCCTCATCTCAGGCTGTTCCTCACCTCAGGCTGTCCCTCACCTCAGGCTGGCCTCATCTCAGGCTGTCCCTCACCTCAGGCTGTCCCTCATCTCAGGCTGTTCCTCATCTCAGGCTGTTCCTCACCTCAGGCTGTCCCTCACCTCAGGGTTTCCCTCATCTCCATCAAAGCTCCATTTCTCTCTCTTTATAGTGCACAACTGTGCTGCTTCTCTCTCCCTCCTCTCTCCACCACACACTTGCTCATCGTATTGGTTTCCACCCCAAGGTGATGTGCGGTGGTGGGCAGGCCTCTGCTGGTCAACCTGTTTTTAAATCACCACATGCCAGTGATTCTAATATTGTTGCCAAACAATAGTATATCCTAACCAGTGGGCACATGCCCCAAGTAATTGTCAGCCGAACTTCACATAACCACCTTTACATATTACTTATCCTAGAAAATTTTGTTCTGCCCCACCCCCTGGGAAGTTAGTTCGACAGACCCTCACATGTATGTCACCCCCTAACACAATGTGACCTCAGCTACATGCGTCCACTTGAGTCATTTCTGAACTGTTCAAGCAGGCTCTGGTCACAGGGCATAACACCAACCCTGAGACACTACATACTCTGGTATTTTACGTAGATAATAAATGAGCAGCCATTGTAACAGTGAGAAATGGGGCTGTAAAAACACCTCTGGTTTCCAGGGGAGCAGTCCAGGTTTGGTCTGGGTTTTCCTTTTGACAAGGTCTCACGTGCCAGACATATGGAGGTCAGGGGCAGGCAGGCAGCCAGAGTGGATTCCCCCCTTTTACCATGTGGGACCAAGGAATGGAATTCACGATCATCAGATTAGGAGCAAGTGCCTTTATCAGCTGAGCCATCTCAACATCCATTACATTTTATTGAAAAAAAAATTGAAAGCATGTATTGAGTTATACCCACAGCCTCTAGTACTTAACATTTTAGGCACAGACGGTGATAGGAATTGTGGGTTTTTTTTTTTTTTTTTTTTTTTTGGTTTTTTCGAGACAGGGTTTCTCTGTGTAGCCCTGGCTGTCCTGGAACTCACTCTGTAGAACCAGGCTGGCCTCGAACTCAGAAATCCACCTGCCTCTGCCTCCCAAGTGCTGGGATTAAAGGCCTGCGCCACCGCTGCCTGTCTGGGAATTGTGTTTTATAATATTTCTGTTTAGTACAAAATATAGGTACACAATTTAATGCATTAGATACAGAATATACATATGTGAGTAGAAACACGAGGAGACTCTATTAGAGTGTTCTAGAATATCCATTTGGAAATAATCTATCAGAGCAGTCGTAGGATGCCCCTGAACAGACAGCTGCAGAGTAATAACTGACAGCCAGCATGACTGTGCCTACATCTAACCCACCCTCTTCAAACCCTTTCCTGGCTCATTCCTATGCCTTCCTGACTTAGATTTGTGGTCTGAGTCAGAGGTAGACACTTATTCCTCTTCCTTCCCTAACCAAGTCAGGCTCTCAGACGTTTGGATGACTCCACACTCAGGATACATCTTTTATAAAAGATGACCAAACAGCTCAAAATGACCTTGACCATGTGGAATGCGACACTGAAAGCAGCTAGAAGAAATGTGAACCCTCCACTTCCAGTTAGATAACCAAGTGTCCCGAACAAGCTTCTGGTGGTGAGGCATGCTGAGTATCTTAATGAAATATTTGTCAGAACCTATCATGGAGGTAACTTGGATTCTTCATGAGCTGGGCACGAGCCTTTGAGGCACAGCAGAATTCTACAGTTTATATCTTGATTGTCTCCAAAGACCCATGTATTAAAGGCTTGGTTCCAGCCTTTGGTACAACTGGGAGTAGTGGATTCTTTAGGAGGTGGAGCTTGATGGAAGGAACTAAAATCACTGGGAAGTGCGGCGGTGAAGGGGTTAGCAGGATCCTGGACACAGCTCTTTCTCTATTTGCTTCCCAGAAGCTGGCTTCCTCTGCCCTACACTTCTGTCATGATTTACTATCTTGATGCAGGCCTAAAAGTAAGGGGCCAACTGACCACAGACAACAGCTCCAAAGCCATGAGTTAAAGCCTGCCCTTGTGAGCCTTTCTCCTCTTAAAACTGATTATTTGAAGGCATTTTAAATTACATTTAAAATTAGACTTTGTGTCTAATCTCACGAGGACATGTACATGTGCACATGCGTGGGTGTGTGCGTGCGTGCGTGCGTGTGTGCGTATGTGCGTGTGTGTGTGTGCGTGTGTGTGCGCGTGTGTGCGTGTGTGTGTGCATGCGTGCGTGTGTGTGTGCGTGTGTGTGTGCGTGTGTGTGTGTGTGCGTGCGTGCGTGCGTGCATGCATGCGTGTGTGCGTGTGCGTGCGTGTGTGTGTGTGTGTGTGTGTGTGTGTGTGTGTGTGACAAATGTGGAGGTCAGAGGACGTCTGCAGGAGTTCTTCCCTTCTACCATGTGAGTCCTAAAGTTTGAACTCATGTTGTTAGGTTTGGCAGCAAACACTTATCCATGGAGCCGTCTCTGCAGCTCTCTTTGGGTGGTTGGTGGTGTTGCTATTCTAGGGATTGAACCCAGGACCTTGCCTGTGCTGAGCTTGTACCTCTAAGCTACAAGCCCAGTCCCAATGAGTATGTGGGAGAGTACTCCCCTCTGATGTCTTCATTAACCCTGCCTCCCAAAGGCTCCACCTCAGGACACATAGTCTAATTGTTTCCACTCTCTTAATACTTGTAAGTGGGATTACAACTCACACATTTAACCATGGGGACACATTTAGACGCTACCCAAGCCACAGCAGGGCACATGGAGTGGGTATATTACTGCAGATGGGGGAGCTTGGTCCCAGTTCTGGCTCAGAATGTGGTCTTTATCATTCTCAACTTTAGACTCTCACTTTTCAAAATTAAGGTCTCATTCTAAAGGCCTCTTCTGGATGGACTTAGCTCTTTAGCAGACACTTTCAACTATGAACTAAAGTAAATCTGTCTTCTTTATCCCTTTTGTTGTTAAGGCTAGCTTCCAACTCTCCACCCCCACCTTGGCCTTCTGAGGGCTGGAATTGCAGGTGTGCCATCCAACCAGGCTCTCTCTCTCTCTCTCTCTCTCTCTCTCTCTCTCTCTCTGTCTCTCTCTCTCTCTCTCTCTCTGTCTCTCTCTCTCTCTCTGTCTCTCTCTCTCCATCTCTCTGTCTCTCTCTGTCTCTGTCTCTCTGTCTCCATCTTTGTCTCTCTCTGGCTTACCTATTTTGTGATAATGTGTTATTTGCAACAAAATATGGGCAAAGGCACCCCCTCTTTTAAAAAATGATTTATATTTTTCTTTTTAATTTTGCGTATTGTGTATGGGCATGAGAGTGGGTGGTCTTTAAGGCCAGAGGCGTCGATCCTGTGCAGCTGGCTTTACAGGTGTAACGGGCCACCGGCATAAATGCTGGGACCAAACTTGGCTCCTCTGCAAGAGCGATATTTGATCTTAACCGCTGAGCTATCCATCCAGCCCCAGCAATTCTTGTCTTCATTTCCCTCTCTCTGCATTTTCAGCCTCATTAACTTCGTGTGCCACACCTGTTTCAAGAGGCAGGAGAAGCTTCATCGATGCGGGCAGTGCAAGTTCGCCCACTACTGCGATCGCACGTGCCAGAAGGATGCTTGGCTGAACCACAAGAACGAGTGTGCTGCCATCAAGAGATACGGGAAGGTGCCCAACGAGAACATCAGGTCAGAGCTGGTTCCCAGGACAGGACTTGGAGATGTCAGGCTGGGATGGCAGAGGTGCCAGCATTCCCAGGCCTCAGGATGCCAGGCTGGGTGCTAATGTCTCAGGTCCTTTATTCTGCTCACTCCTTTAGACCTGAGAGGGACACTGGGTGTCTATACCACCGATTGCAAATTGTAGCTCCTAGAGAGGCCCATAAGACCCCCACATAGCTCCTCAATAAAGCACACATTGTGAAAAAATAGGGCTTCTGTCTTCTCCAGGGAACAAGAGTGAAAGTGAAGCTCTGACAAGGCATGCTGCAGCTAACAGCTTGTGTCTCTTATAAGAGGAGACTGTCTAAGTCACTGAGCTCACTTTACAATGATCCTTCTTGCAGTCCTGCACCGGCGTTGGGGACGCAGAGCTCCACACGGGGCCGGGGCCATTGCTAGGAGCATTGAGGCCCAGTATGAGAGTTCCCGCGGAGGGCCCTCAAGTGTTGGTGGCTCTCCTGGAAGGTGTTGGCGCTGGGGTGTGGGCAGGCCTGCAGGAAGCCAGACTGACTGCAGCGAAGTGGGAGAGGACAGTGGTAATAGAAAGCGTTTGCAGGGCTTACAGGGTGTGACAGTCAAGAACGGAGGAATCCTCATCTCCTGGGAACGTTAGGAATCTCCAGGCTCCGGCTCCGTGAGCCTCCCCAGGCTCCCTGTCCTGTCTACTGGAGTCATAGTTTTCAAGACCCACAATAAATTCACCTCCTAACTTCTTTCCACTGGACATCTCCCATTGACTAATGTCTGACTGACTTGAAATCTGTCACCCATTGTCCCCTCTTTCCTTGGGACCATATCCCCGGGATTTAGAAGCTACTGATCTTTCCCACACTTTATCTTGAACTCTATCTTGCCCCATGTTGCCCTGGGCTCTGTGTGGAGACTTTTCCATCCCAGATACCTGGAAAGCCTAGAAGGGCACATTTCTAAGAATAATTCTGACCCAAACAGAAAGAAATAGGGCCTGGGCTGTGCCAAGCAAGAGGAGAAATCTCTCCCCGCAGGAGCAGGTCTGCCTGGACCACCAATCCCCAGGCAGCAGTGTGAAACCAAGGGTCTCTGGGACACAGAATTCATTTTGTGGCAACTTACCACCTAACAGTTAACACGGAAGGCCTTGGGGTGAAGTACACCCCTCAGTTTGACTCTAAGGTCGTTAGGATCTCCTCCTATCTCCTATTCTGTTCTGCTTTGCTTTCCATAGGCCTAAGACCTAAATCTTGTCTCTGTGTCCCAGAGTCTGTGTGATTTGGCTCCTGCCTGTCTGTCCAACTACCTTCTGTCTCCACTCCTTGTCCTCTATGCTTCAGTCACCTGGGCTTTCTTGCTCTTTCTGCTTTGGGCTCCAGGGTGGCATGTCTGCTGTTCCTTCACCCCACCCCCACCCCCATTCCCACCCCCACCCCCACCCCCACCCCCAGAGCCGGCTCCTCAGTCCTCCAGTTCCTGCTCAGATACATCTGCTTGTTCACACCGCCCTGATGACCTTGGCTTCTGTCCTCCAGTTCCTGCTCAGATACATCTGCTGGTTCACACTGCCCTGATGACTTGGCTTCCCCTCCCCAGCTTCTCTCATGTCATTCTATTTTATTTTCTGCACAGCATTTGGCACTATTTAAAATGACCTTGTTCACTGAAATCTTCCATACTGCAGGAAGCATCTTGATAGAAGTCTGTCCCTGACACTGTGCCTAGCGTGCAGTAGGCACTGGTGCTTGCTGCTTGCTGAATGAATGAATGAATGAATGAATGAAGAGTGTGTCTAGGCCTTCCTAATGCTGTCCTCCCTCTCTTCTCAGGCTGGCAGCCCGCATCATGTGGCGGGTGGAGAGAGAGGGCACTGGGCTCACAGAGGGCTGCCTGGTGTCAGTGGATGACTTGCAGAACCACGTGGAGCACTTTGGGGAGGAGGAGCAGAAGGAACTCCGAGTAGACGTGGATACGTTCTTGCAGTACTGGCCACCACAGAACCAGCAGTTCAGCATGCAGTATATCTCACACATCTTTGGCGTGGTATGGCCTTTCATCCCCTCCAGCACCCCTGCTGGGTCCACTGTGTCTATCTCCTTTCCCCTTCCCTTCTTCCCCTTTGGGAACATAGAGTTTTCCAGACAGAAGGAAGCCCCAGCTTCCCTAGAAGATGTTTTCTGTTGCCATGACAATGGCCTCTAGCCCAGGCAGCCAGAGACATGAGATGTGTCCTCTTGCTTCCCAGGTGTAGCAGGAACGCTTACCTCCCTTTCTGGTTCTAAATCCAGAGTCCGACTCCTAAATGAGCCCATTAAAATAAACCTAGACTCTTCCTGTATGACTTCTCATAATAGAGGGGCCATGGTGACTCGGTATTGTCCAGCTAAGAAGCTTCCAGAAGCAGTTGGAACAGATTCAGGAGAGAAGGCCAAAAGTCTGGAAGGACAAGAACTTAAAATGATGCCGGTTTATCCTACCATATTTTCTCTCTTCAATTCTTTCTATTTATTTATCTATCTAGTATCTTGCTATGTAGACCAGACTGGTTTTGAATTTCCAAGCCTACTATATCTACCTCCTGAGTGCCGCGACACAAGTGTGTGCCACCTCTCCTAGATAGTGTTTGTTCTTATTTGCTTTGGAAACACACACCACACACCACACACACACACACACACACACACACACCACACACACACACACACACACCACACACACACACACACACACACACACACACCACACACACACACACACACACACACACACACCACACACACACACACACACACACACACACACACACACACACACACACCACACACACACACACCACATACCACACACCATACACCAGAACATGGAAAAGTAAACCAAGATGGATACTGAAAATGACTCCTGAGACTCAAATGTGGCATTAAGAGCCAGCATTCTGACTGAAAGTTTCAAAGTGGTAGGTAGGACTTTGTTAAACGTGGGACTCTCTCCATGGCACACATCTCGTGTGCCATTTGGAGTCACACAGAAAACAAGTCTTCAGGATAAAAATGGGCTCTCTCTTTTAAAAAATGGATCAGTTTTGCTACTTGTCAATTACACATGCATATAATATATTCTGATTCTCTGTCCACCCCTATTGTTCCCTCCTGTGTTAACATCCTGTCCTGTCCCTCCTTACCTGTCCCCCTTCCCAGATTCATGGGGCCTTCTAGTTTTCAAACTTTTTCAACATCTAGGGTGATATTCTGTACTGGGTCTGTGTCTTTTGACTGAATCTTTTCTCTTGTCCTCTGGGTAGATCAACTGCAATGGTTTCACTCTCAGTGACCAGAGAGGGCTGCAGGCAGTGGGCGTGGGCATCTTCCCCAACCTGGGCCTGGTGAACCATGACTGCTGGCCAAACTGCACTGTCATATTCAACAATGGCAAGTGAGTGCCTCTTTCTCGGAACTTGTGCAATAGGGATTGGACAGTTTTCCACTTGATTTCAACCAAAGTCAAACTTACAAACTTGAATTTCTGTGGACAGCCAATGTTTAGTAACTGGAGAGTTTTACT
The DNA here is from genome assembly GCF_011762505.2 of Arvicanthis niloticus. Classification (NCBI taxonomy): domain Eukaryota; kingdom Metazoa; phylum Chordata; class Mammalia; order Rodentia; family Muridae; genus Arvicanthis; species Arvicanthis niloticus. Next base: position 11,951,203 of record NC_047666.1, on the reverse strand, counting down.
CTAGACTGAGAGGAGAGGAAGGAACTGAGGCAGACGTTGAAGATTTCTACCCGGTCCATTTCTGAATCTTTAAGTTTGCCTAGATGTATTAGATAAATCATTAACTACTGTTCTAAAACCTGAGCTCTGGATTACTCACCTAGAGCTAAAGCATCAAACAAAGGACAGGGCAGTAGCCTGTGCTTGCTAAGCTTCTGTAAGATGGAAAGCACGTTCAGAGGAGTAGAGTCAAACAGAATTTAATGACAGGACAGTTTACAGGTGTGTGGGCAGGATGTGGGAAGGATCAGGTGAGGGCTGGTGGGGTGTCCAGGGCTGAGCACACAAATCATTCCTAGATTTAGCAGGCCAAGCAGAGAAAGTCCTTGCTGCAGTTAGTGGCCACCTGAGCCATGATAAGGCTCCTTCCACTGAGCTGTGCCATACAACTGCACCTGCACAGAAGTTAGCCACTGCTGGAATTATGGGCTAACAACTTCAACTTTGTTCTCTTCTGCTCGGCCAACCTCACCCAGAGGCCAAAGAGCAAAGGAACCTGGGTGACGCAGTCCTCAGGGTTCAGCCCTTTGCCCCCAGGAAGGCACAGATCAAAGACACGTGGGCAAACCCTGGGATCTTGGGAGTGGGGCGCAAAAGGAATGGGATCAGTCAACAGCCTGGAGCCTGATGGTGCGAGGTCGGCCTGGGGGAAAGAAGCCTGAACAACATGCATTGTCTTTACTCATAAAGATGGTCTCTCATGACAGATGAAAGCCAGCTTTGAGCCATCAACCATCAGCTTTCTCCTTAAAACGTCCTTGAAGCCAGAGACAGTGGTTTCTGGGTCTCAGCTGAGATCCAGGTTGAAATGGCAACAGAGCCAAGACCATGAGTCCTTATTTCTTTTCTGTTTCTCACTCCAGCATCTAAAGCAGTTGAGAAAGATGACAGAGATCAGGAAAGCTTATTCTGAACTGTTAGAACAATGTTTTCTAGCGTGTTGTATTCCTGTGTCTAAGCCTCTAGGGACAATTGACCTAGATGTCATGGAATCTTTTTAGAGTATGTGTTACCCAGGTTTAGCCTGGTTGACTAAGTTTAGCCATGCACAACTTCTAGATGCCCTTCTGTAAATGCTGGTGACCCAAGGCCCCTACTGTGACTGTGTAATGGTTAATGAACCTAGGACTCATGCTTCAGGGCATCTCTGGTGTCTGCTGTAGCTTCTTTGTATCTACTAATTGTGAGTGGTCATGTGTTCCCTGGAACTGTTGGCTTTTGTGCAAGAGAGGAGGCCATTACAGTCACTGCCTATCTGCCTACTGCACTAGAAATAACCCTGGACATGGTATTAATGGCCCAGTTTTAACCACAACCATAAGTAAGCTCTACATATGCAATTCAGAACTCTCTCCAAGAGAGTCGTCCAAAGAGGCTATGTTTATTTATGCATCCTGCTTGTCACTGGGACAGTAAAATCATTCCTACATTTCTCGGCACTCTCTTCTCAATTGCCCTGTCTTGCAACAATCTCACTGTTGTATGCTAAGTGGACACTGAGGACCTGGGAAAGGAAGTCCGTTGTTGAACAGCGAATCCCTCTGTGACTGCATCTGTAACCCTGTTCCAGTGTGCTTTCGCTGTTCCAGGCAGGGGGGCTCAGCTAGAAGGGAGGGGGTTGGTTGTCACTGTCAATGCCCTGATTGCATGAGCCCAGAATGCTATGCTCTTTTGGGCTGCAGTGGTATTGATTTCCTTGTGGGTGTCTGTTTTGTCTTTCAGTCATGAGGCAGTGAAATCCATGTTTCACACGCAGATGAGGTGGGTCAGTCTTCTCACACGTCCATGTTTGTCTGACCCATCTCCCTCACTTGCCTGGCTTCCTGGGAACAGCCTTTACGGACTCCTTGGCTGCTGCTGTGTGTCATGCCCTGCAATGCTTCGCCGAATGACAATTTTTCCTGTCCTTGAGTCCACAACTTCCTCCTTGCCAGCCCACCTTTCACTTAACCTTGGTTTTATTTTGTTTGCTGTCTTCTCTCCCTGTCACTCCTTACTTCTCTACTTTATCTCAAAGTGTGAACCTTGCAGTCATTTCAGCCCCAAAGCACACTGGCTCCTTACACTCCGCTTGCCGTGAAATAATAACGCTTATTACTAACCTACCAAAGAATCGCGTGCTTGTTGTAGACTCAGCTTCTCACCCAAGCTAACAGCACCCACAGCTGTGATATTTTTGGTAAATATGTATTCATTGTGTACGTTTTACCGATTAAAACTATGAACATGTGGCTTGGGTAACGGTTTTCTTAAAGCATTTTGTTTTTAAAGAAACAAGAGATACTTATTTTGGAGCCATTTTGAGTGATCATGGCCCAGGAACGTAGATTTAGGTTGCCCTAAATTCCATGTTCCACTATGGTAGGAGTTTTATGAAGGTTTTTTATTTTATTTTTTTATATTATGTCACAGAACAAAGAAAGTCATAAAACGAGGCAAGTTTAAAATACATTGATAGGTACGTCAGAGAGGCAGGAACAACACGACTGGGGGAAGTTTTTCAATAGGCTCAAGATGTCATCATTCGCTTTTCGGTTGGTAAAAACTAATAGTCTGCTAAGTTCTTGATTCTTGTTAGCACTGACATAGAAGCAGGCAAGGGATGGCTGGTTTGGAGGGTTAGAACTAGCCTAAGACCAGGTGACTGGCCTCTGGAACGGCAACATTCAAACCTTGCAGACTGAAGTGCTAACCAGTCAGTCAACCTATGTAGACACAGTTTCTTTTCAGGAGTTTTTGTTCACAGCTCCCCTTTCTGGCCAAGTATCACGTTTTGTACATGTGTGGGCAGCATACGATTTATTAAATATTATCAGGTCTCTCATAGCTAGGAAGGCTCATCCCTAGGATCTGATATAAACCAGGCTGAGTAGGCAGGACGGCAGTCCTCAGGACAGAGGGCTACCTGGTAAAGGCCACTAAGAAAGAAACCTCTGAAGGTAATATTTGAAAAAAATTTCTAAAATAACCAAAATTTACATATTTTAAAGAGACTGGCCGGGCGGTGGTGGCACACGCCTTTAATCCCAGCACTTGGGAGGCAGAGGCAGGTGGATTTCTGAGTTCGAGGCCAGCCTGGTCTACAGAGTGAGTTCCAGGACAGCCAGGGCTACACAGAGAAACCCTGTCTCGAAAAAAACAAAACAAAACAAAACAAAAAAACCAAAACAAATAAAGAGACTGGCCGGGTCGTGGTGGTGCACGCCTTTAATCCCAGCACTTGGGAGGCAGAGGCAGGCCGATTTCTGAGTTCGAGGCCAGCCTGGTCTACAGAGTGAGTTCCAGGACAGCCAGAGCTACACAGAGAAACCCTGTCTCGAAAAAAAAAAAAAAAAAAAAAAAAGGAGAGAGAGAGAGAGAGAGAGAGAGAGACTGACTACATTGCTCCCCTGTATTTACAGTTATTTTTATTCTATTAATCATCTTACACTTAAATTTTTAGAAATGGGACTTTCAAATGAGTTGCTATAGTATTATTTCCTTTTTTATTAGTAAAAAGGTAAATATTGTTTAATTAATTTTTAATACTGGTTATTTGTACTATAGGACATTTTGGATATTAATTAAATCAATAAACATCAGTGCTTAAACTATTATGAATGTTGTTGTTATTAGGAACTGATGTCCTTATTATAATTCAGATAAGAAGAGTTAACCCAAATTTTTGGATATCTCTAGCTAGAGTAAAGGGAGTGAACATTTAATTTAAAAACTAAATATTGAACAATGAGAAAATATATTTATATTTATAATATAAATGTATTTATAAACACAATGAAAATACTTTAATCTTTCAGATATTAAGTTTTAATAAGGTAGGATTTAGGGTAAGCAAATAGTCATAACAAAAACATGATCAAATGAAAGGACACAATGTTTTAACTTCATTGAAACTAAAATTAGTATTATTTTATCAGTTAGAAATCTACCACATAAAATAATGGATTTCATAAGCAATTTCTAACGTCTAATTACACAGTGAATAAGAAACATAAAAAGTTAGAGAAATGTTTAGTGACTTGGAACACTCGCTCGTTGGTGGACAGCACCTTGAAGTCTTCATTAATGTGCTCTCAGATGCTGTCTCCCAGGAGTGAGTTAGAAGGTCCTGGATATAGCCCTGATCTTTACATCAGAATGGAGTCTTTGATGCGATGTCTTCTTTTCTTTCAGTTGATAGAATCATTTGGGGTTTTCTTTATTTGGAGACTCTATAACTAATTTTGATTTTTAATTATTAAAGTTAACTTTTTTTTAAACAATATTATGCATTATTTGTTTATCTGCTAGATAAATTGTATTGACCTGGATCCACTGTCATTTCTCAATGAGAGAGTCCTAGTGGGGAGGACCAGAAGATGGGGGATAAAGAAGACAGGAAGCTGGGGTCAGGTGGTCTAGCATAAGCTATCTTTTATTCCAAGAAGGTTTATTGAGAAGTACATAATCTTTTTGTTTGTTTGTTTGTTTTGTTTTTTCAAGACAGGGTTTCTCTGTGTAGTTCTGGCTGTCCTGGAACTCACTCTGTAGACCAGGCTGGCCTCGAACTCAGAAATCGGCCTGCCTCTGCCTCCCAAGTGGTGGGATTGAAGGCGTGCGCCACCACTGCCCAGCAGAAGTACATAATCTTGCATACAATTTGTTGGAGAAAAATAGGACAGAGTCAGCAGGAAGCTAATCAAGCAGTGTTGCACAAGGAGAACACAAGGTATCTCAAGGGCATCACAGACCCAGCACACAGCAGCCTTGAGACTGATAACTCCAGTCTCTTCAGGAGAAAAGTCAGTTCTGAGAGACAGAACCTTTCACTCCTTTCACTCCTTTGAGGCTCTGGTTCCAGCCCTAGACTGTGCCTCACTAGGCCTGCCCTTGGCAAGGACACAGAACTAGGTTCTCTTGTCTTTTTCATCGGGGCTCTGACAAAGCCTTGAGTTGCCTGGTTTTCAACATTTTATAAACCAATTTAAATATTTGTCCATCAAAATACGTTTCATAATCACTTTGTAAGTTAGGAATATTCTAAATAGGCATAACTCTCTAAACAGATTTTACACACACACACACACACACACACACACACACACACACACTAAAAGCTATGATTCAAAAGCAAAGGCTCTGTCCAGTGAGAAAACATATTAAATCACATATATTAAATGTCTGTGTAGCAAAAGGATACTAAGAACAAATCAAACCTTAAGAGAATATTGTAGAAAATCAAGCATTAATTTCATCTCAGGGTACTGAATTAGTTTAAAAACTTTTAAATAAACTTTTATATTGTTTTTTTTAACTCGATTACAACTATAATTAATTTTAAGACAACCTTTTACAACATACATTATTATTAAAACATTTAGAAAACAATTTTAATGAAGTAATTTTAAATGAAATCTAAGGAGGTTATGTGTAAAACACAGAAAACATGATATCTTAGATATCTCACAGTTATAAACATAGGTAAAGTACATTCACTGTTTTCTTAACCAAATTTAATTACTTGTTAAAAATTCAAGTTATTTTAACACGTAACTTGAAATAGATTTTGTTGTTAGAAAAAGCATTTACTTTTTATTTGTGGTTATGAGGCATCAAATGTAGGATAAGGTGTCCAGGGCAGGATAAAGTTTGGCATTTATAACTTTATTATTATTTTGTTAAATAAAAATTATAGATGCATAATTTTTAGGTCTATCATTATGATGTACTATAGTAAGGCGATCTGTAAACTCTAGGATGTAGCCGGGCGGTGGTGGCGCATGCCTTTGATCCCACCACTCGGGAGGCAGAGGCTGGCAGATTTCTGAGTTTGAGGCCAGCCTGGTCTACAGAGTGAGTTCCAGGACAGCCAGGGCTACACAGAGAAACCCTGTTTCAAAAAACCAAAAACCAAACCAAAACAAAAAAAATACTCTAGGATGTCTGTGTAAACTTTAAATTAGGTTTTAAAAATAATAATTTTTTAAGCTTTTTTTTTCTTATGTTGGTTTGGCTATAGTACAGATCTTGAAAAATTTGTTTGTTTATGCATTTGTTTTTAAAGAGGCAGCATGGCCAAAAATATCCTTAAAATCCTTAAAATGTGTGTGTGTGTGTGTGCGTGTGTACAACATATACTTACGTAGAAACAAAGCATATCTAAAAGCATAGACATAAGTTATTCTCTTAGTCTTGGGAATAAAGAGTTTAGTGTCTTCAGAGATACTAAACTGATACAATTGTCTCCTAGAAGAAATGTACCCTGCAGTCCGTAATCATCTAAGTTAATTTGTATTTTCAAGCGATAGAAACAGTGTAGAAGAACAAGAATTGGGATGGAGATCAAAGAGAGATCTTGACCAGAATTTTTTATGTGGTCTTCTTCTTCAAAAACAGATTTAATTTTTTTATTTGTTTATTATTTTTGTGTGTCGGGATGCTTAGCATGCGATGTCTATGTACCATGTGCCTGCAGTACCCACAGAGGCCAGAAGAGGGCGTCAGATCTCCTGGGACTGGGGTTAGAGACAGCTGTGACCCATGTTGTGAACCAGTTGTGGGTGCTGAGAGGTGAACCCGGGTCCCATGGAAAAGCAGCCAGTGCTCTTAACTCCTGGGTCATCTCTCTAGTCAGATTTAAAGTTCATAAATTTTAAAACTCATGTTAATTTGGGGCAACTCTATTTGTTTTATCTATGTGGTCACATTGATTAAATACTTTTTGTCTTTTATCATTATTCTGTTTCTTAAATTTTTAGTTTAACTATGAACCAAAATGAAGTTCAACCAAGTTAACAACTCTAGTTTACATGAGCGTTTACTTATAAGCCAATTTGGCATTAAGTACATTATATAAAATAAACAAACCGTAACCATGTGTAGTCCATATAAGTAATCAGACATAAGATGTATTTTAATAAACCAAGATTTTAAGCATTACTGTTTGTCAGGATTACATTTTCTATAACCCTTATTACAAAAAGGAAACAGCATAGAGATTTTTAGAAGACATGTATTTGTGAAGATATGAATTTATTAATTTGTATATAGTCCAACTGTAATAAAAAACTTACATTTAACAGTTCTTTGAAGCTATTTTGAAGAAATCATATGATTTTTATATTACCCATTATATGAATGGGATAAAAATGATATATTTAGAATTTGTTTTGGAGGGAAATCTTTATCAAAATCTATGTATCTATCAAAAAAGGTTTATGAAACATTCAAGATTCCCAGATGCCATTTCAACAGGTTGTAAGATGTTTAGAATACTTACATTTATAAAGTAGTATATATTTATCAGGTCTTGCTGTATGATCACAACATTTCAATTTATTCTGCACATGCACTTTAGTTGGGCATGACAAAAAATAATTTTAGCATATAACAAAAATGAATTTTTAAAAAGAAGTAAAGTTTGCACAATTTGTTACAATTTTTTGACACAGCAGCATATGAAGACAAAAATATACAAAACCAATTATCATAGATAGACACAATTGCATGAAAGTAGATGTTCCCAGTTTAGGGAAAAAAAAGTCTCTCCATTTCCTTAAGCTGTGTGGAAGACTTAATAACACAAAAGATGGAGTCATGTACACTCAAGGTCTCTCCCCCTCTTTAAATAGCTGAGGGGATAGTGTGTGTGTGTGTGTGTGTGTGTGTGTGTGTGTGTGTGTGTGTGTTGTCTTTATTGTGTCCCAGGCTGCTTTCTAGTAGGTAACTTGTACCAAGTCAGGTCTGGCCACCTTCCACAAGAAGTCAATCAAAAGAGACAAATTAAAAGGGGAAAGCAGAAAAAGCTTTATTAATTCATGTCACATTGGGAAGCTGGAGAGAGGAGAACAGGGGAATGAGCAAATCCCTCAGGCCCATCTTTAAGGTCCAGAAGACAAACATATAGAGGGACAGGGATTTACACACATCTGAACAGTCATGATATGTGTACATCACAACAGTCATGGTCAAGGTGCAGTTATGCTCCCCGCTGAGGCATCATTATCAGGTTTCATTCTCATCCTGTAAGTTGTTAGAAGTATGTGAAATCTCTTTCCAGGAGACAAGTTCTCTCTCTGGCCCTTCCCTTTTCCCATAGAAACTTCCATATCCTTAGGGTCCATTTTTCTAACAGTCTGAGAGTGGATTGAGAGATAGGACTGTATCTGGAATATCTTATATTTGCCATCCCGGTTACAAGGGGGAATCAGGTTTTATGAAGATGCCCCTCAGTAAAACCATATGTTACTACATCTGACCCAGGGGCAGAATATGGATGGGTCTAGGAAATATCTGTCTTTAATGTTAGTAGCACTCAAACTGTTAATTCCAAAGATGAGAGAAGAGAGACACTGACTCAAATCATTGTGGCCAAATTAATTAAAGCAAGCAAGTAAGTAAAGCAAGCTTTAAAAAAAAATCGTGTCCATGGGCTGCTTCCTGCTAAGGTAGGGCTGGCGAGGCCAGCACTGGATATGAGGAAGACAAGGCTTTTATAGCTCAGGGGTAGGGGACTTGCTCATGAGAAGATTTGTCAGGCAAAACAGGCAGGGTCACAGGAACAGAGCATAAAAAAACAAGTTAGTCCCTCCTGAAGCAAAGACTTGGTTGCAAGGAACATAACAAGGTAAGTATAGCAACAGGCAGTCATATCAAGGCGGTCATAGGTGGTCATGTGACCTTTTGAAACAACGGTAGGGTTGCACAATAGCTATAAATAACTTTTTGAAACAAAGATGTGATTGCCATTCCTGGACAGGCACGACAAAACTATTTGTAGTTAAGGTTACAGGAGGGGAAACAGGTTTAGACACAAACAGGAACGGGCTTAGTTTGTCTTCACTATAAGATGGCTTTTAAGCATAAGAAGCATCAGGAGCAACACCAGATCATCTGTACTCAGTAGGACCACATCTACACCACGGTGCAGGTGATTCCTCTGGTGAAAGGTGGATCCTTTTCATGTTGTGGCATAGTAACTGTCCATTCAAAACACCACAGCAATTTTAAAAGCAATAAGACCATGGCCAGGAAACACAAATTTAGGTCATCCAAAATTCCATATCCCCTGGGCTTTTCTTAATGATGACTACACAGGTCTTTTACCTGGTCTGGCTTAAAATCTGGGCTTCCAGTGGATTTAAAGCAAAATGTTGTATTCCAAAATTTGAGCTTTGCAGCGAGGGCAGGAATGGTTGGTATATCTGTGTCAGTGTGTAGTGCTTGTGACTTTGGATAGCTCACCCCATGTCCTGGGCTGGGATTCCAAACCTGTGTTGCGAACGAAGGTCAAAGGCACATAACTTGGGCAGTAGGGCTGTAGGGCAGGAAAATCTGGATTTCCAACCATCCCTGGGTACAAAAGACAAAAAGACAAAAAGACAAAAAGACAAAAAGACAAAAAGACAAAAAGACAGCCTGGGCTATGTAAGACTTGTTTTAAATCAAACAAAACAAAAATATCAAATAAACAACATTGAAAAAAGCGGCTCTCAGGACCTCCCTGGTTCTAAGTCTATATGGTTCTGGCTTTGCTCCTAACGTCTGCAACAAACACTTGGATGTGCTGCTTGCTTGCACTTTGGTTAGCTTCACTACAGAACGGTAGACTATTGGAGGTAGAAGGGGTCTGGGTCTTGGGTAAATCAGATTTAGCCAAAGAAGCTGGGTAGAGGAAGGAGCAGGGATGAGCTCTCAATTCTTGGCTCCTGCAGTGATTATTTTAATCACTGTTCATCTCTTAATCCCTGATCCTGAGTATAGACAGTTCCTAATTTATGGAGGTTTTACTTAACAGTGTTTATGTTTGTTGGTAATAACAAACATGTAAAGATATAACCATGACATTTCTCACCTTTAGGACAGTGATAAATGAACTATGGGAGACATTTGTCCCTTCACTATAAAACGGGCTTTGTGCTGACTCGTGCTGACTCATTTTCCCTATTGAACGTGTTCTGAGCACGGTTAAGGCAGGCAAAGCTACGCCATGATGCTCAGCACATTAGACGCTTATAGTGTTTTCAACATACCACGAATTTATTGGGACATACCCGGATATGTATTCAGAAGCATTTGTAGTGTCATATGGGGTGAGGACCTACGGATTCTCTCCTCCACCACCCCTCACCTCTACTCCTCTTCTCTTTTCTTCTTTCCAGTCCTAGGGATTGAACCCAAGGCCTGAGGTGTCAGACAAGCAGTCTACCACTGAGCTAAATCCCCAGCCCCCTTTCTGTTTTTTATTTTGAGATCATCACTAGTTTGTTTAGTCTTGCTGTGAGCTCTGTTGTCCAGGTAGGCCTTGAACTTACTGCTTTAGTCTTTGGAGTAGCTGAGGTTATAGGCATATTTTTATATTTAAGTGACATTAATTCATTTTTGGAATCTCCCCTTTTCCTCCCTCTCTGTCACCTCTCCTTCTACCTTTCCTCCCCTTTTCCCCCTTGTCATTTTTCTCCTCCTCCTTTTCTTCTCTGCCCCAGCTCCTTTCTCTCTCTCTCTCTCTCTCTCTCTCTCTCTCTCTCTCTCTCTCTCTCTCTCTCTCTCGATATAGGGGGTTACTGAATAACCCAGGCTGGCCCTGGACTTCGATATAGCCCAGGCTGACCTCAAACTCATAATCCTCAAGAGTGTTGGGTTCACAGCATGTACCACCACACTCACTTTGGTTTTGATTTCCCCCCACTATTTAAATAATCCAGTATACCTGAGGTCTTATATAGGTAGGGGACTTTCTGAAAATACCAACCAATCTGCCACTGAATCGCACTGCATCATGCTATGGCCACATCACTATGGTGGCCATCTCTGTAAAGGGTCTACCGGAGAATACATAGTCCCCAAAATATGCCCAGAACATAGAATATGGAGGCTGGAGATGTAGCTCAGCAGAGGAATTCTTCCAGGGCACTAGTCATCCACTGTCCTCACAGCCCAGGTGAAGCTCACATAGGACATTTTAGAACATTAGTGGAGCCATATAAATAAGGCCCTTCCCCGTGTATCTATCACAGACCCAGGAGGCAGCTGAAAGCATGAGCTGCCAGTCTGAAGGGTACAAAGGATACCTAAATTCTAACCTTGGCCTGCCTCCCACTGGGATTTGGAGGGAAATGACTTACTTCTTTCATGTAGGCAGCCTTTTAGGTGGGTGCTCTACAGGTTGGAAACACCAGGCTTCTCAGAGAGTAGTGAGCAGGATCACATGTGTTCACCTGCCCCCTCCATTTGTCTCTGTCACTTCAGCTACACCCTTTGGAGAAAACTGGGAAGTGTCCCTGGACTGCCAGAGTTCCAGCTGCCTGGCACCACCAGGATTAACATTTTAAACTGCTCTATCCAGAGAACAGATGGTCTGCGGAGGCAGCAGACTGCATCTTCAGAAACAGCTGCCTTCCATGTCACCTCTACGGGCAGATTATAATGTAGGAGTGAGGGACACAGAAGGTCAGTCATCCTGGAGCTCAGTCAGCCACGCCTCTGAGACTCACAGTGTCTGTGTGATAATTCCTAGCACTCTTACCTCATTCTGTGCGTGTCTGGGCCAAGGCACTTCATGAAATACTGGGTCTACTTAGTGTGCCAGTATTACTGACCTTGTGTCGTTCAGTGGGCATCTGGGCTGTGTATGTTTGTGTGCGTACCCACATGTGTGCGTGCGTGCATCCGTGTACCCACGTGCGTGCGTGCATCCATGTGTGTGTGTGTGTGTGTGTGTGTATGCGTGTGTTGGTAATAGCTACCTCAGAACAAACCAGTGTTGAGTTATCAGTAACATGTACATGCAGATTCCTTTCTACAATATGGAGTTTAACTGTATCTTATAAGGAAGAATATGAAAAGTGCCCCTGTCCTTCCTTCCTGCCCCTTTCAAGGGGAACAAAGGAGAGAGAACAGCATTTGGGCTGTCCAGGGCACCGTTTGGTTGGGTTTATACACATTCGTTCTCTCCCCGTCCCTGACATCAGTGCTGGGAGCTGAGCCGGGTCTCCGTAAGCGCCCAGCAGTCTTCTTCTGAGCCACACTCCCTGCCCATCCTCCACTCACACAAAAGGCTTTGGAACCTTAAGTAGTCAGTCCAGGTAGTGGGGCCCGGCATCTCCCTGTCTCTCAGCATTTGCTTCTTTATCTTCAAAGAAGACCAGGAAGGGGGTGCCCTTGGACCTTTCTGGGGTGCTAGGATCTCGCTTTTCACATGGCTCTTGACAATCTTTCTAGGAGTGATGACCAAGAGTTTCCGCCCAGTCTGCTGTTTTCTGCCGCTTCCTACCTGGGCAGTGAAACTCCAGGCTCCCGGGGCTACAGGAATGTAACTGAGGACTGAGCTTATAAGCCTTGCTACTTCTCCTCCTCCTCCTCCTCTCTCTCCTCCTCCTGCTCTTCCTTCTTCCCCTCCTCTTCCCTCTTCTTCTCCCCCCCCCCCCCCAAGTCTGACTGTGGTGGAGAGGCATGGTTGAGAGGTGCATATCTAAGTGGCGCTGTGATGGTATAGCTGGATAGCTGTCAGGGGCTCTTTTCACTTCTATATTATTATACAGTGAGGTGGGTAGTTTTCTGAGTAACTAAGGACCTCTCCTAGATTGAGAGGCAATAAAAAAAATAAAAGTACTGTTGTTAATGAACAGTTAGCACCATCTTGCAACAAACAGGAAAGTGAGTCAGACTAACAGCCCCGGTCCTTTTATATTCGGATTGCCTTTAGTGTCTCCAGTGAGCACACGTTCTCTACGTAATGCAGGCCTGAGCCATTGAACCTAAGCATGAAGTACAAGGGAGCTTAAAAGGTTTAGCACAGAATGGGCCAAGATGGCGGCAGCTTCCCGTGTATGTCACAGAGGGTGTGGTCTTCAAACTAAGGAAATGACTTTTGGATCTTTTCTTGTTTTCTCTTCATTATTATTCCTATCCTGTGACAGCTGATCAGTAGCTGAGTATATAAAACCGTGGGCATAGAATCTGTATAGGGCTTTAAGACCAGCCTGGTTCTTTATGGGGTTTCTGTCTGAACCAATTCCAGAAACAGTAACAGAATGGAGCAGATGTGACACCGGATGAGAATGACAACTCTGCTTAGGTTGTGACCTTTCTGGAGGGAACAGGCATTTTCTCAGAGCCTTAATGGAGGCTGTTGTCATTGACGCTGGGCTGCTGAGCAGCCCAGGGTTCTGTTGACTCTCTCTTGTTTGGCTTCAGGATTGAACTCCGGGCCCTGGGCAAGATCTCAGAAGGCGAGGAGCTGACGGTGTCCTACATCGACTTCCTGCACCTCAGCGAAGAACGCAGGCAGCAGCTGAAGAAGCAGTACTACTTTGACTGCTCCTGTGAGCACTGCCAGAAGGGACTGAAGGATGACCTCTTCCTGGCAGTGAAGGAAGACCCCAAGGTACTCACAACCCTGCTTCACGGTCCGAGGCTGCCTTCCCAGGAGCTGGGCAAGGGTGGGGTTAGCAGCCTTGAGGGATGGCGTGGCATAGAGATAAGAGCGGGGCAGGCGGGTCACAGCTGACAATGGGGGACACCTGAAGAAGCCATCTTCCCTGTGAAAGGATAACAATGGCCTGACTACATGGTTATTATGAACATTGGACAAGGTGATCTGTATAAAAGGCCTGGCACAAGGTACTCAGCAGGATTCAGTTCCCCACCCTGAGCCTGTACAGGTTAAGTAACGTGGAGAACTTCAGACCAAAAGCCGACAGGCAAAGGGATTGCTATGGTTTTCCTTGTTGTGCAGAGATGGGTACTATGGAGATGGGACAGGCTTGCCAAGGGGATGCCAGGAGCTCAGCTGAGCTGGGAGAGAGCTGAGCTATCAGGGGCCAGAGTAGCCAGTTAAAGCCAAACGGCAAAAATGCGAGTGAAATGTTTAGACACTTACATAGCAGTATAAACAAGAAGCAGAAACCAGACAAGATACAAATTCCTGCTCATCCATTTCCTCCCTTGGAGTACACAGGGGCGGAGGGTGGGCCAGCACAGGCACAGGGACGCTGTTCTCACTGTTGGGAGAACTCTGTCAAAAGGCTCAGGCCGTTTTCTGTAACTGTGATTAGAGGAAATATTCTGTCATTCTGTCAAGGGGGGAAAGCTCAGTGTACAACATAACTGGCTATCACGTCATAGTGGTAAAAATATCTTCAAGGCTTCCTCTTTCCCCAGTAAGGAGGTCTCAGTCGATGTATGCAAGAAGATCGCTAAATACTTCTCTATAACTGCTACTCCACTAGTGTCTGTGAGAACACGGACATGAAATTCTGACCGCCCTCTGAATCCTGTGTATAGGAGGAAATGTGTTCCTAGTCAGAGCAGAGGTGCTAGGTGAATTCCAGGGTTCCGGTCACATGATCTGTCTCGTGGCTCCATTACCTACTGGTGCACGTGCTCACTGAGGTTGAGAAAACATCGTCCACACCCCAGTGTCCCTCCCCCCTCACCCACGGGCTTCTGGCCAGTAACTTATCTGTATTCTTATTGTATCATATAAACATTTTCACCAAGAAGTTCTACTTCTAAGAATCTACCCAGAAGAGACAGTCACATGATTGCTATAAGATACACAGCTAAAGATAGACTGCAGTGGTGCTGTTAAAAAACAATAAAATAGTGAGAGGAGGAAAAAACAAAACCTCAAATCAATACACAGGGAAATACAGGAAAGCAACACCTAAACCATTCATATGCACGAAGCAGGTGTCTGTATGCAGCTCTGCAGTGAGATCTGTTCCTCAGGAAAACAAGGTAAGGGGCCCAAAGATGCCATGTACATATCTTAGACTGCTGGAGTTGCTGCAGCAGATGACCCAAACTGGATGGGTTAAACCTTCGTAGCCAGTCCTACAGTTCTGAGAGCCAGAGGCCCACCACCCATCCACCAACAGGCTATTTGGGAAGGATCTATACTGGATGTTTCTCCTGAGCAGGTAGAAGGCTGTCTTCTCCCAGAGTCTCTCTACATCATCTTCCTCTTTGCTTGTTGGTGCCCCCCGCCTTTTTTTAAAAATGAGGTCACCAGTCATGTGGGGTTAGAGATAAACCCTACTTCATTCACCACGACTCATCTTAGGTAATTGTATCTGCAAGGATGCCACCTGCAAGTTGGGCTTCTCTTTGGGTTTAGGACTTCAACATATATATGATTTTGAGAGGGTGGCATTCAATTCATAACACCATGTCTTCTTACCATGTTATGAAACTCAAGAGACATGCACACGCACTTTGGCATGCAAGCACACTCAGTATCCTCGCAGAAAGAAATAGAAGGAAGTTGTGACCAGTTGGTCAGTGAAGCATGGGGTAGAGACATTTAGTAGATAGTCGATCGGCCTATGCAGGAGATAAAATAGTTTGGGCTAAGGATTATGGGTTTTGTTTTTTTTTTTTGTTTGTTTTTGTTTTGTTTTGTTTTGGTAAGTAGACAAGATCCTTTTTCTTCCTTTCAAAATCCTACAACACTTAGTAGTTTAAGTCTTTATATACATTTGGGTGTGTTTCCACAGTTCAGAAGGTGATGGTGGTCTTAGGTCCTGCTCCGTCACGATAGATAAATTGCTAGTGGTGATAAATGCTGATGTCTCTCAGGTTGACATGTCTCTGAGAAAAGAATAATGTTTTCTGTTTGAACCTAACTAGATTCAAAGCAAAATCTTTCAAGTATTTTTTTTAGACACTAAGTTGGGCTTTCTATTTTAAAACATTTAAAATTACATTTATTGGCCGGGTGTGGTGGGGCATGCCTTTAATTTCAGGGAAATAGAAGTAGGTTGATCTCTATGAGTTTGATACTAGATTGGTCTACAGTGTGTTCTACACAGTGAGTTCCAGAGCAGCCAGAGGTACTTTATAGAGAGACCATATCTCAAAAACAAACAACCTTCAAAACAAAACAAAAACGGCCTTTGTGTGTGTGTGTGTGTGCGCGCGTGCATGTGTGCATGTGGAGATCAGAGGACAATTTGTGGGAGTTGGTTCTCCTACCATGTGATTCTCAGGAATTAAATTCAGGTTGCCAGGTTTAGTGGCAAGTGTTTTTACCCACTGAGCCATCTTGCTGGCCTCTTAAATTGGGTTCTTTATTAAAGCAAATATATGAACTCAAAATAAAAGTAGCTCAACTTAAATATTTGGACAGGAAAGATTAAGTGCACTTTTATAGTTTTTTAATGAATTAATTTGAGTTACAGGCCTGCTGGTCTTAAACTAATTCTTTAGCTCATCCTGGTTTCTAACTCCCCATCCTCCGTGTCAGCCTCCCTCCCAAGTGCCGCGACTGCAGGTGTGTGCCCTGCTAGGCACACACCTGTCATTTTTGTCTTCTTTCTTTTTAAGCCATTGTAATGTATTAAGGGGGGAAAGGAAAAAAGAAAAAATGAGAAGGCCTGTTTTCCAGTCCAGGTATGACCCTGAATGCTTGAGCTTGGGCGTGTCTCTTCCTTTGGTGCCTCATTTCCCTTCTGTAAAATGGAAAGTTAGAAGAATTTAACAGTGTTTCCCTCAGCTTGAACTATGTACAGTGTCATCACAATGTATGAGACAGTGTCTCACAAAGCCCAGGCTGGCCTGCACTTGCTGTGTAGCCAAGGAGAACCTGAATCCTGATTCACCCACTCAGCCTCCCAAGGCCAGTAACCACAGGACAGCCATCAGGTCAAGCTCAGCTGTTTTCCTTCTTAAAACATTTTATGAGAGGCTGGTAGACAGCCCCTTGGTCAATCAGCACCAGAAGTTCTCCATCCACCCTTCATATATGCACAGTAACCTCTAGGAAATGCAAGCAAAGAGTTTAAAATGAGATAATAAAAACAGAATATGTAACACTTTCCTCAGCTGTACCTCTGGATGCTTTCTGTTTGGCCCAGTTGGGTTTCTCTTTGTCTCTTTCTAGCCTTCAAGGCTGCTTTTCCAAAGCCAAGAACAAACATTCTTCATACTCCGTCCGAGGCAGAGGGGCTGCTCACCTTCTGGGGTAGCCCTGCCCTTCTGTAGCCCCTCTTATCTCTGTGGACTTGGAGACATTGGCACACCCCCTTCAAAAAATAATGCTGTCTTGGTGGGAACTGGTTTTGTAGCTATAGTGCTTTCTTACCTCATATACCAAAACCTAGTGTAATAGGCTTTGGCCAGATCACTAGACTACTTAGTCTATCTGATATAGGAAGCCAGATGAGTCCAGTGTTCAGAAAGAGCTGATAAAGTCTCTCACACTTTTCCTTTGATCAAGAGAAATAACTGATGGCTACATGCTAAGACACGTAGAAGGGTCTCAATGACTGTGACCATAAGAGTCCTCTTAGTAAGCGCCAGTGGCCACTGGAATATGATTCTTGTATCAGGTCCTCAGGTTTTACTCCTGTTCTGGGTAATAATTAGTAATTTTATTTTATTGGTTTCTTGAGACAGGATCTCTTGTAGTTGAGACTGATCTTGGACCCCTGATCCTCTTGCTCTCGGCCTCCTAGGTTCAGGGGCTACAGGCAAGCACCACCACAGCTGGCTTCTGTGTTTTTAAATCAGTGACTCAGATGAAGACATAAACACAAGGCCTGTCTGTGAACTATGTGGTTGACTTGAAGCAAAGAATTTTAGACAACAGCATCCAAGCCCAAAATTCTAGAGACCGCAGGTGAGGGAGTCAGTGTCGAGTTCTGCTCTTGGATCCAAAGCCCAACAGTGAGCCAGACAGCCAACGACAAGGTGGTATCAAGGTTCTAAGCCTTAGTCACCAGAGTGTGAAGAGAGGGCTGGAGAGGTGGCTCAGTGGGTAAGAATGCTTGGTGCTCTTCCAGAAGACTTGAGTTTCATTCCTAGCATCTTTGTTGGGCAGGAAGCTCACAACTGCCTGTGACTCCAACTCCCTGGAATCCAATGCCCCCACTTCTGACCTACACACACACACACACACACACACACACACACACACAGAGGGGGAAGAAGGGAGAAAGAGAGAGAGAGAGAGAGAGAGAGAGAGAGAGAGAGAGAGAGAGAGAGAGAGAGAGATAAATGGGAAAAAAGGCCTATCTCAGGTTGCATAAGCCTATTCAAAAATTCATATTTAAAATGTATGAGCACGTGTGCATGTGTATGTGTGTGTATGTAGTTTAAATAGATCTATGCAATTTTGTGTGGTAATGCTCCTCTCTCCAAAAAAGCAAAATAAAATAAAATAAAATAAAATAAAAAATAAAACTGTAGACTGTCTAACAAAAACTCCAGTGCTAGGTATAGGAAACCTCCCTTTCAGTTGTTGATCAGGGATGTCCAATAGACCCCAGAATAATCTAGGCCACTACCATTGCCCTTGGTTGCTTCCCCAGGACTTGAAAGTAAGACCCTCTGCAGAAGACATCACACACTAGAGACAGGACCTGGAGGACTGAGCTATAAGCTTCCTTCCTGAGGACCGGCTCTCATGGTTGCTGTGCAACCTTCCAAGGAAGAAGAACTGGTAGCTCTACCTACACTAGAGCCTAAAAGCCACAGCTGGCCAGCAAGAGTGACAACTTTATCTTGGCAGTAAACAACAGATGTCTAATTGCACTTAAGGCCCAAGCGGGACAAGAATTCTTGCCTAGCACTGTAAATCTAGTCAACTACCCATTGCTGCAGGTCACAGAGCCCAGCAGAGAATCTACTACTTTCCTAAACCAGTAAAACTTCTAACTGTATTCTAAATATTGATGCTTTTATTCATAGATAAGTGTGGCTCTCACTCCTCATCAAAGAAGCTTCTTTTTGCACAGTCTATGACCAAGGTCCACAACTGGTCAAAATGCACAGGATAAGTGACCATAGAGTGACCAATTCCAACTGATATACCCACAGTGTGGTCCCTACACCCAAGGTTCAGGGGAAATTACAGAAAGGGGGGACAGAAAGATTGTAAGAGAGAGGACCAGGATGCCCGATGTGAGATAGCGGTTCTAGACACTGCAGGGAAGCCACACCCGTGAAACCTCAGCAAAGTGGTTGCCTAAGCAAGACCTGAATAAGCACAGTAGTCAATAAGCCAGTGTGAACAGGGGAGCTCTTACACCGCCCCACCCCTAAGTGGAAAGCTGCAGGTCGTCAATGGCTGCAGAGAGAGGGGGAATCAATTTTCTTCAGGGATGAGCTTCCTGGTAAGTTATTCAAGTCAAGTGGTCATCCTTAACGTGTGTGTGTGTGTACACGCATGTGCCCACAAGTGTATGCAAGCATGTGTGTGAGGAGCATTGAGGGGTGTGGGGGAACATGGGAGAGATGGGAAGAACATGGGAAGTAGGAAAAAGGGATAGAAATGATGTAATACATGTCTCATGTGTAAAATCCTCAAAACCCAAAAAATTCTAAATTAAGAAAGTGAGAAAAAGAAGCATAAAGAAGCAGTTGGCAAAGGCACAGGGGTCTTTAGCACACTTGGAGAAACGAGACATTCAGAATTCAGAGGGCTCTGATCCTGCGTTACGGTGAATGGATTCATTACGGTGAGTGTCAAAGATGACAGATACTTGAAGAGAGTTTACTTTTGTTTCTTTTTTGGTAGTAGTGGGATTGAGCCTTGGGCCTTATGCAAGGCAAGTGCTCTACCATGGAACTACGTTTCCAGCCTTCTGGTACTCAGAGATAAAATGGGCTGCTCTGTGAGGTGATCTCAAACTGGATGTCCCCCTCTTTCCCAGCCCTCCCAGGAAGTGGTGAAGGAGATGATACAATTCTCGAAGGATACTCTGGAAAAAATAGACAAGGCTCGATCCGAGGGTTTGTATCATGAGGTGAGAGCACTTTTAATACAGGATAGTAATGGGGAAGAGGGTGGACAGGGAGGGAGGTACTCGGAGAGAAAAGGGAGACCACTGAACAGGCTGCACTCCTGGAAGGCCGTTTCTCTTCATGCTCTTCTGTCTTAGGACCCATTAAGGACATATTCTCCATGACTGCTGAACCCAATGAGATCTGGCCCAGGAGAGCAAAAGCTGCTGGATCCATGTGTTAGGGGTTGGGGGGGGGAATGCCTGTGACAGCTCATGTGGCATCAGAAATGGAAGAGTAGACTCTGAGAGTGGCATGCCTGCTTTTCCATCATTGAATATATGCCTCTTACACCCTCTCGCTGCACACTGGGCATTCAACCTTGGCTCCTAAAGCCTCATGGCTTCTCCTCTGGTTGTATGCTATAATCATCCATGTAATCGTCTCCTCCAACCAGGATGCTTTCTCTAAAAGTCTCTGCTAGAGGCATCTAGGCATCACGGTTTCATAGCCTCCATGCGTTTTCAGTGTGCAGCCAAGTGGTCTGCAGAGCTATTGATGGGTTGGTTTTGGAAACAAGGTCTTTGTGTGTAATATAGGCTGGCCTTCAACTCTCATCCTCCTGAGTATGGGAATCACAGCATATACCGTCACACCTGAGAAGCTGGTCTCAGCAACGTGTTGGAAGTTTGTGTCTTGTCCTTTAAGCTGGGATCTATCCATTCTGAAATGGAACAGAGGCACCGCGAGTCAGTGGCTTTTATGCATCATTATGCATCTTGGATGGGCCAGGTGTGGATGTCACTAGGGTGTGTTAATATGGTAGTTAATTTTACTTCATGGCTACTTCGTTTGCCTTCTCTCCCTTCTTCTCTTTTACTGATTCACCCACTGCACATGTATGAACCTTTACTAGGGTGACCAGTGTAAGGCACTCTCTCCTTAGCCCCTAAGTTCTGTCAGATGGGAGGAAGCCATGAGAGTTAAGTGTTATGCATGGTAGGGAATCTGTGACAAGAGCCACATTAAGAGGTGGAGTGTTGTTCCATGGGCTCCATTCCTCTGGCTTCTTCTCCTTTCACTTCTACCCCCTAATAACATCACAGGCTGATGACTAAGCCTTGAATACATAGGTTTTAGGGGTGGGCACTTACCTAAACCATATCAGTACATTTATTTTGTGTATACTCTCTCTCTCTCTCTCTCACACACACACACACACACACACACACGTATATATATATACAAGATATATACAAGTTTAGTATGTATGTAGATATACACACATGCTTATATATGTAGTTTCCACAGCTCTGCTGTCTACTGACTGAAAATTTCTCTCTTTGTTGTGTCATCTTTATGTCCCAACTATCCTTTCCCATGCCTACATCTTAGCCATGCAGACCATTTTGTTAATTCAAGCCACAAACCTTGTTTTTATGTTTCACCAGGTTTCAAAGAGTGAGTCTAGTGTTGTCTTGATGTTCCGTCTGTCAGTTAAGACATACTCTGGTACAGCACTGATGAATGAAGCCGTGTCTCCCTCCAGGTTGTGAAGCTGTGTCGGGAGTGCCTGGAGAAGCAGGAACCAGTGTTTGCTGACACCAACCTGTATGTGCTTCGGCTGCTGAGCATTGTGTCAGAGGTCCTCTCCTACCTCCAGGCCTTTGAGGAAGCCTCACATTATGCCAGGAGGATGGTGGATGGCTACATGTATGCGATGGTCCTAAGTCTCGGGCAGTCTCCCAGAAACCCCCTGTTCCGGGGATGCCAAAGAGATGGCACACATTTGACTGTTCCGTTTATACCCACAAATGGCAGCGGCCGTAGGCCATGGACATGGTCATGCTTCCCCTTACAAATGAACCTTTTAATCATGTTGTTCCAAGTAGTACTGATCAAATAATGGTGTCAGACCTGGTCCTCAGATGAAGCCCAGTTGTCATCTCTGGTTTGCTTGCGTATACATTCCTTACTTGTCACTTGAGCCATGCCTTCTGCCTTTGATTTTCCCAAGTGAAGCTTTATTTTAAGTGCTTGGAAAATTGTTTTTTATTCTCTCTTTAATAACCTATGACCAATATTTGATGCATAGGTCTTGGGCATGGACACTTATCCAAACCATAGTAATATATTTATTTACATTGTATATATCTTTATATAAGTAGACATATATATATATATATACATAAATAATATTGTACAGATATATACATACATGTATGCATAAGTTTTACACCTCTGCTATGACGAGAGAGACCATTCTTTCTTATAAATTATAATATGTTGCTTTATTCCCTCCCACCAATGCTCTTGCCTTCTGTGTTCATATTATCGTAGGAATTTGTGTTTCTGGTCAGATGATTAACTTGTCATAAGAAAGCTTTTCTTTAGAGGATGCTACTCATTAAAAATGCAGGTAAACTGTCAGCATGCTAGGAAGGAGCCCTGCTAGGAGAAGAAAATATAGTGCCGGACATTAAAGTTATATTCCCCACTGTGAGCTTCTTTTCATGTTCCCCAGAGAACTGGGGGTGCTCCAGATGGTACCTGGCTCCCTAGGCTCAGGCTCAGAGTACATCTGTGGCCTTCTTTGTCCATGAAGCATTGACTTCGTGCCAGGTCAGATTCCCAACTCTCCTGACCTCACTGTGTAGAGCATTAGTTAGCTCTATGTATTTCAATACCCTTCGACAAGCAGCTGGTACCTTACAGCTCTAGGTGGAAGTCTAAATGGACCTGATTCATAAGAGTATTGGTTTTGATGTCATTTCTGTCTGCAGTGACAGAATACTCTGAGAGAAGCAGCTTAGAAGAGAAAGAGTTTATTTGAGTTTCTAATTCCAGGTTACAATCCATCATTGCTGGGAAGCTGAGGTCACAGCACACCCACACTCAAGAGCAGAAAGGAATGAAGGAATGCATGCATGCAAGCTTGCTCTCAGTCTGTCCTCTCCACTTGTACAAAGTACTGGACCCTCAGCTCAGGGAATGGTGCTATCCACAGGCCCTCAAGACAGTTGCCCACAAACATACCCATGCCTCCATTGAGACTCTTATCCCATGTGATGTTAGATTGTGTCAAGATGATAATGATAACCACCAGCGTACATTAGGAGTTATTCTGTGCTGTGCAGATGTAAAGGTTGTGATAATGAGTCATGATTACTTTCTGTGCCTCTGCAGGAAACTCTACCACCATAACAATGCCCAGCTGGGCATGGCTGTGATGCGGGCAGGGCTGACCAACTGGCATGCTGGTCACATCGAAGTGGGGCATGGGATGATCTGCAAAGCCTATGCTATTCTCCTGGTGACCCATGGACCCTCCCACCCTATCACCAAAGACTTAGAGGTAAATAGCATAGTGGAGGTGAACAGTCTCTGTCTTGTTAGAAGATCTCTCAAGATGGGAGTCCTGGTTCACCTTGACTTTGCTTTGTGGAGGTCTATAGCCAGCTAGACCAAAAAGAAACATGACTTAGCCCACCCCCTTGATTACTGTGTGGAAACAGAAGCCCCAAAGAGGGAAGTTCTCTGTCTATAGTTATCCAGTGGTTTGATGTTAAGGCCAGAGATGGCTAATTTTGTATCTAGTGTATTAAGCTTGTCAATGGCAGAATCTCTGTCAGTCTTACCATAGTGACCTGGGCCTCTGAACATGGCTGTTTCTGAATACTCTCTGAGCGGATAGGTGGGATACAAGGACTTTGTTCTGTGTTGTACACTATAATCTTCCCAACCCGCTGTAAAGTACAGGGAAATCTCTTCGTCTTTTGGATGGTGAAACAGGGGGCTGAAGTGGTCAAGTCACTTTGTTGAGGTCCTACAGCCACAGAGTTCCAGATCCAGGGTTCAGATCCAAGTCCTCAGCTGATAGTGAAAACCATTTTCTGCTGAAAACGACTCTTGGGCTACTGTCTCATGGGTCCAACCCCCTCTGTATGATGTGAGGCATACGGCTACACCATCAGTTCACAATAGTGCCCCCCTCCATGTTTCTGAAGGCATAGAGTTGTATTTTACTGACCAGGGGTCATTTATCCAAAGATTTGTCAGGATTGTGTCTTGGGGACTTGTTTTATAAGTGCTGTATCTGTATCCCACAGGCCATGCGGATGCAGACAGAGATGGAACTGCGCATGTTCCGCCAAAATGAATTCATGTACCACAAGATGCGCGAGGCTGCCCTAAACAACCAGCCCATGCAGGTCATGGCTGAACCCAGCAATGAACCAGCCCCAGCTCTGTTCCACAAGAAGCAATGAGGACCTTGTTGGAGGGTGGGGGCATTGTGGCTGGAGAGCTGAGGAAATTACTACTCTGTGTCTCTGACAGTCATTTTGGTTCAACTCAACTCAGCTTAGTTCTCTCTCATTTCAGACCAACTCTTTCTATATGTGTTGGGTGCTAGATTCCACCATCTATTTAATAAAGAAGTCCCAAATATAATTGGGCTAGAAAGAAAAATGTAAACAAACAAGGCACAGCATAATAGTAAATACCACAGTGAACTCTACGGAGAGGGTTTCAGAGGAGGTGTGTGTGTGTGTGTGTGTGTGTGTGTGTGTGTGTGTGTGTGGTGGGAGTAACGGCTGAGCTAAGAGTGGCAGGTACCTAGAATCTCAGGTGACTGCTTGTTTATCTGTGCAGGCATCTCAGGGGCTGCTGGTTTCATCTACAGTTATGAATATTTAGGGTTTGCAGACTGGGATGGGTGATGTCCTGTTTCCTCAGGCTGGGGTTGTGTTTGGCCCTTTGAGATCTACTCAAAGGTGCCTAGAAAGAGGCAGGGATCCTGAGATCCTGTGGTCTTAATCCGAGCTTGAAGCATAGCTTTAGAATAACTCTAGAACACACAGAGAAGGAATTTTTCCCTTCCTGGTCCTACCCACCAAGACTTTAGCTCCTTGTGCTGTTGAAGAAAAGCTGAGGTTTTCCTGACCATTGACTTGTAGAAATGAGCTTTTCAGAGTAAAGCTGACTGTGTGCATGCCTGGCAACGATGGACCCATCAGAAGTGCCATGGAAGGGGTTTCAGGCCTGAGTAGTCTGCCTCAACCGAGGCTTCATCATTGGCCAAATGAGGTTCTACTCATCATATTGAGTGACTGTTGGTCCCTCTGCTTGATTCCTTATCCCGTCTGCTCTGGGCTTCTCCCCTTCACCCGGCCGAGGATCTCAGCAGAAGGGTGGCCAGTTTGCTCTCATTTGCTTAGAGGCCAACTTCTGGCTGAGAAATGAAGGCCCAAGAATGGTCTTTTAGTTTCTGGAACCCCAACTTTCTCATCAACATGGTTGGGGGATCATGAAGTAAATTCCTTTGGTAGAGGTTGTCACCGAAACTTCTACAAACCCTAGTGCTACCACTGACCCCAGAACTCTAACATCTTGAAGTCACATGATTCCCAATAAACTGCGATTTGTCTGCCTAAAATGTTACTTTCATCCCAGAATGGTACCCTGCCTGCCCTTGAGCCCTGCCTAGCAGCTGAGGCCTGTGATGCGGGCACCTGTTTGTAGAATATTAGCACTGACTGTTGGTTCTTTCCGATGATTTGTTCTTCTCTAGAAGCATTTATGAAGATTGACAGTTATTTCAGGCTTAGAGAGAGATGGCACCAACAGTTGCCTTGGGAATGCTGTGGGTCCTCGGAATCATCACTCCTTTCCCCATGGAGACCCTGATCCAGACCCTGTCCTTTTTTTTTTAATACTTGTCTCTCTACCTTGTCCATTGCTGCTTCTTTTCATCTTCCTAAAATCTGTTTTCTTCAGAATGAATTACTGTGTCTGTATTCCTCCACCTCTCTCAGAACTGCAGACTGGGGTTCCCTTCTCAGAGCCATTCTCTGTCAACTGGGGTCCCCCTCTCTCACTCACTAGCTATCCTCTGCTGACTGGGGTCCCCTCTCTCACTAGCCATCTCTATTCCTGCTCCAGACCCCTTGCTTTCCAGTGCCCTCCAGACCTCACTCCATGATTCCCCCTTCCGTCTGAGGCCTTGCCACTCTCCCTCCCTCCACTAGACTTCGTATCTTTTTCTTCCTTTCTCTCTTCCCTCTTTGTTTGTTTTTATTTATTTATTTTTGTTATGTTATGTTTTGTTTTTTGAGACTGGGTCTCTCTAGTTAGCCCTGGCTGTCCTGAAACTCTGACTATGTAGACTGGGCTAGTCTCGAACTCACAGAGATCTGCCTGCCTCTGCCTTGAGAGAGCTGGGAGTATAGCC
Source organism: Arvicanthis niloticus (assembly GCF_011762505.2). Lineage (NCBI taxonomy): Eukaryota > Metazoa > Chordata > Mammalia > Rodentia > Muridae > Arvicanthis > Arvicanthis niloticus. Next base: position 11,925,228 of record NC_047666.1, on the reverse strand, counting down.
ATGCACTACCACCGCCTGGCACCACCAGCCTTCTTTAATGAAGTCAAAAAGCATGCCAAGGACCCTTGGCTCACCGTCTCCACAGGTGGGAGTTCTCTTCATACTCTTTAATCTGTCTCTCCTCTCTTCTCATCTCTTCCCTAACTCACTGCACACTTGCCCCTCCATTAAAATGACTCCTGTCTAGTTCCTTACACCATCCAGCTTCCTCGTTAGTAATACAGCCCAAACTTGGTTTCTGTGGCCCTGTTTCTTTGTGATGAGCCTCTGATGTGGTTTCTCTGGCTTTTACTGGACTTGTTTCTCCACCTGGCCCTGATATGCTGGAATGTTCGTTCCCAAGTTGACTTTGTCCTTGGTCGATTCTGTTCTTGCTCTACTCACTCTGTAGACCAGGCTGGCCTCGAACTCAGAAATCCGCCTGCCTCTGCCTCCCAAGTGCTGGGATTAAAGGCGTGTGCCACCACTGCCCAGCCTTACACACTTCTAGCATGAGTGCAGGTGACACTTTATGTGAGGACTACATTTATGTGAGGACTACATTGAGGTTTCTGGTTCTCAGGGCTGTTGTCTGATCTTACAACTTGAGCTCCAGTCCCTCACATTTTCCTGGGTGCTCTGCAGGTACATCAAGGCCAGTATGCTCCAGATGAGACCCCAGTACAAAGTCTCCTAACACTTCTTCATTCTCAGAATACCACCCGAGATACCACTCTCTCCATCATGTCGTGGCTTCCTGAGAGCAGGGCTACGTTCCTTCATTCATCTTTCTGTCTCTAGCACAGGTCCTGGAACATAGTAGGTGCTCATTTAGTGTATGTTGAGTGAATAAATGAATGAAATGCTTATCTCAAAGTTAAGAGATACTCAACTGTGTACTTCAAGTATCTTACGTTATAACACTCAGCAAAGCCCATTAAACCATTCTTTGTTTATGGGGCATGGCTTCTTCCTTCTTTCTGATTGTCTTTCCAGACAGTCTTGATCTCATGGAATTTCCTGTGATGATGGGGAGGACTTACATCTCCGAGGTCCAGTTTAGTAGTCATTAACATCATGTGACAACTGAGAGTGGAGTAAGATTAAGGACATGAAAATGTAATTTTATTTAGTTTTAATTTATTTGTGATTGGCTAGGCAAGGTGGCCAGTGGCTGATGAATTAAACTGTAATTTTAGAGAAATACTGTAGTGTTGATTTAAAGAGCATGGATGCTGATAAAAGCTACTGAAGTTTGCCTTCTTCATAGCTATTCTGATACCACACTGGTTACTTCCCTCCTGCCTCAGTTTCCTCATCTCTCCCTCTGCCTAGGTTGGAAGTTGTTTTTTTTTTTTTTTTTTTAAGGCCTATCCCTGTACAGACTGTAGGATGGCACCAGACTCCAGCAGCATTTAAAGAGAACTGGTTAGTGTTACACTGGCTGAGACCACGTTTCTGCTGGGGTTTCCATTTTCCCAATTAGACAGGTAAGGAATGGGTTGTGGTGTGCTGAAATCGGCTTTATCGGCTTTGGGGGCCAGCTGTGCGCCGGACTCCACTGCACCATGCTCACAGATACCACAGTTGGCCATGATAGGAATGTGAAGACCACGCTCAGGGCCTTACACTTAGAACACATGTATAAACTTGCAAAGGGGCAGTGACAGAATGGAACGCTAAAGGAGCCTTGGCTTAACTGGAGACTGTACTTGCAAGCCTTTAGCCCCGAGAGCCACAGTTAACATGGCTAAGAGTTCTACGCACCACCCTCACCACGACGTCATCGGCATCCACCCCATTTTGGTGAACCAGAGCACTAATCAGACATAGTCATTGCCTGGTGACTCCCTTAGGGACTGCCTCTCTAAAGATCTGAGGAAGAAACTATGGCAAGTCCGTCACTGGCTGGAAGGATCTTCCTACAAAGCACTTTATTTGCAGACTGTAAACCCATCATTAAGTACCTGCAGACTCCTGGGTCAAGTTCAAGCTCCGTTCCAAAGTCAAAAGATTCACTGCAGATACCCGGATCTGTCTCTGTCTCCTCTCATGTATGCCCACTTTCAGCTTACCTGCTTGCAAAATAAATACCCTTGGGTGCTCTCGGGCTGGCTGTGATTCTTTCCTGATGTGGAAGACTAGAAAACTGTGAGCGCTCGGTGTATGTAAAAACTGACTCAGAACCAGTGAGATGGTTCAGTGGGGACGTGTGCTTGCTACTAAGTCTGACAACCCGAGTTCAACCTCCAGATCCGACAGAGTGGGAGGAGAGAACAGAGGTCTGCAAACTGTCCTGGCCTCCACAAGGGCACATGGCACCTGCACATCCCCTTCCCTAAGTAAATAATTAAAATTTAAGATAAATAGATAAATAAACAGACAAATAAGCAAATGAATGAATAAAAGACAAAGTGCCCAGAAAGCCCACCTGCAGCCACCATGCCATGCATTGTGGGTTGGGGAGGACATCCAGAGGTGGCTGCCCACAGTGGGAGCCACTGTGATGTGTGCAAGTATGTGGTGGACAGTATACCCCCCATACATGCAATAAATAATTCTTACTCATAAAAGGGTGAGGGAGGAGAGAGTTGTGAGTTTCATATCACGCACCCCAATCCCACTAATTTCCCAGTCTCTTTGTATCTGCCCTCCACCATTACAACCTTCCCCCCAAAGAAAACAAAAGACAGGAATAAAATAAAATGACAAAAAATAAAACAGAACATAAAAACATCTCATTGTGGAAGCTGTAGTGTGTCACAGTGTGTCTCACAGTAGATCCTTTTGTCCACACATTTTCACTTGCAAATTTTCATTGCAGGATCTCCAAAATACAGGGCAACAACAGAGTATTCGAGAGGAGTGCTGTGAGGATCCAGTATTGATGCCGTAGCAGAAGCCAGAGACGTTGAACTAGACCAGTAACTCATTGTAATGAAAATTTGAGTATACTGTCCCTGTCTTCAGACATACCAGAAGAGGGCATCCGATCTCATTACAGATGGTTGTGAGCCACCATGTGGTTGCTGGGAATTGAACTCAGGACCTCTGGAGGAACAGTCAGTGTTCTTAACTGCTGAGCCATCCCTCCAGCCTTCCTTTACCCTTTCAAATCACTTTCTTTACCCTAATGCCGTCAATTATAAAAAAGAACAGGGAGAAAATCAAAAACAAGAAGATAAAAGAAAACAGCTATTTTGTGGACATACTTAAGAATGTGCATTAGCCAGGAAAGTGTGCTCGTAGGTGAGCAAGCACGCCTGTGGGTGAAATGTCCATAGTCTAGGTAAAGGGCTGTGGTATTAACAAGTGAGTGTGCTCACATGCTGGTGTGTTTGTGTGCTCACCTGCTGGTGTGTGCGCTCACCTGCTGGTGTGTTTGTGTGCTCACATGCTGGTGTGTGAACTCACATGCTGGTGTGTGCACTCATATCCTGGTGTGTGCACTCACATGCATGGGTGTGTGTGTGAGTGTGTTGGGGGTAGAGAGTGAAGATAGGATGGACCAAGGGAAAATTGCAGAACCCATCAACAGCTGTTTCTTCAGGCCCTAAATCCTCTGGGCACCTGTACAAAATCTAAGTTCAGCATTTTCCAGGGCAAAAGACAACTTCTCAACCCAGGTCTCAGTGCAAGACCCTGGTAGAAGTCAACTTGGGAAATGGTTTGTTTTGTTTTTGTTTTTTTGAGACAGGTTTTTTTTTTTTTTTTTTTTTTTTTTTTTTTTTTTTTTTTTTTTTTTTTTTTTGAGTCCTGGCTATCCTGGAACTTGCTCTGTAGACCAGGTTAGCCTTGGACTCAGAGATCTGCCTGCCTCAGCCTTCATAGTGCTGGGATTAAAGGGAAGTGCCACCACTGCCTGGCTCATTTTTGGGGAATTCTATTTGATCCCTAGAAACTTTGCTGAAAAACCTTCAAATTATTATTATTATTATTTTGCTTCAGAGTCAAAGAACTTAGTTGTCAGCTTATTGAAAAAGCAAGCCTCCTTTCCTCTGCATGACACTCAGCTTAGTTTCTATGGTGATGACAGTGTATGTCAATGCTCCAAATATCACACTGTTTCAGTTCTACTCTTTTGCTGTGCCAAACACCACAACAAAAGGAAAAGGGGCTTATTTCAGCTTACAGAGTTTAAGTAACTGTCAATCACTGAAGGAAGTCAGGACAGGAACTCAAGGCTGGAACCTGGAAGCAGGAACTGAAGCAGAGGTTCTGGAGGAGCATTGCTTGCTCTCTCTGGCTTGTGTTCAGCTCGCTTTCTTATAAAACACAGACCCACCTGAATTGTGCTACCTCCGTGGGCTGTGCAGTTCCAATCGTCAGCCAAGACGATTCCCCACAGATATGCATCCAATACGATAGAGACAGCTCTTCAGTTAAGGCTCCTTCTTCCTAAGTCACTGAAAGTTTGTGTTAAGTTGATAACAAAACCAGTATACACACCCTATTGGCCACCCGACACCACCCCCAGGAATCCGAGAAAAGCATTTGCTTTGCAAATCATGCTATGGCTCCTTTCAAATGCCACAAAGAAGAAATTGCACTGTGCATTTTATAGAGGCGGTAACTGTGATCCAAAATCATAAGCCAGTAGCTCAACTATATTACAAGCCAAATATTTCTTAAATCACCTCCTCATCAAACACATAAATGCAGAAAATTGGTTGCCTATAAAAGAGCCAATTAACATAAACTATGTAAAAAGTCTCAACCTCCGGGTTCTGTCCCCACAACAGAAACACTCGCTGTCACTAGTACTAGTTGCCTAGAGGCTTTGCCCTCAGCTCCCTTAGATGTATAGTAAGAGACACGTTTACTTCCTGCTTTAACACAATTTACATGAAGGATATTAGATTGTTAGAATTGTTCTGAAGCTTATGCTGGTCAAGGTGGTTACAGGCATTTGGGTGAGGGAGCTAGGAGGATCTAATATTCAAGGGTTCCTTCAGATACGCAGTAAGGCAAAGCCAGCCTGGACTACGTTTTTCTACACAGTAAGGCAAGGCCAGCCTGGACTACGTTTTTCTATAATTTACTTTGTGTTAGACTGACACCATCATTTATAGATTATTTCAAAATGCACGGATGTACAACACTTGATTTAATCCCCCTTTTCTTACTTTTAAAATACTTGTTTTATTTTAAACTCTTTCTCACTCACTCTTTTTCGTGTGTGTGTGTGTGTGTGTGTGTGTGTGTGTGTGTGTGTGTAAACACAAGTGCAGGTTCCCACAGAGACCAGAAGAGGGCATCTAATCCCTGGAGCTAGAGTCATAGGTGGTTGTGAGCCTTTCTACTTGGGTACTAGGACTAAACTTGGGTGTTCTGCAAGAACAGTAGATAGCTGAGCCGTGTCTCAAGCCCCCTCTGCTCTTCTTTTCTATGCGTGTATTGGGGGGGGGGAGGGCATGTGCATTTTATGGCATGTGTGTGAGCTCAGAGGACAACCTCAGGCATTGATTCTCACCTTCTACCTTGTTTGAGATAGGTAGCCCATGACTGGCCCATGAGCTTCGAAGGATTGTCTTTGCTCCCCTCTTCCTGTTGGGGTGCAGAGACTAGAGATGCGTAAGTCACTCTGTTGGGCTTTATGCTGGTTATGGGAATCTGAAGTCAGGTTGTCAGGCTTGTGATCAAAGCACTTTAGCCACTGAACAATATCCTCGGCCCTATCTAGACAAAGAGCATCTGTTTCTAGTTTACATTGCTGCTTTTCTTTCCAAACTTAGAACTGTGTGCACTCGAGGCAAGTGTTCCAGCACTGAGCCACACCCTCAGCCCATTTGCTCGCTTGCTTGTTTGTTTATTAAGACTTAGCCAGGCTGATCCCCACATCTCTGCCTCCTAAGTGCGGGGGAGTGTACTACTATACCCAACGTATGCTTGTGACATCCTTTATGCTTTCTATACACGTATATAGTAATACTTCAGGAAGCTGCACAAGCGTGTTTGCTAAGTGCTAGGGACTTCACTGAAAATGTTAAGGGGTGCTGTCAAATGGCCCCCAGTACTGACGGCACGGCACCAGTTTATATCTCCACCACTGATGGTCGAGCCATTCATTGTATCCTTACAAACTTGGACGTAAGTAGTGTTAACATTTACTCGCTCTCCTATTTGGGTACCTCGTCTTACATTCCTCACCTCTGTTATGGTAAAATAAACCTCTTTTATATTGAGGGTGGCCTATTAAATGTCCTTGACCTGCCTGTCCATTGATTTGTTGGTAGTTCATTTTTAATTTGGGGGAAATTTTACATCTTATAACTTTCATAATAACATTATTGCTGCTATCTGAGACCATAGGGAAAGATAGTAGGCTCCTAATTCAATATGGCCAATATCCTTATTGAGACATCCTTGGGAAACATCTGTGTGAAGACCAGAGTTGTGCTGACACACCAAAGAGGTCTTAGAAGCCAGCAGAGCCCTGGGCCAGATGCTTTCCTAGATCCATCAGAGATAAACTTGGCACTGTCAACATTGGATCTCAGACTTCTAGTCTCCAGAATAGTGAGGTCGGCTGCTTATGCTACCCAGTTTGTGGAACAATGGTGTTTCAGGGTTTTATTGTTGTGAAGAGACACCATGACCACTGCAACTCTTAAAAAGGAAAGCATTTAAATGGGACTGGCTTACAATTTCAGAGGTTCCGTCTATTACTATCATGGCATGAAGCATGGCAGTGTGCAGGCAGACATGGTGCTGGAGAAGGAGCTGAGACTTCTACATCTTGATCCACACAGGCATCAGGAGAAAGACTGTAAGCTACACTGGGCATACCTTGAGCATGTGAGACCTCAAAGTCTATCTCCCCAGTGACACACCTCTTCCAATAAAACCACACCCACCCCAACAAGGCCACACCTCCTAATAGTCCCATTCCCTACGGGCCAACATTCAAACACATGAGTCTAAGTGGGGCTATTCCTTTTAAACCACCACATTTTACTTCCTGACCCCCCCCCCCATAGGCTTGGAGCCACACAATAATGCAGAAAAGCATTTAGTCCAACTTCAAAAATCCCAATAATCTACAACAGTCTCAAACTTTCATGCAATTTTTAAACTATAATCTCCTGTAAAATCAAAAAGCAGATCACATACCTCCAACATATAATGGCATGGGATGTACATTACCATTTCAAAAGGGAGGAGAGAGATCATTGTGAGGAAATACTGGACCAAAGCAAGACTAAAAACCAGATGGGCAAACTCCAAACTCTGCATCTCCGAGTCTGATGTCAAAGTGCTTTTCAGATCTCCAATTCCTTTTAGTTGGCTACAACACACTTCTCTGTCTTGGCCTGGCTCCACTCCCTGTTATCTGCTCTCCTTGGCGGGTATCCCAAGGCTCTGGCATCTCCAGCATCTTGGAGTCCCCAAGGCAATCCAGGCTTTACCTTCATAGCTTCACACAATGGCCTCTCTAGGCCTCCATGCAGGAGCACCCCCGACATTCCTGGGCTCAACAGCATTCCTTAGTCACAGAGGGAGATGCCACGACCCCTTTCTTCTATTCTTGACTCTGAAGCCAGAACCCTGTGGCTAAAGCTACCAAGACCTGCTACTTGCTGAGGCTAGAACATGGTCCCTTTGTTCAATGACGTCCTCACCAGCTTTCTGTGTTTGATGATTTCCTTCCCTGCCTAAGTTTGGCTGCCCTGGAACTTAGAAATCCACTTGCTTCTGCCTCTGGAGTGCTGGGATTAAAGGATTCATTACCCTAAACGTGCCGATTTCTTTCCACAAGTTGGAAGCTTAGCTGGTGGAGTCTTGCTCTGAAGCCCCCACTTCTTTTATTCCATTTAACACCAGGCTTTTCTTCACTCTGTTTATCATCCTGAACACAAAACTTAGCCCCATCCCACTTCCTGGCGCCCCCTTTCCTCTTAAAATAGTACACTTTCTATGTTTTCCTTGCTTGGCTTGCTGCTTTTCAATATAGATCTTCATAAGAGTGAACACCAATACTCAGCTGTTTTGAGATTTCCTCTGCCAATGGAATTAATCTAAAAACCCTTCAATTTAGCACCAGGCAAACTTTTTGTACAGGGCCAAAAAGTGGTCACACTCATTGCTAAAACATCACAAGAACAGTTTCTAGGCCACACACTAACATTCTTCTCCACTGAAACCTCTTGGGCCAGGCCCCCACAGTTCAAATCAGCCTTAGAACCATTGTTTTCAATATTCCTACTAGTAAGGCCCGCTATGCCCTACTTAAATCATTCAACTGCTTTTGTTCACACCACCACAAATGGCAAACCAACCCAGTTCTCAGACAGCAAATTGCTGCTCAATTCTGCTATTACCACCCTCATATAGTCTTTCAGCACCAGAAGTGTCCCGGCCTACAGAAGCCTTGATAAAGAGCTAACAACTACACAGAAAAATAAAAACCAATCACACACACACCAACATGCCAGTCACAGAAATGGATTCTAGACTGAAGTGCCAAGTAAATAAACATGAAATGCTGCAAGTCAGTGTAACATCCAGGGATGAATGTGGTTGTAAAGGTAGAGTTTAAGGTGTTGGCAACCATCTTCGACTACATGCAGCAGAGTCTGTGGCAGCCTAACTTAGATGACTCCCTCCTTCCAAACAAACCAGCTAAGAAATAGAAAGTAAAGGAAAACAAGAGACACATAGCAGTGGATAGCTTCTAAAATGCAAGGCTTTCTTTTAAAATCTCAATTATGTGTATGCCTGTGTGCACCGCTGTGGGAGTAGCCTCGGAGACTGAAAGAAGGTGTCAGATCTCCTGCAGCTCGAGGTACAGGCAGGTGGGTGCTGCCTTGTGTAGTTGCTGAGAGCCGAACTGGGGTACTCTACAACAGCAGTGTGCACTGTTAACTGCTGAGCTTTAGGTCTGGAGTTCTTATAGAACGTGCAAAGACCAAAGGAAAAGATTAATACATTTGACTTCACCATTTACTAAGATTACACATGAAAAAGACAGTGTAAATGTAATTTCCATATAAAGCAGTACTGTGGGAGAGCACTCTTGTGATCACAGAAAACAGAGTTTGGGATACACTCAGTGGCAGAGCTTATGCCACACATGTGTGAAACCTTGGGTTTAATTTCTAACTCTCTCTCTCTCTCTCTCTCTCTCTCTCTCTCTCTCTCTCTCTCTCTCTCTCTCTCTCTAACAAAATAAAAACAATAGCACCACAATGAGAGAAGCCACTAAGGAGAAATTATTTCAAAACAAAGGTAACTTTATTGCATTAATTTTGTACTGTAAAAGAACATGAAACACAGCCTTCTCTAAATCCTCTTGCTGACTCTCTTGTACACAATGTCGCCCAGGGTCATGGTCTGAAAGTCAGAAGAGGTATTATTAAATATTCTGTTGATGGTAAATTGTAAAACAAACAAAAAATAATCTTTCCAAATGGCTCCACCAAGTGTGCTAACACAATAAACAACTTGAACATTTCCCATTTTCATTAGGAACAGGGGGACGACTGGCAACCTTTTCTAAAACAGCATACTGGGTCTTCTCATGTTCTTGTGCATATGGAGAGCTGTCCTTCCAACCATTGAATGGTTTCTTGAATCGATGACAGCTATAGAAAAACCACCCAGAGCAGCCTAACCTAATGTCTCAAAATTTCATTGACATCTATTCCTGCACATTAACTACCTGTGGCTGAACACAAGGATATGTACAGTGGGTCGCTAGACTGGAACATAGTAGGTGCTATCTGCTTTCCTCTTACACTTGTGAATGAAGCACATGAGAACACTGGGCACAGCTGCTCTTTTGTAGGAGTGAGGGGCAAGAGTGTGGGGCGTGGATTTTGCTTCATGATTGATGCCTCTCTCTCCTTGGTAGAGGGGGTTGTCACTTGACCAGATGGTGTCACTTAGACAGGAGTTTGCCTTCTGTGACCTCTAAGGTGCATTTTGAATACAAAGGAAAGCTGGAAGACCCGGCCATGAGGGAAACACTGTGAATTACTGTAGTGGGACACAACGTGACCAGCAGCTGGGCATGGGAGATGACTGCATAGGAGTGAACACCCAGCATGGAAGATGACTGCATAGGAGTGCATATCATACCCAGCGTGTCATTCATTAGCAGCCATAACTTGGTAAAAGCGTGACTCCACACCAATGCCAAGTGGGCAGAGGCATTTATTGGGCACCTGGGCTATGGAAGATGCCTGGCTCTGTGGCTCACTGGTTAGTGCTGAGGCTGTAAACCACTCTAACGTCATCAAATAGGAATAGCAATGCAAAAACAAAGCCTCTCATTGGTGGAAAGTGCTAACGCAGGAGGCCCCGAGAGATCTGCAGACGCAGTGAACTCTGGGAACATCTCTGGGTTGAATGGACTTCTGTCCTATGGCCTGAGTGTGAGGTTTGAGGCCGCGTCCCAGCAGAAACAGGGACAGGCCAGCTATGCTCTGCACATGCTGTCCTGTGCCTCAGCACACCAAGCACCCCTCAGCCCGTCCTGTTTGGTGCTGTTGGGAAAAGGGTAAGTGTCAGGGAGTGAGCAAGGAGGAGAGAGGCAGAGGCAGGAGAGTGGCTGATTCTGAGAGTGGAGGACAAGGAGGTGTGAGACACCAGGTGAATTAGGAAAGGGTGCCCCTTCCTCAAGATACTGCTCTTCATCTATCAGGAAATCACCCTGATATTCTGCCATGGTTTGGCAAGAACAAGATGGCTGCAGGTGTGCTGAGTGCAAATCATCACTGTCTATAGTGTGAACAGACTCCTCTGAGGCTGAGTAGTGAACAGCTATGAGATTAGCCCAAGAGACAGACCCAGGTCAGGAAGCCCTGACGCTGCTATTTGACAAGCTTTCTCTGGTCATTGCCTTCTTTCCCTCATTTAGAAAAGGGTCGTTCAATAGATTTGATAAGATATCTATCAACTCTGTGATACATAGTGGATCCTCTTAGGTGGCAGAAGACATTGACAAGAGGCAAGGTGGAGTCAAGGTCCCGGGAGGAAAACGTGGAGAATGAGAGATGGGCGGCCAGCTGTCCCTCACCTTTTCCATCCCCATTCACCTCCAGCACTGGGATGGCAAGACCAGAGTGCCAACTTACATTGGTGATTGTGTCTCCATTGAGTTCAGTCACGGACTTTATGCCTTTGAAAGTCGTCACCATTTTATTGTCACCTTCCATTTTAACGGTTGCCTGCAGGGTAGACAGACCGTGACCCATGAGCAAAGACCTAGCAATGAAGCTGGTGAAGCTGGTTCTCTGCATGTTAGCAACTGGCCTGTCTGTATCCAGTTCTCCAGTGCTAAATGGAAATAGGGCATATTTATGAATGAAAGAAAATGTCAGGCCGACCTAAGTAGTTCTCCCCTGGGGGGGTGGGGGAATCCTAAAATAAGATATACAATCTCATTTCTCAAGCTTATGGAGGGAGGAGGTAGCAAAACTCCAGTCACCAGCATCTGGGAGGATTCAGTTTAATTTGGCTATTGAGTCTTTTTTTATTGTGGCGCCAATTCCAAGCCGTATACATCAAGCAACGCAGTAAACAGAAATGGTCTGGGCACAGTGCTTCAGGCTTTCCAGCACTCATGAGGCAGGAGCATGGAGATGCTGAGGTTGAGGCCAGTATGGGATACGTGGCAAGGTGCTGAGGGGAAAACAGGATAAAAGGAAAAGAAGCGAGAGGGATGGAGGGAAGAATCCTAATCGAGAGCACAAGATACCAGCCAAGTTTAAATAGCTGCCTCTTCAATGGGCATTGAAAAAGAACTGTAGTAAAACTCATGACACCCGACCCTCATCGTGAGCCAACCAGGAGAACCCTCCCCTGCTCTTCTTCTCGACATGTAAGAGAGGCAGAAATAAGAGCAACCAAAGAGATGAAGAGACTCCTGCTGAGCCTGAGGCACAGAGCTGCCTGGAAAGGCAGGAGCAGAGAGAACAGATACATAGTCCACTGGCTACCCTGGACTGTGCAGGTCTCAAAGGGAGGGGCAGAGGTCCCACAGCCTCTGTATTTCTCTGCTATCACCTGTCCACTGCTCACACAGCCCACAGACACCTGACATTGCTGCCTGGAATCATCTCCCAGGAAGCTGCCCTGGCTCAGATAAAGGTTCTCACACCAATTTGCCCCAGTTCCAGGCTCTCCTTAAAGGACTCTGAGAGCCAGGAGCACTGTGCTTGGGAGACCCTGAGGCTGAGGATCCTGCTCTGTGTCCCCTTTCCCCCACATCCTCCACGGTGAGAGCCCAGATACCCATAATCACTGAGACAGTGAGAAGTCTACTCTCAGAGCTCTCTGTGTCTCCTGCCTGAAGTAGGTTCAGTGACATGGTCTTTGTTAGGAGAAGTTTTGGCCAGAGGTGGGACTACATACCTTGACCTTTTCCCCAGTCATCGTCTCCAGTTCACACTCCTCTCCCAAGGTGAACTCATTGTGAATCACTTTGGACCCATAAGTGAGAGTGAGTTTGATTTTCTTCCCTTCATGCACGATTTCTGACACCCCTTTGATGTCCTTCCCTTTCTGGATGAGGTCTTCAGGCAGACCTGGTAGAGACCATGTAAAGGTAAAAACTGGAAGAACAGAGACCCCACACATTTCTATATAGCAGGTCTGTGAGCAGTCAGGCCTTTGGCTTCTGATCTGGAAAGTGAGTAGTCTTCTAGTAATTTTGCCAGTTAGTACTATTTTTTTTTTTTTTTTGAGACAGGGTCTCTTGCAGCCTAGGCTAGCCTTAACTCACTATATGGTTGAGGATGACCCTGAGTGTCTGATCCTCCTGCTTTCACCTCCTTAGTTCGAGAATAGCAGTCATGTGCCATCGTACCTTGTATGGTGCAAGAGATCGAACCCAGGGCTTCATGCATGCTGGGCAAACACTCTACTGATCGAGCTACATCCTCAGCCCCCAGGTTCATTTGTAGTAAGGATCCTTTCCTCTGTGGCTCCCTCTTCTTACTCATTCTCCCTCCCAGGTCCCTTCTTCTTTAGTGGCCTTGCTCTTAGAGTGGAAACGCTTCATCCTCCAGAATGTTTACCTTCTAAATCCAATTACTCCTGAAGCGATCGGGGAGCTACGAATAACTGGGCCATGTACAAGGTAGGACCATGCCAGGCAAACTTGCTGTGGTCTCTGGAGTCAAGGCTCTTGGGAGGTAATGTACAAAAGTCCTTTTCCCTAGAATAAGGCTTCACAGATTTTAGAACAAATCTGTGCTTTTCCACGAACGGAGGTTCACAGGAGCCATGGAGTTCACAGCAACAGTGGAGGGTCCCTTGCACAACTAAGGGATCCTCAAATTCATGATCTGTGACTTGTCTGCAAAAGAAGCTCCGAGTCCTGGGCTGACCCGGAGAGTCACTGGAAAACTCCTCAATTTGGTAGAGCCTGGACCCCTCCTTCCACCTCATCGTCAGACCTTGACTATCTGCTAATAGTAGGGCTTGCCCCTCATTGCCGCTACATCAGCTTTGGCGTCTCATTCGGCACTCACCCATTGCCTTCATGAAGGGCTCAAAGTTCTCTTGGCTCTGCAGTTGGTACTTGCCGGAGAAGTTCATGGTGGCAATGAGGCTTCCTTTCCACAGCTGACCACAACAGCTCTGCCTGCCAGGCCACCCACTGTTGGCTATTTTATAAGGGGCTTCTTCCTCCTCAAATATAGGCCATAGGTCAGTGATTGTCGATTTCTTTATGGCCAGGTTCAAACATTAACTCCTGAGAGCAATGGTCAACGATAAAAATCAGAATGGGCAAGGCAGAGGTTTGTTCTAATTCAGCAAACATTAGTGAGTCCAGTCAAGGGCGAAGCTCTCTGTAAATGTTGCCTGTATAGTGATTGACACTGCTCATGAAATAAGTGTGCATGCATGAAGTGTATGGTGACAGATGTACATAGGTGAATCACATCTCTAGCAATGCATATATGCATATATACTATGTGCACTTGTATGTGTTTGTACCTGTGCACACTTGTATGTGTGCATATATTTATATACACATAGTTACATATACATATGTACATATATAAACACATTTATAGATATGTGCATTACATATATAAACATATTTATAGATATGTGCATTTGAACTCAAAACCTTTTTCACATAACCTCATGTTTATTTCTCAATTTTTTATTATTATACAAACATAATTTTACATATATTTTGTCAGTCCCCAAAGCTGTTTTTTATATTCTGAGCATTTTATATTCTGAACATTCTTCCTCAATGAATCCGGGCAATCCTCAGTTCGGGCAAGCCTCCCTTTTGAAGGCATCTACTGTCAGCAGGTGCAAGCTCTTTAAAGCAGCAGCCTGAAAATTTAGATCATTTTGTCTGGTAGAGACAAGTCAAGGGGAGAAAGATGGCATTACCTGCTGACTTTGTCCCATCCCTGCCTCAAAGCCAGGAACAGGGAACCAAGATGCTACATGGGAGTCTGGCCCTGGGGGAAAAGCAGAGGGATGTTTCCAAAGGTCTCTGGTGTTCTTGTTCGTCGTGGGGAGCAGAGTTGTGTTACCCAGAGCATCTTCATCCCCGCAGTTCCTGCATCCCAGGCAGCTCTCAGCAAGTCCCGCTTTCTCTTTCACAGCCTGCTTCTCTTCTGTGCTTAGACTTTAGCACCAGCCTCTCTTCACCCACAGCCATCAGCCCTCCGTCCTCTAGTCTTCTCTACATAGGCTGTTATAAATCAGAGCCTGGGGTATGCAACACCTCCGTTTTAAACCTCCAATGGTCCCTATTGCTCTAGCAGTGACAGGTCCCGGAGAGTGTGGCAGGCCTGTGTCTACTATCCTGACTGATCACTGCTCTGATCGAGCACTGCTGATCGAGCTTGTAGTTTGCTATCATGAGCTCTCATTTTTGTCTTGCAAAATGACTGCCATTGCCTAACCTTCTCTTAGGCGGTTAGGCTTGCCAAACCCAGCCTAGTCAACCCCGCCCCCACCCACTCCCGCTTTCTCTTGAGGTCACAGGCACAGATCAGCTGAAGGTGTCAGGGGTATCCATTCCTCTATGTTTGAATTAGTGTCTCTTCTGCTCTTTTCCTGTCCTCCAGCTGTCTGCCTCCCTGTAAGTCCTCCCAGCCAGTGGACCAGTATGTAACATCCCTACCCCCATTCCGTCTCCTCCATTCAGCTGGGCTGGCTTCTCTACATTCTTCTTCACTGTGTTCCTTCCTTGGGATTCTCGATGTATGGCACATGAAATGAGCTCAATCAGTGATGGTTCAGCAAAGAAAAGCCACCAAAAGATAATGAGGCCATGGCTCTCGTGCAGAGGTAGTGGGAGATATGGAGTAGTCAGATCAGCAAGTCAGTCCTGTAATCAGTGAATCATGAGTTCTGAGGCAAGGGGACTGGAGGGCAAGTACGATTGTGTGCATGCGCTTGGGCAAGCGTGTACCTTATGTGGCTGCAACTTGGCTGAGAGGCCAGGGGGATAGATGTGAAAGGGATGAAGATTGTTGTTCCAGTCCTGAGCGCTCAGCTCTCTCTTCTCACCCCCGGTATTCTTTTTCTTTTCTCTGTAATCCTGCTCAGTCATCCCAGTCTGTGCTAAGCCCATGGAGACAGATTTTGCATGGCCAGTTCTCTGTTCCTGGCCAGTTCCCTCTCACTTGTATCATAATCGCCAAAATGACAAAATGCTTTGGATCCCAGCCCATCTGCCTTCTCGCAGCTCCCTACTCCACCCAGAAACTTGCTGGGTTGCAGATTCTGCCTTTAGGCCGTACAGGTCTGGTGGGTGGGAATGAGAGGGAGGGATTTGAACTGACAAGCTCGTGTTAGGTGCATCAATGGCTCAGGAAGACGTCTTAGGATCAACAGTCAAGCCAGCCTACAGTAGGGGTGAACACTATCGTCTCAATCACACAGACTCCCCAGAACCTCTGCAGTTTGCTGCTTCTGATCCAGCCAAATGTTTGAATCTACAGAGTCTTTGAATCTACACACCACATGTCCAATGTCTGGGCCCTTCTCATTCATCCCTGACAGGTGGTATTTATGTGCATGATGAGAGCAGAGACATCAGTTGAATGTAGCAGCATGCAGATCCCAGCCCCGACACAGTTGACCACTCTGCCTTTCCTGACCAGTCCTCTTCCAATAATGTTGAGGACATGAAGCTTTGAAATCTACAAAGGGCAGACGTGCACACAGACTAAGTCAACTAAGAGTATGTGAGTTCTTTAATTTTGGTTGGTGACCAAGAGTAAGCGAATGTCTCAGTGTCTCTTGGTACTGAAGGTGAGGGAGACAGTAGTTTGAAAGGCAAACCCCACAGAAACCATAATTTATATAAAAGCTAGGTGAGGGTCAGAGTATGAAACATTCATTTTTTGACACTACATAGTAATTATTTCAGTAATTAAAATCATAACAATTATTTTTTCACTTATACCTTCTTCACTTAATTTAATTTGTGTTAAGTTTGTGTAAACTTAATACACCTGGTCCATAGACAGGGTCGTGAAAATCTCATAGGTGTTGCCAAGGTTGATGTGACTGCTGTGAGGTAGAGGGCTGAGAGTTATCTAAGAAAACAAAAAATGTTGTCAGGACAAGATGGCGTTACCTTGGCCATTTCAACATTAAATGAAGTCCCTGAGCTTCCTTGTGTGTTGAGATCTTATGTCCATTTGTAGTTACCCAATTGCTTGCACACAAGGACAGAGTAAGCAAAATGGCTCAAAGGAAGATGAGAACATGCAAAGTACCTACTTGCTCTGAGCCTAGAATATGCATCTTTTAATGTGACTTACTCTGGAACTCTAGAAAGGCACAATCCAGACACCGATCTGTGGGACACTGAATTTACATATATAGTGAGTTTAAAAGTCTAGTCTGTTAAGAAGTTGCATTGGAATTTTGTTGGGGGATCTTGCCCGTGTGTGTGTGTGTGTGTGTGTGTGTGTGTGTGTGTGTGTGTGTGTGTAAATGACTGAATGAGTTACTTGGAGAAAGCTTGTTTGAAATTCCAGCTGGGCAACAAGAGCCAAGATGGAGAAAGCAATGATTCTCTTGTACAGAAGACCAGAAAAGGCCTGGAGGGGAAGCAGAGGGACCTATGAGACTGCAGGCATTGCTCCGGCGATGGCCAGACCTGCTGCCCTCTTGCTCAATACACTAGACTCAAACAAGAGAGCAGACAGGAATAAGAGGAACCAGTGAGGATTTAGAGCACAGGCTGCTAAGATACCTCCAGTGGGCAAAGCAGGGATCCCAAGAAGGCCAGCGTTGATGTTGGCGCCAGCTCTTCAGTTCAAAGTGAATGCCACCCTTGTTTTAAACCCTTTCCTCCTGCTTCAAAGGTTTCTGAAGATGGAGTTGGGCTGGGGATATGGCACAGGTGGCCTATGCCCGTCTGATGATTCTGCAAGAGAGCCCTGTGAAACAGCTACGACCATACCTGGGCTCCCTTCATTATATCTGTCATAGAGAGCCACTTCCCCTGGAGTGTGTGGTGTTTCGGTGTGCCATGATGGCTGCATAAACCTAAAATAGCCGGACTTGTGTGCTCACAGCAGAATGTAGGAGCAGCATCCCAGCATGAAGTTGGAACTTTGAGTGGTGGCTCTACAGCTAAGCACTGGAGCCAGCAGCCTTGGCCATCCCCAAGTCCGTCTATAACCTGAGTTTAAGAACTGAGAATTTTGAGTTGGTGGTGGCAGCTCATCCCAAGAGAAGTTCTGTTTCCTCAGAGGGTCATCAGTCTTAAGGATCAGTAGCTGTCACCAATTCGGATTCTGAAAGCTTCCACATTCTGGTGCAGAAACACTCCCACCATAGGCATAAGGCCGTCCTCAGCAGCCAGAGGTATCAGACAACTCTTCTAGGACAGGCACATATGCTGTCACTAGCCTGCCCAATAGAAGCTTCTGCCCGCCACCCCCATTCAGCCCTTTTCATCTACCACCTGTCCAAAGAGCTAGTCCAACATGGTGGAATACTAACTAGTAGGCACATGGTCCCTATCACAGCAGCTAAAAGATGGAAATGGAAGGGAGAGGGCAGGAAAAGAGGGAGGGGGAAAGCTAGGAGAGTTGCGGTCTACTGTCAATGAAATAATCACCAAGGTAACAGTGATAGAGTCATGCCCATCCAGCCCACTCAGCACGTTCTTACTTTGGGAGGATCTGTAGGCATAGACAGACAGACAGACAGATAGATAGATAGATAGAAAGATAGATAGATAGATAGATAGAATGCTCCCCATGCACCCAGCTGCCTGTAGGATGTCACACTTATATAAAAGCAATACCTGACATATAAAAATCCCACACACATGTTTTCTTCCCTTGGTCACAGATGTCAAGCTGCAGCTTTCTGGGGCCCAAGGTAGGCATGGGAAGGGAGGCATGAAGCTTCCTACATAGGGCAAATCAACACCAATCCCAGAGGTCTCCAGGAAAGCCTGGGTCTTGGGTAGCTTTTCTGGAATCTGAGGAAGAGAAGGATACATGAACTCTATGACACAAGTTCTATTGGAACTTCTGCTCGGCCTCTCACTTCCTGCCTTCCCCATTAAGGGAATGCCTTACAAATGGGGACCAACTCTGGGGACATGAGGTTGCCTCAGGGCCTGGCACAGCAGATGAAGATGCTGTAGCAGACTTTTGGACTGACAGCCAGCCTAACAGGAAGGAAACAAGTAAAGCAGGCTAGGAGATAGATGTAAGACAAGGATTCTCCCCCTGCCCCAGATCTCACACCTCAGACATGTCCATTTGTAGACAATCCTAATAGCTTTCTTAAGTCAAGATTTTGAGGGGGATGCATGAGTCTTCAAGCCACAGAGTTAGTAGCTATTTCAAAAAGCAATACTATGTGGCTCACACCTGTAATTCCAGCACTTGGGAGGCAGAGGCAGGTGGATTTCCTTGAGTATGAAGTGTATCTGAGCTAAGTAGTGAATTATATAGGCTTGCTAGGACTACAGAGTAAAAACCTTATCTAAAAAAAAAATGTCGGGGTTGGAGAAACAGCTCAGTGGTGACGAGCATATGCTGCTCTTCCAGGGGATTGGATTCTGTTTCCAGCATCCATGTGGCTCACAACCGCCTGCAACTCCAGCTTCAGGGGTTCTGATGGCCTCTTCTTGCCTCTGTGGCCACCTGCAACCATGTATTATAAACTCACAAAGAGACATATACACAGTAGAAATTAATAATAATAATAATAAAAATAATGTTGCAGTTGTGCATAGTTTTATATAAAAATTAGGTGAGCATGATGACATATTCCACCTACTCGCTGGTAAAGAGACAAAGGTCAACTACAATGACAAGTTCAAGTAGCGTCAAGAAACAAAACAAACAAACAGAAAACAAACGAACAAAACAACAAAAACAATAACCAAACCTTCCAATACCATAGGCACAGCTTTGGATTTTCATCAACTCAAAGATGCAGTCTCTTTTCTCAGACCTGGGCTGTGGAAGGACAGAGCGTGGGTTAAGTCACTGATCTACCTTACGCCTACTAACCACCCCTGAGCCTCATCGGGGCTCTGTTTTCCTTACCTGTTATGGTCATAATATTCTTTGCCTGATGAAAACTGTTGAGTCCTTTGAGTGTGAAGCTCTAATTACAAAGGGTCAGGACACTTGGCCTGGGTCGGAGGGGTGTCTTCTTTCCCATCATTATGGCCTAGTGGGTAGTGCCTCCAATCCCAGGTTTGCTGATGGTTCAGCTGAGTCTTATAGGCTTGAGCCCTAGGCTTTTTGCTTACAGGCCATGTAGACCCACGCTGCTGGCCACTTGAGTCTGTGTCCAGCTCTGGCAAGCGGCCCAAATGACCTAGGCTGATCTCATTGCATTTCAATGAAGCTTCTAATTTCCCCAGAGTTCCTAGAACCTGGGGTGGGGACAGTTCATCTGAAAACTGTTAAGGTTCAACTCTCACTCTCCAGCCAGGCTTGGGGAGAGCTAGTGAATTCTTTAACGAACTCCCCTGCAGCTGGGGATACTGCTCGGTGACAGTTGTTCGCCTATTGTACACAAAGTCCTGGGTTTACTTCTGAGTTTCACTATGGTAGCCCCATGGAATTTCCCTGTGGCAACTATGTTCTGGCCTTAAAATGAGACCTGTCCTAACAAACCATGGTGAGGGTTTTGATGTTGTTTTCTTTTTTAGAAATCTATCTTCTGAATGAGATAACTGGGTGGGGAGGTGAATGGGGGGAGGGGGGGACAAAAATCAAAACAGATACCAAACAACAGTTGCAAATGGCTGGAGAGATTCATCCAGTCAAGATGATAGCTGGGTAACCCTGACAACCTGAGTTCAATTCTTGGAACCCTTGTTAAAACAAAACAAGCAGTGCTGCAGTGCACACACCTGCAATCCCAGAATTCCTAGGGAGACATGGAGGGCAGAGGCAGGAGGTTCATGTGGAAGCTTCTCAGTCAGCTTCCAGGAGTTCACAGCACAGCAGCAGGATGTTCACCTAGTAAGGTGAAAAGAGAGAGAGCCTTCTCCTGAAAGCTGGCTTCTGAGTTCTATGTGCACGGCATGGTTGCACCTGCACACACGTAAAAACAAGTAAATAGGTAACAAATGAACAAATACTTTTTAAAAGGCACAGGTAGTGGAACTATAGAGAAAGTGTACTCAGTGTGGAATTCAAGAAAAATAAAAGGTTTTGAACCCACGACAACCAAAAATTAATTCAAAAATCAAATGTGTGTTGAGTCCCAAATTTTTCCAGCATGGGTTAATTGTTATTTCAGAAAAAATTTTAATTTCATATTAAGGACTGAACCCAGAGCTTCACACATGCTAGGCAGGCACTGTGCCACTGAGCTATAACCCAGCCTTGGTCCTGAACACACAACAGACACATTTGTATTGAGCACGCCACCATGCCATTAAATGAACCTTGGCTCAGGGTCCAAACTATTACATGTTACTGTGGTGGTTTGAAGAAGAATGGCCTCTATAAGTTTATATATTTTAATACCTAGTCATCAGGAAGTGACACTACTTGGGAAGAACTAGAAGCTGTGACCTCTTTGGAGTAGGTGTGTCACTAGGGGATAGGAGCTGTGACCTCTTTGGAGTAGGCATGTCACTAGGGGATAGGAGATGTGACCTCTTTGGAGTAAGTGTGTCACTAGAGGATAGGCTTTGAGGATTCAGACATGCTAGGTCCAGTGTCACCCCCTTCCTGCTGCTTGTGGATCAAGATGTAGAACAATCACCTACTTCTCCAGCACCATGTCTGCCTGTGTGCTGCAGGACTCCCCACCATGATGACAATGGATTAAACCTGTGAAACTGTAAGGCAGCCTCCATTACATGGTTTCTGTGGTAAGAGTTGTCTTGGTCATAGTGGGTGTCTTTTCATAGCACTAGACACTGGCTAAGACCAGTATGAACACAGTATTTTGACTGTGCACACTAAACTTTCTGTTCTTATAGAAGCATCACAGTTTAATTACAGAAAGCAAAGATACCATTTTCCTAATACCATTCTTTAGCATATAAGTATCAAGGTAGTATATCTTTTGAATATATTATGTTAGGATGCTTTATTTTTAAGATTCCAATCTCCATTATTGACACAAGTTTTTTTAAAAAAACAAATCATTCAGTGAATTTTGAGATGGACAGAATTTCCAGCTTCTCAAATGCTCCTGTATGCACTTCTGCCATTTTGTATGATATTTTCAGCATTGACCACTCTAAAATTAGAATTCTGATCAACTGAAACATGTTACAGTATCCATACCCTATGGTGTCAAATATTCGGTCAAGATTTATTCATGTAAACATAAACAAGCACACTCATCTTATTCACATGCAAATTTGCTTCTGTCTTTAACAAATGGTGAAAGTATATGTATACAGAGAATTATTTTAAAATGAATTTCTTTTTAAAAAATTTAATTACATTTATTATTGTTATCTCTCTCTGTGTGTGTGTGTGTGTGTGTGTGTGTGTGTGTGTGTGTACATATGATGAGTGCAGGTTCACACATGCCATGATGACTATGTTGAAGTCAGAGGATAACTTTGGGGAGTTGATTGTGTCTTCCTGCTGCAGGTTCTGGGGTTTGAACTCATGTTGTAAAACTTGTGTGGTAAGTGTACCTCTCTCCAACTGTTGAGCCAATCCAACCACCCCAAAGTAAATGTCTTTCTTTAAAACAACAACAACAAAAAAGCTTTATGGCAGACACCACTTAGGAAAGACTAGGGCATTCGAGAGAACTTTCTGGAGATGGACAGCTGTTTGCCCGGCTGTGTGGGTAAACTCTGAATTGCAGGGCCTTTGGAGATTTCACCCGAGGATTGCTTCTCACTGCTGCTATTCCTTTCCTGTCACTATTACATAGCCTAATGACTCCTGGGCATCAGCCTACCCTATTGGGCAGATTTTTCGAAGACCAACATGAAGACATACTTTTATGTAGTAATGCTATGTAGATAAGTTGATGGTTTCATGATTTCTAGAATCCCTAAATTTTTATACAAATAATGCATGCCTGATGCCCACGGAGGCCAGAAGAGAGCAACAAATCCCTGGAGCTGGAGTTACAGGCAGCTGTGGGCTGCTGTGAGGGTGCTGGGAATTGAACCCTGGTCCTCTAGAAGAGCAGCCAGTGCTCTTAACTGCCAAGCCATCATGTTCCTCTCTCTGTTCCCTTTCTTGGTTTCTTTGTTTCTTTCTTTCTTAAAAATATTATTATTGGTGTGTGTGTGTGTGTGTGTGTGTGTGTGTGTGTGTGTGTGTGTGTACATGGTATGAAAATGGGGGTGGTACACATGCCACTGTGATCTCATGGAGGTCAGAAGACAACTTTGTGGAGCCTGTTCCCTCCTACCTTTATGTGGGTTCTGGGTATTGAGCTCCGGTTACCAGGCTCGTAAGCACCTTTGTTCACTAAACCATCTTGCTGGCCTGTAAATTTCTCTATGAAACTTACACAGACACACAGACACACACACACACACGCGCGCACACACACACACACACACACACACACACACACGATAAGTGCATTCAACAGACAACCTTTTCTCTACACAGTGCCTCCTTAGAACTGTCCTTGTCTTAAATGAGGTCATTGCTTAATGGTCCTCAAAGACTTCTTGACACTGTGGAATGGAAAAGCCTGGAGTGATGTGGGAAGGGGTTCAGAGAATATGCGGATTGTCACTATCCCGACAGGTAAGGCTCCTATTTTGACTGCAAAAGTAAATACTATTTGTCCTCTGGTGTCTCTCTGTCCCTTGCCCTCTGAGGGTTGAGTGCTAGCCCAATTGGCTTCAAGTTTGCATAACCTTTCAAGGCAATTAGTTTCCAACTTGCCACATCTCCCCTCCCCTCTGAATTCCAGCAGCTAGCTCTGGTCAGATAACTGTGCAGCCTTTCTGAGCCTTAGTGGCCACACAGGCATCCAACAGGCAGCCCTCTGCAGAAAGACTCCCTGAGGTCTCTCTGCACAATAACATCTCCGTTTCCATCTCATTTTCCACCCTGTTCTTTTAACTCTACTATATTAATAGACATAAAAGGATGAAGAGATGAAGAGTTGACTGAACACTTAGTGCTTTCTCTAACTACATATTTTAAATAATACTATAAGGTAAGCATTATTTCCTAATTTTTTCTCAGATGAATAAACTATGTACCCAATTATCCACTCAACAAGAATACTTTGACCTACTGAGTGAAAATTATACTGGAATTCTATTTCCAATCTACAAAGGAACTCACTGTGTAGTAAGGACCGTAAGAAAAATGAAAGCTCCCTTTTAGATCAAATATGGTTGGAAAAAAAATCTCAAACTGTAGGCACAGTTTGAATTAAGAGTAAGAAGAACTTTCTGGTTGGGAGGGAGTCAGGATATCTTCATGAAGAGATGACAAAGCGTTCAGAAGCATGAAAATGCCTGCTGCTGCAGAGGGGGTGTGTAAGAAATAGAAAGACTAGGAGGCTGGAGGAGCTGGACTGGGGTAGCTGGGGTGGGAGCTGGAGGCAGGGCCTCAGCAGATGGGGAAGGAGGCCGCTTCCCCAGTACAGCACAGATGCATAGAGATAGATAGGCATTTTTAGTAATGATGATTATGAATTTGGTCTAATTTATGTTAGAAAATATGTATCAACTCACTGTCTTTTGTTTTTGTTTATTTTTGTTTTGTTTTCATTTTGTTTTGTTTTGTTTTTGAAACAGAGTTTTTCTATGTAGCCCTGGCCATCCTGTTACTCACTCTGTAGACCAGACTGGTCCCAAACTCAGAGATCTGCCTGCCTCTGCCTCCTGAGTGTTGGGATTAAAGGCATGTGTCACCACCACCATGTACAACTCACTGTTTTATAAATAGTATTTAGAATAAAATCAAGTGTGTTTTGTTTGTCTGGGATAGTAGGGCTTGAACTTGGGGCCTCTTACTTGCTAGGCAAATCTTCCCCGAGCTACATCTCATGCCCCCTTTTTGTGGTGCTGGGACTTGAGCCCATGGCCTTGAACATACATGCTGGCAAACACTGTCTCTGAGCTACTTCCTTAATCCCAAGTATAAGGAGCATCTCAGAGAAAGCTTGGATTTCCTCCTTTCTACTAGAAGATGCCTTCGTAGGTTCTTGACGTACATTAGGAATGTAATAATTTAGTCTAGTATAGAAAACACATTCTAACTAAAAATTGCAAAAGAGCAGATTTCATTAATGAGATGGGTTACTAAAGTATTGAAAGACCAAGAAGAGGATGGGGGCTTGGGTCTCTTAATGACTGGGATGGAGTGCAGGATGGATTGTCCTTGCTTCTATAGGCTTGGGGGTGGCTGTTGCCCATAGGTGTGGATGCAATCAAATGATGCCACATTTATTAGGACTTGAATCATAAAAAAGGAAGTAAGGACAAGGGCTGAGGGACATAGGCAATAGCCAGCATAGGGCATCTGAAGATCTGACAGCTTCTGGTGACAGGAGATTAGACCTTGGGAATGGGCAGGAGCCTTGGACTGGAAAGTTTCTGCAGTCTTAACAGACCTCTTAGAGATCCATGAGGGGTGACCGTGAAGGGATGGCAGGAGTTGGTTGCAACCTCAGAAGCTTCGTGTGGTCACCGTGGTGATGCATGGCATCTGCTGAGGAGCACAATGGAAAGAGAAGCAGCCAGCCTTCTCTCTCCCCATCTCCTGGACCTATTTTCCTCTCATTCCAGATCACTTACTATAGAACTGTTGCTTGGATTGCTGTCTCCTTCAACAATACCGAGGTTCACATCTTTTCTTCCTGGTTGTCAAGGTGATTGATGGAAGAAGGGTACAAAGGTTCAGTTCTGTTTCCAACCAAAGGCTTTTATGGTTCATGGTATTCAGACAGGCTCAGTGAATATTTGAGGATACAGCTGTTCTCACCTTCCTTTAGCTTCTGGCAGATGATTTGTCCATTGTCAGATAGACTATACCCTTCACATCCTGAGGCCAGAAGCCAAAGAGATGAGTCAGAGGTTAAAAGTACTTACTGCCTTTGAAGAGGACCTGGGTTTGGTTCCCAGCATTCATGTTGGATGGCTCACAACTGTCCACTACAGCAGATCCAAGGAGTCTGACCCTCTCTTCTGGCCTCTGAGGGCACCTTTGTATACACGTACACATAATTAAAAATAAAGCACATCTTAAACAAATTTGAGAGCAGATTCTAGCATCTATACCAATGATCCAACAGAAATGGCAAAAGGCAGATGAAAGTTCTTAATAGGTCTGTTTTGACTTCCCTTCCTGCTTCACATCTGTTTTAGGGTTTCTACTGCTGCAATAAAGCACCATGACCCAAGGCAGTGTAGACAGGGAAGGACGTATTTGACTTACACTTCATTGATGCAGGAAGTCAAGACAGGAACTCAAACAGGGCAGGAACCTGGAGGCAGGAGCTGATGTAAAGGCCACGGAGGGATTCTGCCTACTGACTTGCTCCCCATGGCTTGCTCAGCTTACTTACTTACTTTCTTTCTTTTCTTTCTTTTCTTTCTTTTCTTTCTTTCTTTCTTTCTTTTTTTTTTCTTTTTTTTTTTTTTCGAGACAGGGTTTCTCTGTGTAGTCCTGGCTGTCTTGGAACTCACTCTGTAGACCAGGCTGGCCTCGAACTCAGAAATCCGCCTGCCTCTGCCTCCCAAGTGCTGGGATTAAAGGCATCCGCCACCACCGCCCGGCAGCTTACTTTCTTATAGAACCCAGGACCACCAGCCCAGAGGGGGGGTTATCACCTACAATGGGCTAGGCCCTTCCACACCAATCACTAATTAAGAAAATGTTCTATAGCAGTGGTTCTTAACCTGTGGGTCATGACCCTTTTGGGGATCAAGCAACCCTTTCACAGGGGTTTCCTAAGACCATCGAAACCACAGATACTTACATTACAATTCATAACAGTAAGAAAATTACAGTTGTGAAGTAGCAATGAAAACACTTTTATGGGTGGGATCACCACAGCACAAGGAACCGTAGGAAAGGGTCGAAGCATTGGGAAGGCGGAGGACACTGCTCCACACGCTTGCCTGCAGCCTGATCTTACGAAGCCACTGTTTCAAATGAGGTCCCCTCCTCTCGGATGACTTTAGCTTGTTGGTGACACAAAACCAGCCAGAACAGCATTCCTCCACGGGTGAGATTCTGTGGGTTCCTAAACGTTCACATAGCTAGCAGTTTTGAAAAGGAAGTTCCTACAAACAAAAACACAGCTGCTATTCTCTATTCTTTGCTTTGGGCTTATCAGTGTTTGATTGGAAAGATGTTAACTGTTAGGAAATAAACCTAAGAATAAGTCAAGGGTCCAATGTGAAACTAGAGATGATAGTTTGAGGGTTTGTAATAATAGTTTTGCTATTTCCTTTTGCCTGTTATACATCATTTTCTGAGGGATTTGCATGCATCTTTATCTGTATCTCTGGGGCTTAAGAATGTCGTTGGGAAAAGCATTCAGGTCGTGTATGTTGAATGGCTGATTGGATAGATAAAAATAAAACAAGTACCACAAATTTCACTTTCAGGAGCGTCCTGTCAGGATCCTTGATTCCCTGTGGGAACAACAGCAACAGAAGCCTTACAAAGAGTAAGGATGAAACATCGATGAGCTCTAAGAGAAACGGCCTGGAGTCTGCTCAATGGCATCTTTATAAACATTTATGGGAGGCTTGGGGACATAGCTCAGCCAATAGAGCTCTTGCCTATCATGCATGAGGACCTAGGTTGCCACTCAGCATAGCATGAAACAGATATGACGGCACATGTCTATGCCATGGAGGTGGAGGCAAGAGGATCAGAGATAAAAGGTGTCATTCTCTGCTATGTAGTGGATTCGGGGCTGAGACAGAGACCCTGTCAGCAAATAAATAAGCAAACATTTCATAGGAACTCTAAAACTCATGCCTGTGGTGTGAAATGTTCTCAAGAAATAGCAGAGACAATAAAGGATTCCACGGCATACCAGAACTTACAGAATGTACATTGCCCACTGAGAGTGGTGAGACAGATCACCCCACCTGCTGATAGGCATGTGTATGGGGATCGTTTTTTGATCATGTGGGCAGTTCTGGCCCAAATTCCTCGTTCCGCTGAAGCTTTTGACAATTCAGTTAAATTTCAACTACATTTTATTTGACTGAACTATTCCCTGATAACTTAAGGGTACCAGGGCTGTCAGCCCTCACAGGCTTTGCTGATAATAGCATGGAACGGAGTTAGTTTTCAAAACCAGGGCAAAGGGAAACCTCGATGTGTTGAGCAAGAACATCAATGCTGATTCAAAAAGGGAAGCAAACCTTTATTTACAGAGATGTATGGACCTGGCCGGAGCAGCCAAAATTCAGTGGTGAACTTTATCCTACATGGCATAGCTCACCAATTTTCACTTATGCCCACAAGAACAGCCAGGATGTGGTGATTGCCTTTACTGTCCAATATTACCTAGACTCACTCACGTCTGCGTGCTTTTCTAAGCACCTGCTTGGCAGACAAGATGCTGACAATTACCCCATCTTAGAGAGAATCTTGCTTTGAGGGAAAGTATGTTGCCTGAGTTCACACCCTCACGAGGCAGCAGAGAAGACAGGCCTCTTCTGAGAGGAATCCCCAGAGGCCTCCTGTCCCTAACAAGCCTTCATTTCACAGTTTCATCCTAAATGGAGGGCAGTGTTTGTATTTGAATGAAGGACACTTACCTGGGATTTGGAGATTTCCCTTTTGTCTTAGTTAGGGTTACTATTGCTGTCATGAAACACCATGACCAAAGCAACTTGGGGAGGAAAAGGTTTATTTGTCTTCCATTTCCACATTGTAGTCCATCAGTGAAGGAACTCAAACAGGGCCAGAACCTGGAGGCAGGAGCTGGTGCAAGAGCCATGGAAGGGTGCTGCTTTCTGGCCTGCTCCCCATGGTTTCCTCAGTCTGATTTCTTATAGAACCTAGGACCACCACCCCAGGAATGGCCCCCTCGCCATCAATCACTAATTAAGAATCACTGTTCTAAAGGCTTGACTACAATCCAATCGTATGGAGGCGTTTTCTCAGTTGAGTTTCCCTTCTGTCAAATGACTTTAGCTTGGGTCAAGTGGACATAAAACTCTCCAGCACACCCTTGGTACATCACTGAATAGTTTGGGTATCTGCATTAGGCATAACATGTCTGTTCCATAACCATCATAGAGTAGAGACTACTGAACCCTGCTAGTCTTGTCAATGAAGCATGAACTATACAGAGAGAGTTATATTTATGGTAATGATAATGTGACCATAACACTCTATATGAGAATATGGGACTCTCACTCAGGACTCCAACCATTACACCCTTCTACTTCTTACAAGCTGCAAATGATCTTGGAGACACTAGAATATACATACAGGAAATAGAAGGTAACTAAAAGTGAGACTTTGTGATACAACTTCCATGAAGTCATTATCAGGGATGGGATGAGACTTTGTATGATGCAATTGTTTGGAAGTCACCCAAGTGTGGTCCCTCACCTATGCCCTGTAAGTAATCCCAGTAAACTCACTTGTTCACCAACCTGGACTTCATTGGAAGTTTTACTCTGGTCTATTGTTGGTGCCCCATCTGGGGTGAAGAGTCATTTGTTCACATCTCCCAAAGAAAAGTAAATTCAGTAAGCACATTGTTGAATTGTAAATATTAAGCCGGGAGGCTTTGAAGTCTTTCTTGTTAGACCCAATGCAGTAATAAAGGAGAAGGGCTTCTGTCCAACTCTCTGAGACGACTCTTTCTCTTAAAATTTCTAAAGGCTCAAAGAGAATGTCCTCCCTCTATGCACATTGAGTGCTGTGCCCATCTTCCACGTGTGTACTAAGTTATGAAACTAAGTTTTTGACATTCTTTTTATTATTATTATTCCTTTTGTAATATGACATAATAGGGGGCAACGCGTATCAGGTAGAGGGCTACAAGCTTGCATGCATATGTCGGAGAATGACCTTAAGGCTGGTTCTTTCTTTCCCTGTTTATGTGGGTTCTATACATTGAACTCAGGCTGTGAGCCTTGTGCAACAAGAGTTTTCCCTTCTGAGCCATCTAGTCAGCCCATCTTTGATATTTTTTTTTAATAATGGCACAATTCAAACACATCTGATAGTTAGAACACTTGCCCAGAGATAGCACTTCCACCAAAGAACAGATATCAATTTCTCCTGGATGCTCAAGAACAGTAAACCTCATATCCAAGTAGCTTACATAAGACTCTATATCCAAATATCCTGCAGAAATGTCTTCCCTTTCCCCTTAAAACGTTCTGCTTTCTTGAGTGACGAGACAGGTCAATAGTGCATGCCCAGTGACCTGAGTTCAATTTCCAGGACTCAAATAAAGAGTAAAACCACATGCCCATGAGGTGCACATCTGCAATTCCAGAACTTCTCTGGTGAGGTGGGAAGCAGAACAGGAAAACTGTCTGGAGCTTCTGAGTCAGCTAGCCTGGAGAATGCAGTGTAGCAAGAGAAGCAATGAGAGAGACTGCCTCAAGAGCAAGGTTTCTATTGATAGAACCAACTCCTAAAAGTTGCCTTCTGACCTCTACACAGGTATGTGACACATGTGTGCTATATGCCTCACACATATACACTAATAATAAATACAAACTTAAACGTAAAATACAATCTTGCCTTGCCCCTTTGTCAAACATGCATATCATTTACTGTGGTAGAGGAGTCCATTGCATCACTCTGCTGTTCCCAAATACGTATGGTTTTTTTTTTTTTTAGAGTCTCTCTTATTATTATTTAGGTTGACACAAATATTTATTGAAGATAGATGAATGGATAGAAGCAATCATGTAAAAAGTAAAACTGCACACAGTGGTGCGTATCTGCACTCTGTTTCTATGTTGCCTTGGAAACTCCTGTACTACATGTCACCCCTTCCCTGATTTGCTGTTAACTCTTGTGGGTCGAGACCGAGCAGAGGAAGCTCAGGGGGCGTGGACTTCTTGTTCCCAGGACTGGGTCCAAGCCCATGCGATGGCTTCCCAGCCACCACATCACACTGAGCTGCTACTCTAAATGTACTGTGGGCCCGCGTTGGCTTCCAGCACTGAGGCTCTAAGGTATAAAGTGCTTTTTGACATTGACTCTGCCTTCATGCAGCAGGGACACAAACCTCCTCCCCACCCTTTTCAGCATGTCACCCCTTCCTCTGACCCTAATGAGCAAATGCGGGGTGTCACATAGTCATAGAAAGAGACTTAATCCACCTTAGAAGGGGAATGAAAAACAAGATACAAATCAGTAACTGAACTTCATCAGAAAGCACGACCAAACCCTTCCAGGGATTACTCTGTGGAGGAGGTTGGAGGTCTGCTGGAGAGATGCCGTGAGCATCCTGGGATCTCTCTCCCCTTTCCTTGGTTCCTTTAGAAGATGCTCACTCACCCTGCAGGTTGGTCAGCACCCTGACTTAGGAGGCTTCCCTACCTCTTAAGTGAGCATCTCAAGACCACGTCTCGTTGGACTCTAGTTACCATATCTTCTGTGACTCTTGAGAAAGATCTCCATTCTCTACCCTCACCTGCATTTCCATTCTCCTTCATAGAAACATGAAATAGGCATCACAAAAGATTGAAAAGTGAAGGATTGCAGCTACATTTATATATCATAGATTCCTGGATACATAATCCTGGCGGGGCATTGTTCTCCTTCACTGCTGTTTTCCCATTTAGAGAATAAGCAAGCTGTTGAGGTCTGATCTTTTGCTATGTTGTGTAATGTCAAATACTGGTCCTCGTTGTCCTCAGGGACGAGGAGATTCTCACATAGAACCAAATAATGCTATGTAACCTTGCTTTCCAAGTTATTCCTGATTGGTAAATAAAGATGCCTACAGTTTATAGCTGGGTAGAAGAGAGATAGGTGAGGTTTCCGTTCCTGGACTTGGGAGTCTGAGGCAGGAGATCATGAGGGGACAGGTAGGTGAAGAAAGGAGAAGATGCCATGGGGTAGGCGAGTCATGAAAACATGGCCATGAGGGCTGGCCACTGAGAGTTAAGAGCAGCCCAGATGGAACATAGCAAGTCATAACGGAGGGTTATTGGCAGGAAAATAGGCATAATAGCATGAAAGGCAGATACCCGCCCAGCTCTGGTGTTAATTAAGGCTTATTATAAATATAAAAGTTTTGTGTCTTTTATCTGGGAACTGAATGTTCAAAGGTGGGGTGGAAACCCCCAATTGAGATTAAATATTTACCACAACAGCAAGCTTCTTATCTACTTATATAACAAATATTTATCAAGCATTTAACTAGCAGTTTGCAGAGTAGCAATTCTCTCAAGGATCAACCCTGGCTGCTGTCTGAGGTCATTGGAACACAGATGGAGATCAACCATTGATATTGTTGTAAAGGATCAAGACCTGTGGTCCTAGAGGCAAAAGCAGCTTCTTTCTCCTGGGATTGCTGTGCAAAAGTTGAAAATATAGAACAGGGAGCTTGGAGAGTGGCTAACTCATTCAGCTCTCCCTAAGTCTGGTACGTTAATGCTGAAACGTGGGGCTAAGCACAGAAATCAAGTAGCCCGAACTTGCCTTCATGGATGATGTAGAAGACCAAAGACCTTAAAAGCTTCTGTCTCAAAGTTCCAGCATACTTGTGTGTTGAAGCTGGTATGTGAACTCCGGGGTCTTGTCTTCCACCCCAAACCCATTTTCCTACACAGGCTTAGCCTCACATGCTTGGAGTCACTTCCCAATAAATCTCTCTCTACTCAGCATTCATTCTGAGACAATGCCAGTCTTGTTCCTAAACCAGCAGAGAAAGGGGTTTCAATTTTCCTGCATCGTCCTTGCCAGGAGTTGCTGTTCTCCCATCTTTTAAAATATAGTATCCACGGGATGTTTACATAATGCCTTCCTGAGGTTTTGATTCATATCCCTACGAAGTCCACTGATGCTGCACGTGTTTGCATGTGTTTACTGGTCACTTGCATACCTCTTTGGGGGAAAATTTGCTTAAATTCTTTCCTTGATTCTAATTTTGTTTTGTTTTTAATTTTGAGCTAGTTGTCAGGAGAACTTCCTGTATTCTAGATAGAGTTTCGTTTTATCACGCACATGATTCGCAAATATTTTCGTTCATTTTGTAAGTTGTCTTTTGATAGTCTCAACGGTGCAGTTTTGAGTATAAAAGATTTAATATCCACTAAGTCACCAACGTTTTCAGTGTTTGTATTTTTGGTAGTAATCCAGAAACTACTGCCTAAATGAGTATTTTTATTTTTAAAATGTATTGCATACATTTTTATTTATGTAATTTTGTGTGTGTGTGTGTGTGTGTGTGTGTGTGTGTGCATGTGTGAATGGCTCAGTTGTGGAGGTCAGAGAACAACTTGCAGGACTTGGTTTTCCCTTCCATTATGTGGCTCTGGAGGACAAACTCAGGCACCAGTCTTGGTGGCAAGTCCTCTGCTCACTGAGTCATCTTGCCAATCCTGGATCCTCAACTTTAACAGGCACATTCTTCCACTGGTTTTAAATGTCTGTCTTTCTAGTTATTTACTATTTTCCCCTTTGTTTTCCTTTCTTCCTTCAGGTGCCTCTTTTTTTTTTCTTTTGAATTGATTACACATTTCATTTCCTTTTTATCTGCTCTGCTTGTAAATCATCTATGAGTCTTCATTAATCTCGTTATTGCCTTAGAGTTTAGAGTACACATCTTAACTTATCACACACTACCTTTGAGTCAGAGTGTACCTCGCATGCATGGCATAAACGGTTTGAAGCAGTGCACTTCTATTTATTCCTTTTAGACCTTGATGAAATCGTGGTCACATTTTATCCTTATGTATATACTGCACTGTGACTAACGTTGAAATGGATAATCATCCTTTAAAGGTATTTAAACAATAATTAAAATCTTATCACATAATTGCCATCTCCTCTGCTGCTCCCTCCCTTGTGTAGGGTCATTTTCCTTGTTAAAGGACTCAGTCTTTGCTCCTCAAACCATCCAAACATTGAAAATGGAAGGAATACTTCCAACCTCAGCCTATAAAGCCAAACTCACCCTCTGATGCCAAAACTCAGTAAAAACATAGCAAAATAATAAAACCTGTGGATCAATTTCCTGGTCATCAATATAGATACAGATTTTAAAGTCCCTAGTAAAATACTTGCAACAATGTTGTGAAAACAAATTTTTCAACAATGTTTTGCAAAGATAGCATGCCCTGATAAAATTTACTTCCTCCCAGGGATTCCAAGATGGTTCAACAAAGACAAATCAATCAACATACTTAAATTACTTACTTATATTCTTAATTGCATTACTTACAGTAAAAGTCAAGGGAGAGATTACATGCTCATCTAAATACATTCAGGAAAGGCCTTTGATGGGACTCAACTTCCTTCTATGATCCAATCCTGGAAGGCACTAGAATCCTGGAATACACAAAGATTGCATTTCAGTATAGCAAAGGCCATAGATGCCAACTCTGAGTAGCTGACATTATAACTGACCGGAGGAAATAACTGACTTTCCTCTTAAGAACAAGACAAGGACCCCGGGAGATGTCTTACCCCCTGTGTTGAAGAGATGTGTCTGCTCTTGGAGAAAGTGTGTCTGTATCAGGAACATGCATGTTCGGCCTTGTTCCCGTCCACAAGCTGAGCCCTGTGCACACAATTCAGACTGTTTTCCTAGGTTCTGCACTTCACATCTGCAAGATGACTATCTCCGTCTTTGCCTAAATCCATCACGCGTACAGGAACCTCACAGAGACAATAGTGTCAGTCTCGAGGGAGAAGGATAAATAGGGAGCAAAAATGAAACCTGTATTTTAAAAAATCACCAAATCTATTAGGCAACAAGTTAATGTGTGTAATGCTGAAATTCCGAGGGCTTTCAGATTTCTCAAGCTACATTTTCTGAAACCGTAAAATTTCCTTGCTGTTCATTCATTTGTTTGAAATCAGCCCTTTGTACTTCATGGTGTGTTCTTGTCATCACTATTGACTCCTGGGATGCTGATGGCTTTGTGTGTCTTTCCCTTTGAGATGACAGTACGTGTGGTAGAGTACAGCCTGTTGGGTTTTTCTTAATGTATATATTTCACTCCAGTTTGCTTTATTTTAATTATTGATACTTAAGTTGTCAAATACTAGATTACTAGATGTGTTTTATTTATGATATATTTCAGGTTAGAGTTATGTTTATTATATGTGGATATAAATATAGATTTGGTGTTTTATGAGACACAAAAAGAGAGGGAGAGAGAGAAAGAGAGAGAGAGATATGTTCACTCTCTGCATTCTTATTGGATTCAGTGCTGGGTGCTGGTATTCTTAGCTAGAGCAGTAAATCTAGAGGAAAAAATAAGGGGGTGGGGCACTGGCTCAGTAAGTAAAGTTCTTGCCACCCCAAGCATGAGGACCTGAGTTAAATCTATAGCATCCACATGAAAGTTGGGTACACTGGCACGTACCTTGAATCCTAGCTACCGAGGACTCAGAAAAATCTCTGGCTTCCTGGCTGGCTAGTCTATCAGATCAGCAAGTTCTAAGTTCAGCGAGAGACTCTGTCTCTAAAAGTAAGCTGGAGAATAACAAGAAGACACTTGACTTTGACCTTTGGCATCCAATTGCATGCACACACATGCACATACACTGGCATACATGTATAAACCATACACACATATAAACATGTACACATACAATATAGGGCTGGAGAGATGGCTTAGTGGTTAAGAACTTGCTGCTCTTCAAGAGGATACAGGTTCAATTCCTAGCTTCAACATGGCATCTCACAATTCCAGTTCTAGGGAATCCGACCTCCTCTTCTGACCTCAAAGTACATTAGGCCCACACATGCAGACATACAGTCAAAACACCCATACACACAAAATAAAAAATTAAAACAAAGAAATACAAAGAAGATACAAGGCCGGACTTAGTAGTAAAAACCTGGAATCCTAGAACTTAAGAGGCTGACACAGAAGAACTATGTCACTATATAGCATAGGAGGCCAGCCTGTGCTATATAGTGAGACTCTATCTTTAAAACCAATCAACTTTTAACAGGGATAACAACAGGAAAGAAAGAAGTCCATATTTGAAGGTAATGTGGTCTTACACCTAAAAGACTCTATAAAGATTCCACTGGAAAATTCTCAGATACCACAAACTCATTCAACAAAAATGCACAATGCAGAATCAACATGAAAACAATTCAAGCCCTGGGTGTAAGTGTAACCAAGGAGGTGAAAGACCTTCACAGTGGAAGCTATAAAACACATAGACCAACAGAGCCAAAAGAGAACCAGAGATTAGCCCCCATAGCTACAGTTATCAGATTCTCAGCAAAGATGTAAAAACACTGGAGGAAATATGGCCTCTTCAGCAAGTGGTGCCGGAAATCAATGTATAAAATCAAAGTAGAAGAGCCCAGACACACACACACACACACACACACACACACACACACACACACACACACAAACACACACAAATACTCAACACTCCTTTCAAAATGGGTCATAGATCTTAATGCACGGCCTGAAACTGCTGGACTCTAGCAGCTAGAGAGGAAACGCCTCGATGACTTTCTGAGTCTTACTGCAATGGCTCAGGAAGCAGTAGTGAGAACTGACAAAATTACCGAAAATCTGAAAGCTTCTGACAGCAAAAGAAGCGACTGTCCCAGGAAAGAGTCAGACTACAGAACGGAGAAAGTCTTAACAAGAAACTGTCATTTAAAACAAAGAACCAAACCACCACCAACAAAAACTCAAAAAGAACAATAATTCAGTTAATAAGTGGACAATTTATTTAAACAGGTTTTTTTTCTAAAAAATAAAAGCACAGACAAGTCATAAAGGAGCATTTTAAAATATTAAATGAAAAGTCATGAAAAATGTTCAACATCTGGAAAATATAAATTCAAACTATATTGAGACCTTGTCCCAATAAAAATAGGACAAAGGAAAATTAGCACGTATCAGTAAGGGTGCAGAAGAAACGAAACCATTACGCCCTGCGAGTAGGAATGGAAATTCTTAAAGTCACTGTGGAAATCGGTTGGCGATGGAGAGATGGCTCTGCTGTTAAGAGCACGGCATAGTCTTCCAGAGGACCTGAATTTAACTCCCAGTGCCCATGTCTGGTGGCTCGCAACTGTCAATAACACCCTTTGCTTGCCTGTAAAAGCACTGTTCTCCCTTCTGCATGCATGCGCGTGCACACCATTTTTTTTTTTTTTGAAACATATAAACTCAACCTAAATGTCGAGTTCAACAGATGAATGGATAAAGAAAATGGGGCAGAACCTGGGAGGTAGGAGCAGAAGGAACAAAAGTCCCATACCATACAGGGCTACATGGTGAATTCAGCTGCCTAAGGCTGGACTGGCTGATACGAGACTGTATCACAAAAAGAAAGGAAAAAAAAGCACAT
Organism: Arvicanthis niloticus; assembly: GCF_011762505.2. NCBI lineage: Eukaryota > Metazoa > Chordata > Mammalia > Rodentia > Muridae > Arvicanthis > Arvicanthis niloticus. The sequence goes on along the minus strand of NC_047666.1, from coordinate 11,888,359 downwards.
GTGTGTGTGTGAGCTGTGCTAGCTGTAACGAATAATAAAACTGTGTCAGTCTCAGAAAAGTGGATGGACCAAGGATCATCACAGTAAGTGGAATAAGCTAGGAGACAGATACTTCGTGTCTTCTCTCATACATGGGATGCAGATTGTTTTTAAGGGAGAGTAACAGGGGAGCTATTTGAGAAGAAAGAAGCAAGAGAAGGGAGACTGGGAGATGAATATGAACAAAGCATGCATTCTCTCTCCTCTCTCTCTCTCTCTCTCTCTCTCTCTCTCTCTCTCTCTCTCTCTCTCTCTCTCTCTCTGTGTGTGTGTGTGTGTGTGTGTGTGTGTGTGTGTGTGTAAAGACAGCTCAATAGTTAAGAGCAGTTGCTATTCTTGCAGAGGACTTAGTTTAGTTCCCAGCACCAACGTCTAGTGGTTTACAGCCACCTGTAACTCTAGTTCCAAGGGATCCAGCGCCCTCTTCTGGACTCTGAGAGTAGCTGCATACACATAATGCACATACAGAGAAGCAAGCATATACATACATTTTTTTAAAGGAGCATATTCGGGACAAAAATACACAAAAGAACCTTTTACTCCTTATAGTATAAAGCAGTTATGTCTGAGTTCCTTCAGCCTTTGTTTGCTTGATACAGTCTGTATTTTGCCTTATTTCTGGGAGATCTCAGTACTGTAGAATTCTAGGTTGTCAGCACTGTTTTTCTCTCATCTCTTTAAAAAAACACACTTGGGTTCATACTAGTGCTGACCCCTCTGTGAAGTCTGCTGGCATCTCCACTGTTATTTTTTCCATGTAACATGCCATTTTTTTTCTGGTTTCTTTGAATACTTTTATCATTATCATTAGCTTTGGACACTTTAATTTATGATGGACCAAGGTACAATTTTCTTCTTCTTACTTCTATCATGTTAACAATTTTAATTAAATCTAGAAGGACTGTTGCAATAACTCACTGAGTAAAGATGCTGCTGCCAGGCCTGATGACTTGAGTTCAATACCTGGGACCTACACAGTAGGAGATGGAAGTTGGTTCCTGAGAGTTGTCCTTTGACTGCGAGGCACTTGTGCATGCAGCAAAAATCGGGTTATTATTTTTTCAAATATTTATTCCTGCTCTGTCCTTTGAAACCCCCTTTCATAACTCTAGCACACTGCTCCAATCTTCCTAGCTTGCCAATGTGTATTTTCTAATTACAATTTCCTCTGTGTCTGGGTTCATATTTATTTGCCTCTTTGGGTTCACTGATCTTTTACTACTATTATTTTTCAGTATCTAATCTTTGAATCCCATACAGTTTAATAAAATATTTTTGTGTGCATGCCCATATATGTGCATATGCCCACAGAGGTCAAAAGAGGGTATCAGCTGCTCTGGAGTCACAGGCAGTTGTGGAATACCCAGTGTGGGTTCTAGAAAGTGAAGTCTCTTAAGTCCTGAGGCAACTCTGCCGCCCGCTTCCATTCTTCTTTTGGCTTAGGCATTGAGGCATTGCAGGTTTTGTCTCTAGAAGTTCTGAGAGATGAAAACTGCAATGCCTCTCAGAATTGTCTTATCTCTGTGTGACATGGAGGACATATGGAATATGAACTTCCACACTCCTGCCTGTAAAGTTAAACACAAGATACACAGGTGTCTTATGCTGCATCCCAGAATAAACACCAAGAGTGTATGTGAGAATACAAAAATGTATCCGCTATCCTATGTTGATACTTACATGCATCCAGTCAGAAATTACCCGAAAAACAAATACACTTACTGAATCTCTCAGAGGCCAGTGTTTCACATGACATCATGTCTGGTTGTTTGGAAATTGTTGTTTCATATATTTTGTTAATTCTTTGTTCTCATGCAGGGGATTTTATCTTGTCCGGAAACAGTAGTAGCAGCAGCAGCAGTAGCAGTAATAGCACAGTAGTGACACTGGTAGCGGCAGTAGCACAGTAGTAATGGTGGTGGCAATAATAACATGGTAGTAGTGGTGGTAGTGATAATGGCACAGTAGTAAGTGGTGGCAGTGGTAGTTATATAGTAATGGTGGCAGGAGTAATAACATCAGTAGTAATGACACAGTAGTAATGGTGGTAGGAGTAGTAACATCAGCAGTGATGGTGGTAGCAGCAACGGCACAGTCGTGACAGTGTTTCCTATTTTCTCCCCTCCTCCTCACTTTATCTTCAAATGGCAGCAGTTCCATCTCTTCCTTTCCAGCTTTCCTGGCCATCATGTCTCCTCCTTGCATTATAATCTGCAGAGCGGTGACAGCATCCACTGTTAGTCCTGCATTCTTTGGTTTATTCTTAACTTCACGTTTCCTTACATTTGAGGTGATCCAGGTTTGCAGCCTTTTTGCTTTGCTCTGTTTCCCTGAGGTCACTGGTTCGATGGACACTGCTGCGCGCTGCTCTCTGGCTGTTCCCTAACTCGGCAGATACAACCAGGTTGTAAATGCCCATGGTCTTAATCAAGATAACCCAAGCCTTATAGGAGAGCTCAGGTTTTCTGGGAAGAGGTAGGACAGTCTCCAAGTGTGAGGTCCGAAGGTCTTTAGCTGTCTTTGTCAGACCTGAGGTGACCTTGAGGTGGAAGTGGCGGCTTAGCTTTGAGATCATCAGAGACTTCTGGTTAAGTGCTGATTTCAGGCTAGCCCAGTCCTAATCACAGGAGTCATTGCTCTGGCTGCTTCACTAATCTCAGGGAGATTAATTAACGATCTGAGGCTCCCAGCCAGGTGGCCAATGGTCACAGGGCTACTGAGCCATCTACGTGGGACAGACACACAACCCACACAGAGCTCCTGGTCACAGTTCATCACTGCTCCAGCGTGGAGGAGATGTCTCTCTGTCTCTCTGTCTCTCTCTGCCTTTCTCTCTGTGTCTCTCTCTGTGTCTCTCTGTCTCTGTCTCTGTGTGTGTGTGTGTCTGTAGTGTGTGTGTGTGTGTGTGTGTGTGTGTGTGTGTGTGTGTGTCCAGCCCTAAACTTACCCAGTAACCAAACTACCCTGCACATCAGAATTGGTTTGCCACCTGCTCTTAGGCTCTGCCTGTTCTGGGGTAGTTGTTTATGGTATTGTGTGATCCCCTATACTCCTGGGTGCTATGTTTATGTTTATTTTAACATTTTGACAAGTCAAGTACTTTGGAAGATAATAATAATTCATGAAACTAAAAGTCTTTGGGGGAGGGTACATTAGATTGCTAAAATGGTCTTCTCACCTTCTTGTCCAGCTCTCCTTATTCTTCTACATCTCTGATGTCACTTCACCAGAGACAATAGAAGCCAGTAAGCAACGGGAATAGGCAGCAGGTCCTCAGACCTAGATGGAGGTACCCACAGATCTGCTTTTACTTGACTTGTAGACGGGGTCTTCTGAATGAAAATGGAATGGTCCTCAGTCCTGCCACAGTCTCACCCACTTTAGCCTTTCCAGCCTCGCTCCCATCACACCCATCCTTTCTCAGGCACACCTTGAGCCAGTCACTGGGAGGTTGGCCTCCACACCTCTCTGGTTTGCGTATGCTTTTCCTTTCGCAAATCATACTGACATTTCTCTTTGTCCAAATGGTGAGCTCCTACTTGTCCTTCAGAGTCAGGCCTGGAGACCTCTGCCTCTGCAGACAGCCATGATTTCTCTGTGTCTGCTCCTGCAAGCAGGTCACATGTGTAAGAAGCCAGCATTACCGTCCAGCTGCTGCTCCTCCGATCCTTACCAACATCTCCCTTTGTACATTGACAGTCACCGCTGAGACACCGTGAGTCCCTTCTTGGTGCCAGAATCTCTCATCTAAAAAGTGAGTTATATCAAAAGGGGCACTGGTGACCATACATCCCATTCCCCATTCTTGTTCCTTGCTCTCCCCCATCCCCAGGAAGATGTACAGAGGAACTGTACCCACTTCTGCTGCATGAACTCTGAGTCCTCTCTTCAGGGTCTCTGCCGTGTGTCTGTCCTGGGACTGGGGCCTGTCATGCTGTTCCCTGATTCATCTCCTGAGTGGAGCTACACTTGATGAGTACTCTCGATTTTCTGCTTTCCCATCCAAACTTTTTCAAAGCCCCTATCACCTAGCATCCTCATTTGGGATCCTGGAACTGCTGCCTAGATGGAGGATATGTTCTGATAAGGACACAGCCTCTGACAATGCCTTTTCTGAGAGACTGCTACCACCAGGCTACAGGACTCTGAAAGATCCAGGGACAACCAAATTGTATGGAAACCTTCAGATGGGACCTTTCTAAATCTTCAGTAACATTCTCAACCCAACCCTCCACCCAAATTCAATACATCGAGAGTATCCTCAAACTTGTGGTTCTCCTGCCTCACCCCCCATCCCTCAAGTCCTTGCATGACAGGCATGCACCAGCATGACTTATTATCACGGAAATTAGACTCTGAGCCAGTTGGTGGTTATCAGCTACTGTCATAGGCACACCTATCTTCTTTATCTTTCTTCTGTCTGTCTACCCTGCTCATTCTCCTTCATTCTGCATCATCGTTACAACTTATAAGAAGACATTCATGAAACAGCCTATACTTTTAAATTTAATGTTCTCTTAAAAAGGAAAAAAAAAAAAAAAGAGGGGCTGGAGAGAACACTGACTGCTCTTCCAGAGGTCCTGAGTTCAATTCCCAGCAACCACATAGTGGCTCACAGCTATCCGTAATAGAATCCAATGCCCTCTTCAGAAGGCAGCTGCGGTGTACTCATATAAATAAAATGATAAATAAATCAGATTTTTAAAAATCACAACAGACTCAGCTCTGTTTTCTCCTCTGCTTCCCACCTTGCAAGCATCTGTAAGGCAGACACCTCCACATTCAGCTCCAACTCCCCGCCCTCATGTGCAGCATGCTGTAACTGCTTCATGAATATCTGGTGAGCGACTCACTTCACCAAATAGTCACCAGAGGTGCTTTCCTCCTCCTCGGAATCACACAGCTTTCTAATTTCCCTATCACTTCCTATTCCACTGAAATATGTTTGCAATTCAACATTATTTATTAAGTTTGTTTTTATGCATATCTGCAGTGTGTGTGTTTGTGTGTGTGCGTGCATGAACATACAAAGGCCAGAGCTGGTGACAAGTGTGTTTCTCATGACTCTTCACTTACATCTTTTGAGACAGGATTTCTCAGTAAATCTGGAGCTCACACTTTTGGCCAAACTGACTGGCTGGGAACTCCTGGGACCCTCAACTTTTATGTAGTGCAGGGGATCTGAACTCAGGTCTTTGTGCTGGTAGAGCAAGCACTTTACCCACTGAGCCATCCATCTTCTCTCCAGCCCCAGGAACAACTGAACACTTTTAAATAACATCTTGGTAAAATTTTTTACTTCATTTTCTTTGGGCAACAATGAATCACTCTTTCTGAGCAAATCTTCACTCATTAAACTACAAAGCAAAGAACACCCCCGAGAAAGACTGGGATTCAGTGGCTTTCAGGATTGGCGAGGTGGTTCAGTGGGTACGGGCATTTGCTGCCAAGCCTGACAACCTGAATGGGGTCCCAGGATCCACTGATGGAGAAAATAACTGATTTCCATGAGTCCTCCTTTGGCTCCCACACCCATTTTATGGCAGACACAGACACACACAGGTGCACACACACACACACACACACACACACACACACACACTCACACAAGATACATGCTGGCATCCAACTGTAAGTTCAGCACTCAGGAGGCTGAGGTCAGACTGGCCTATATAGTGCATTCCAGGCTGGGTTGGACTCCAGAGTGATACCCTGTCTCAGTGACTGTGTGCAGAGAGACAGCTATCTGGTCACTTTGCAGAGACAGAGCTGGTATTCTGGTAAGGAGAAACTTTCTCATCATCTACTACAATTTTGTATTCAGTTTTAAATAATTCAAGCGTTTTGGGATGTCATAGTCAATAAAATTTCTAGTACACTTTGAAGATTTTTTTCTGTTTCTTCTCTGCTGGGCTTATCTCAGGCACTATTTTGGGCACAGCTATACAATCCTACATGAATTCCATCATCTCCGATTTGAATGTCCAAAACCAGTTCCCAGAAGGGCCACAAAACACCTGTTGCAGGCATTATTGGCCACGCGATGCCATCTAGTGGCAGTAAATACAACCACCTTCATTTATTTCAGAACACAGAACAAGAAGGTACATTCAGGATGTCAGCGGCAAGCTACAGGACAGAGTGCATGTGACACTGTGTTTGGTAGGATGTGTTTGTACTAGGAGCCAAGGCAGTCAGTCAGGGTCCCATGTGTCCCAAGCTTCTACCAACTCTTCTGCATAGTCAAGGGTGATCTTGACCTTCTAGTTCCCCACCTCCAAAGTGTGCATTACAAGTGTGCTCCAACATACCCAGTTCATGATATGCTGGGTTCTGTGGGCACTAGACAAAAGCTCTACCCACTGAACTACACCTCCAGGTCTCTTCTCCTATTCTAATCTCTCGTTCATTGTAAGTTCAGCAGCCTTACTGATTTCTAAAGCAAAGGGAACACTAATACCTCAAGTAAATGACTCCACTTTTTCTTTTTCATCTTCTGCAATGTCATAACCAGAACCAGGTCAAGATAGCACCTTGGCTTGGATTAGTCACGTTCAGAATTGAGATTTCTTAAGCAGCAGTCTTCCTTGCCCCACAAGCCTGCCTTGGCTGTAAATGGTTAAAAAACTATCAGAGTTGGTCAGCCTTCCACATGGGCCTCTCTTGTTTTCACCTGACGTCTTTCCTTCGTCAGCCTCTTTTGCTTTCTTTGCTGACGTCTATCAAAGCATCTCACTGCCATGATCATGTTGGCCATTCCACACCATCACACTGGTGACTTTACTGTAGGCTTCCCCTGTAGACAGAATGGGGGAGATGGCCTGATAAGAAATAAGAACATTGTTCCCATCAAGAGGGACTGAAAGGAGCTGGTTACACTTGAAAATGAGACCCCCAAAACATTTCTTAAATCATGCTTATGTCAGCAGAATGCGTGTGTTGGGGAGAGTCCAACCTCTCCTGTGATTCTAACATATTCCAACATTTTATAAATTTCAGATTGTCAGCGCTCCGATTCTATTTAACAGCTCGAACCCGGGTAGCCGGCAAAAGTACTTTTAAAATTTTAGAAAAATTTAGATACAGCTTAATGTGTGTGCACTTGGAATGAGGCTAAGAGGGAGTGGAGACAGTTGGTATAGGCTGTTTGCCTGGGCGGGGGTAGGGTGGAAAGCTGGGGGGGAGCGGGGGGGGGGGGATCGCCGATGTTGACAGGTTCCCCACCAGCAATGGCACAGCAACCACACTGCTCCAGGTACATGTTTTAGGGTCTGCACATGGTATGCCTTGGGCACTGTGCAACTTCAGCTCTAGGATTCTCAGTTTATCCAGCTCCCAAGCCTAGGTCCTCTTTCTAGAAGCATCCAGCATGTCGATATGTTGGGGATCTCTCAAATAAATGAAGGTATCATTAGTCAGATGGTGAGAGCAGGCTATGCACCTCGCCTGGACATCCAGGTAGAGCTGGCCTTGTTGGTGCGGGCATCCCAGTAGAGTAGAGCTGGAGCTGTTGGTGTAGTCACCAGAAAGCTTTCCCTGATGGCCCAAGTGAAGGCCCTTACCAGCTGCCCTAGGCAGGAGCGCGGCCCCACCCCCCCCCCCCCCCCAGCTAAAAGGGTGAGGTGGCCCTGGTGGCACAGGCTCAGGAAAGCAGCATTGCTGACCAGCTACCATCAGGCCCAGATCCAGTGCTTCGAGTTGGTCCACCCCAACATCTACACATTCTGCAGATATTGGAATATGCTTGACCCATGGGAAGTGGCACTATTAGGAGGTGTGGCCTCATTGCAATAGGTGTGGCTTTGTTGAAGGAAGTGTGTCACTGTGTAGGCGGGCTTTGAGGGCTCCTAGTGCTCTAGCTCCCCCCAGTGGCGGGGGCGGGGAAGAGCTACAGCAGTAAATTGTTAAACCACCCTGTGCTCCCAGCAGGTACACTCACGGCTCTGCACCCGCCTAAGAGCTCTAGATTCATGAATGAAAAGACACACACACACACACACACACACACACACACTCACGGGGCCACTTTCCCTTTGTGCCTACATTTCAGCCATCTCACCCTCCTGATTCACGGTGTGGTGTGGTCTGTCCTATACCCCTCTCATGGCGGAATCTCTTCTTCTCTCCTGTTTCTTGCAGGGAAACCCTAAAAGTCCTGCCTCTGTCCCTCTGCCCAACCATTGACCTTTGGGTCTTTATTGATCAATCAAACACAATTGGGGACAGAGGCCCTCAGCGTCTGGACACATAGATTCCCATATGATGTTGGGAGCTGAATTAAGACAAAGCATTAGAACCAATCCCCAGCAGAGAGACTCCTCCTGGCTGCTTGTAAAAGAGTCTTCAGATCAATGTGTAGAACTCTTGGCTCCTCCAGCACCATGTCTGCCTGGATGCTGCCATGTTCCCTCCTTGATGATAATGGAATAGATCAAATCTATCAATGATGATGATAATGATAATGGTGGTGATAATGATGAAACAAAGTCTCTCTATGTAGCCCTGGCTGTCCTGGCACTCTTTATGTAGACCAGGCTAGCCTCAAACTCACAAAGATCTACTTGCCTTTGCCTCCCAAGTTAAAATTATTTTTGTGAATGTTTCGTATGGGTATGTGTGTGTTTGTAAATGAATGTGGGTATATAAATGTCACCACATGTGTGCAAAAGTCAGAGAATACCCACAGATGTTGATTCCCACCTTCTACTTTGTGATTGGGTCTCTTGTTCACAGGGCATACACTAGACTAACTGGCCCATAGGTGTAGTGAGAACTTTGGTTTCTTTGAAAAAACACAGATATTATAGAAATATGGCTTGAATTGGCTGATTTCCCCGGACAGAGAAATAAAGAGAAATAACCTGTCGCAGCCTGCCCCTTGTTTCTGTATGGTTGGTCAGCTAAGAGTGGTTTTGACAGGTTTAAAAGTTCAGCAGACTCAGAAATTGGTGCCAGAAAGGTCAGAAGCTTAAAGGTATCCTTGGCTACATAGTTAATTCAAGCCCAGCATAAGCTACATGAGACTCTGTTTCAAAATGAAGTATTAAAATAAGCAATATCTTATGGCATGTGAAACATATACATTGAAATTTCAGTGTCCATAAATAATTTTTTTTAATATTCAGACATCCATTTGTCCAGTGTGGCCGTTTTTGTGCTGTGAATGCAGAGTGGAGCACTGTGGGGCCAGAGAGCAGAGGACTGGTCTGCTGAAGGATGAAACTTTGTCACAAGTGGAACAAGGTGTGCTACAGGGTGTGTGTGAAATATTCCAAGGGACAAGTCGTGGTATCACCTCTAACATGGAGAGGGCAGTCCTTTACCCGAGCTTACGGTGGGCTCTCTCCAGTTTGTCTACCAAAAGACACCATGCAGGCAGAAATGGCACATTTTGGCTGCTGCTGTGTTTGAGAACTGGGTTCGTATGTTGTAGCTGCCACTGTTCCACAGCCTGGGTTGCTCAAGCAATAGACCTTAATGAACCCACAATTCTGGAGGCTAGACATGGTGTGAGATCCAGTGTGAGCAGAGCCCAGGTCCCTTTGAGAGAAGCACCTGCTTCAGGTTGTTCTCCTGGCCTCCAGCAACTGCTTCTCACTGAGTTGGGTAACTTTAGTCATCACTCACATACTTGCCAGGCATGTCTCCATTTCCAAATTTCTTCTTTCCATAATGACACCAGCTTGTACTGAAATACCCTGCCACTACCACTTCATTATGACCTCTGCAGTAATCTTGTTCCTGAGACTGTGGGGTAGGGGTTGGGGTCAGGACTTCAGTGGGTGACTTTCAGGGAGACCCAATTCAAATCAACCCATCTAAGCCCCTAGCTGCATGCAACAAAGAAAAATTTCCAACACTATGCCTTTTTTAAATTAATTTTATTAATTTTAGTAAACTGTGAAGTGGAGAATTATCTAATTTTGATTGATGATTCTCTTCATGATGTAGTCTGAAAGTGAGAAAAGAAACCATGAAGTGTTTACCTGCTCTTGAATACAAAACAAGGTTTTTCCCCCAAATTGCCCCAAATGTGTTAGCACACAAAACAACCCTCCAAATCCCTATTTTCTTTGATTTTTTTTTCTAAAACACTATGTTGGGTCTTTGTCATTTCCCTTACTCATGTGGAGGGCTGTCCTGACATTGTGAATCATTTCCTGTATCAATGAGAGCTACAAGACCATCTACACCAGCTCAAATTTTCATTAAGACCTACTAGGCATCAAGTGTGTGTGCATGACCTGTGCATAGTCAAACCAAGAAATGATGCTGGCACAAAGTAATGGGAGCCCTGATTCTCCCTCTTTTTTTTTTTTTTTTAAAGATTTACTTTTATTAGATTTATTGATTTTATTTTATGTGTGTTTTGTCTGTATTTATGTATGTGCACCACATGAGTCCTTAGTACCCATGGAGGGCAGAAGAGGGCGTTGGGTTCCCTGGAACTGGAATTATTGATAGTTGTGAACCATCATGTGGATGTGAAGGACTGAACCTGGGTCCTGTGCAAGAGTGACATGTGCTCTTAACCGTTGAGCCATTTCTCCAGTCCTCGGATTCTATCTCTTATCAGCTGGGTGATTTTGGATGATGAGATTATGAAATTCATGATCTACCTCCCTCCCAGAAGAGGGAGGGAGGGTTTGGGTGATATGTTGAATCAAATGATAGACCAAGACCCAGTACAAGATGGCTTCTCTCTGCTCCCCTACTCTGTTGTGTAAGTGGAGACTGGATTTTGCTTCATGATTGATGCCTCTCTCTCTCCTTGGTAGAGGAGGCTTTCACTTGACCAGACGGTGTCACTTAGACAGGAGTTTGCCTTCTGTGACCTCTAAGTTGCATTTTGGATACAAAGGAAGGCTGGAAGACCTGGCCATGAGGGAAACACTGTGAATTACTGTAGTGGGAACAAAACATGACCAGCAGCCGGGCATGGGAGATGATTGCACAGGAGTGCACACCCAGCATGGAAGATGACTGCATAGGAGTGCATATCATACCCAGCGTGTCATTCATTAGCAGCCATAACTTGGTAAAAGCGTGACTCCACACCAATGCCAAGTGGGCAGAGGCATTTATTGGGCACCTGGGCTGTGGAAGATGCCTGGCTCTGTGGCTCACTGGTTAGTGCTGAGGCTGTAAACCACTCTGACATCATCAAATAGGAATAGCAATGCAAAAACAAAGCCTCTCATTGGTGGAAAGTGCTAAAGCAGGAGGCCCTGAGAGATCTGCAGACGCAGTGAACTCTGGGGAACATCTCTGGGTTGAATGGACTTCTGTCCTATGGCCTGAGTGTGAGGTTTGAGGCCCCGTCCCAGCAGAAACAGGGACAGGCCAGCTATGCTCTGCACATGCTGTCCTGTGCCTCAGCACACCAAGCACTCCTCAGCCCATCCTGTTTGGTGCTGTTGGGAAAAGGGTAAGTGTCAGGGAGTGAGCAAGGAGGAGAGAGGCAGAGGCAGGGGAGTGGCTGATTCTGAGAGTGGAGGACAAGGAGGTGTGAGACACCAGGTGAATTAGGAAAGGGTGCCCCTTCCTCAAGATACTGCTCTTCATCTATCAGGAAATCACCCTGATATTCTGCCATGGTTTGGCAAGAACAAGATGGCTGCAGGTGTGCTGAGTGCAAATCCTCCCTGTCTATAGTGTGAACAGACTCCTCTGAGGCTGAGTAGTAAACAGCTGTGAGATTAGCCCAAGAGACAGACCCAGGTCAGGAAGCCCTGACTGGACCATTTCAAGTCATTCATTGCCTTGATTTTTCTCATTTAAGAAATAGTTGTTTAAAAGAATAAAGACAATGTGCCGAAGCTTCTGAGTACATAATGAATCCCAAGTCAGGGGCAAAAGACAATAGGATTGATCGAGGGTCTGCCTCTGTAATAGGCCCTTGGAAAAAGCTGTAGTAAAATACACATCGCTTTCTCCTTGTAATGAGTAAATCAGAATTCTCCTCCGTGTAAGAGAGGCAGAAATAAGAGCAACCAAAGAGATGAAGAGACTCCTGCCGAGCCTGAGGCGCAGAGCTGCCTGGAAAGGCGGGAGCAGAGAGAACAGATACATAGTCCACTAGCTACCCTGGACTGTGCAGGTCTCAAGGGGAGGGGCAGATGACAGGTCCCACAGCCTCTGTATCTTTCTATCACCTGTGTTGTCTTTTATAGAAGAAGAAGAAGAAGAAGAAGAAGAAGAAGAAGAAGAAGAAGAAGAAGAAGAAGAAGAAGAAGAAGAAGAGGAGGAGGAGGAGGAGGAGGAGGAGGAGGAGGAGGAGGAGGAGGAGGAGGAGGAGGAGGAGGAGGAGGAGGAGGAGGAGGAAGAAGAAGAAGAGGAAGAGGAAGAGGAAGAGGAAGAGGAAGAAAGAAAGAAAGAAAGAAAGAAAGAAAGAAAGAAAGAAAGAAAGAAAGAGAAAGAACCAGGACACGTCTGTGTCTGTAGAGGTCCAGTATGGTGAGGTGGAAGGGGGTGCTTCTGTGGGGCCCATGCTGAGGCATCCTTCCCCCCCCCCCCGAGGTACCAGCCATATGGCAGATGTAGTATGGAATAGAGTTATGGCATGGGAAGGGGGTGTTGAGGAGAGAGTAGAGACAGAGAAAGGCAGAGAGAGAGAGAGAGAGAGAGAGAGAGAGAGAGAGAGAGAGAGAGAGAGAAGAAGAAGAAGAAGAAGAAGAAGAAGAAGAAAAAGAAGAGGAGGGAGAGGAGGAGGAGGAAGAGGAGGAGGAGGGAAGGGAAGGGAAGGGAAGGGAAGGGAAGGGAAGGGAAGGGAAGGGAAGGGAAGGGAAGGGAAGGGAAGGGAAGGGAAGGGAAGGGAAGAGAAAGCTTGGCCAGGAACATATAGAGAGAGGGGGAGAGGGAGGGGAACAGAAGGGACAAAGAGGGTAAGAGAGTGAGGAGGGGGCAAACAGTCCCTTTTATAGTGATTTAGGCATACCTAGCTGTTGCCAGGTAACTGTGGGGCAGAGCCTAGAAGGAATGCTAACAACCTGTCCCTTGCTCACACAGCCCACAGATGGCTGACATTGTTGCCTGGAACCATCTCCCAGGAAGCTGCCCTGGCTCAGATAAAGGCTCTCACTGACACCAATTTGCCCCAGTTCCAGGCTCTCCTTGAAGGACTCTGAGAACCAGGAGCACTGTGCCTGGGAGACCCCGAGACTGAGGATCCTGCTGTGTGTCCCCTTCCCCCCACATCCTACATGGTGACAGCCCAGATACCCATGATGCCTGAGAGAGTGAGAGCATCTTCTTTCAGATCTGAGAGGTGGCTTCAGAGGCTTGGTGTCCGTTAGACTATGGTGAAAACACTGAGGCACTGAGCCCTGAGGCCTGGCTCCAGGGACAGATCTGGAAACAGAGAGTATCTGAAATAGATGCACTTACCATCACAGTCACCTGCTTCAGCTATAACATTATTGTGGATGGGGTTTTGTTGTTGTTGTTGTTTGCTTGCTTGAGACTGGAATTCCCTCTTTGACAGTGATTTTGGCTCGAGTCACCACCTTCTTCTCCACAGTTACTTGGACAGTTTGTGGGCTATCTGAAAGGTCAAAGCAGACAAAAGCCAGTTGGCAGAGCAGCTAACCCAGAGGCCTCACACTCTCATGGCAAACTTATGAGTGAGGAAAGCTGTTGGCTTCTGACAGAGAAGTTTCACTGGCAAGGTCTTCTGATATCTTTGCAGGTGATTTTTTAAAACACAGGATCTCATGTAGGCCCCAAACTCACTAGATATCTGGAAATGATCTTAAAATTCTAATTCTCCCGCCTGTCCTCCCAGTGCTGGGATTCCTGACATAGGTCACTGTGACTGATCTGTTTGGTCTAGACTTTGCACTCTATAATTGAGCTGCGTCCCTAGCCATCTGATTATTTAATATAAGACCCATCCTCTGGCCTCAGGACCCTTCTCTCAGTGGCTCTCTGCTCCTCACTCACGCCCCTTTCCCATTCCCTCCTCCTTCGATGGCTTGGATCTTAGAATAGGAAGACGACACCTTCCACAGCAGAGAGCCCGGAGAGTTATCTTTCAAATCAAATTACCCCTGAGGTGGTGAAGGAGCTATTAGTAATTTGTCCAGGATACCATGCAAAAAGCAGGACCATTCTGGACAAACCTGAGTCACCCAGGCATTTTGTGACCCCTGAGTCAAGGCTCTTGGGGAAGATCCTACTGAAAATCTTCCCTGGCACAGGGCTTGGCAAACCTCAGAGCACATCTGTGCTTTTACATTAATGGAGGTTCACAAAAAGCACATAGGCTGCCAGCAGGATGGAGGTCCTTTGTACAGCTGTACAGCTGAGAGATGCTGGAAGCCGGAAATGATGTGATTGCCTACAAAAGAGACTGAGTCTTTGTACAAGGGGATAAGAATGGATTGATTTGCATCCTTCTACATGTTGACCTCCAGTTGAACCAGCACCATTTGTTGAAAATGCTGTCCTTTTTCCACTGGACAGTTTTAGCTCCTTTGTCAAAGATCAAGTGATCATAGGTGTGTGGGCTTATTTCTGGGTCTTCAAGTCTATTCCATTGATTCCTGCCTGTCTCTGTACCAATACCATGCAGTTTTAATCACTATTGCTCTATAGTACAGCTTGAGGTCAGGGATGATGATTCCTCCAGAAGTTCTTTTATTGTTGAGAATAGTTTTTGCTATCTTAGGGTTTTGTTGTTGTTGTTGTTGTTGTTGTTGTTGTTATTCCAAATGAATTTGAGAATTTCTCTTTCTAACTCTGAAGAATTGAGTTGGGATTTTGATAGGGATTGCATTGAATCTGTAGATTGCTTTTGGCAAGATGGCCATTTTTACTAAATTAATCCTGCCAATCCATGAGCATGGGAGATCTTTCCATCTTCTGAGATCTGCTTCAATTTCCTTCTTCAGAGATTTGAAGTTCTTGTCATAAATCTTTCACTTGCTTGGTTAGATTCACACCAAGGTATTTTATATTATTTGTAACTATTGTGAAAGGTGTCATTCCCTTAATTTCTTTCTCAGCCTGTTTAGAGGAAGGCTACTTATTTGTTTGAGTTGATTTTTATAACCAGCCACTCTGCTGAATTTTTTTTATCAAGTTTAGGAGCTCTCTGGTAGAAGTTTTGGGGTCACTTAAGTATACTATCATATCATCTGCAAATAGTGATATTTTGACGTCTTCCTTTCCTATCAAGTCCAAGTGGATAAAGGACCTTCACATAAAACCAGATACCCTGAAACTAATAGAAGAGAAGGTGGGAAAGAACCTTGAACACTTGGGCACAGGGGAAAAGTTTCTGGACAGAACAACAAATGGCTTATGCTCTAAGATCAAGAATTGACAAATGAGACCTCATAAAACTGCAAAGTTTCTGTAAGGCAAAGGACACTGTCAATAGGACAAAGCAGCAACCAACAGATTGGGAAAAGATCTTTACCAATCCTATACCTGATAGAGGGCTAATATCCAATATATACAAAGAACTCAAGAAATTAGACTCCAGACAACCAAATAACCCTATTAAAAATGGGGTACAGAGCTAAATAAAGAATTCTCAACTGAGGAAACTCGAATTGCCAAGAAGCACCTAAAGAAATGTTCAGCATCCTTAGTCATCAGGGAAATGCAAATCAAACCAACCCTGAGATTCCACCTCACACCAGTCAGAATGGCTAAGATCAAAAACTCAGGTGATAGATGCTGGCGAGGATGTAGAGAAAGAGGAACACTCCTCCATTGTTGGTGGGATTGCAAGATGGTGCAACCACTCTGGAAATCAGTCTGGCAGTTCCTCAGAAAATTGGACATAGCACTACCTGAGTACCCAGCTATACCACTCCTGGGCATATACCCAGAAGATGCTCCAACATATAACAAGGACATATGCTCCACTATGTTCATAGCAGCCTTATTTATAATAGCCAAAAGCTAGAAAGAACCCAGATGTCCTTCAACAGAGAAATGGATACAGAAAATGTGTTACATTCCACAATGGAATATTACTCAGCTATTAAAAAATGAATTCATGAAATTCTTAGGTAAATGGATGGAACTAGAAAATATCATACCTGAGTAAGGTAACCCAATCACAAAAGAACACACATGGCATTCACTCTCTGATAATTGAATATTAGCCCAAAAGCTTGAAATACCCAAGATTCACGTCACAGACCACATGAATCTCATGAAGAAGGAAGACCAAGTGTGGGTGCTTAGGTCCTTCTTAGAAGGAGTAACAAAATACTCAAGGGAGCAAATATGGAGACAAAGTGTGGGACAGAGACTGAAGGGGGGCCATCTGGAGACCATTCCACCTGGGTATCCATCCATCCCTTGTGCATTCACCAAAGGTAGAAGCTGATGTGGATGTCAGGAAGTGCACGCTGACAGGAGCCTGATATGGCTGTCTCCTTAGAGGTCTGCCAGAATCTGACATATTCAGAGGCGGATGCTCACAGCTAACCATTGAACTGATCATGGGATTCCCAGTGGAGGAGTTAGAGAGAAGACTGAAGGAGCTGAAAGGGTTTGAGGCCCCATGAGGAGAGCAACAATACCAAACAACCAGAGCTCCCAGGGTCTAAATCACCAGCCTGAGAGCACATAGGGAGGGACCCATGGCTCCAGCTGAATATGTAGGGGAAAATGGCCTTGTTGGGCATAGGTGGGAAAGGAGATCCTTGGTCCCATGAAGACTGGACGCCTGCGGGGGGGGGATTTGAGGGTGGGGAGATGGAAGTGGGGGGTAGGTGAAAGCACATCCTCATAGTAGCAGGAGAAGCAGGGGATGGGATAGGGAATTCCTGGGTGGGGGGAGGAATGGGGTAAGTGGATAACATCTGAAATGTAAATAGAATATCCGAGAGGGAGAGGGAGAGGGAGAGGGAGAGGGAGAGGGAGAGGGAGAGGGAGAGGGAGAGGGAGAGGGAGAGGGAGAGGGAGAGGGAGAGGGAGAGGGAGAGGGAGAGGGAGAGGGAGAGGGAGAGGGAGAGGGAGAGGGAGAGAGAGAGAGAGAGGGAGAATGAATCCTGGGATGTCCCTAGGGGTTCTCATTTCTCCCATTATTGCAGTTTCCCTTTTTCTTGTCCTTTTTGGTGCCCTCCCTCGTCACATTGCACCCTCTGACCCCCTCTTCCTTGAACATATCACCACCCACGACTACTACTCAACACTGCCTGTAACTCCAGCTCCAGGGGATCCAATGCTACCTTCTGACTTTCTCAGGCACTACTCTCATGTATGCCCATATATGCGCGCGTGCACGCGCGCGTGTGCGCGCGCGCGCACACACACACACACACACACACACCCTTGTTCATTCAGTAACAGCACAAGTGGGAAGAGACAAAAACAAAACAGTAAAAATCTGTTCTACCCAGTTTGGAATAAGCTGGACCTCTCCTTCCACCTCAACATCAGATCTTGAACAGCAGCTGGCAGTAGGGCCAGACCTACAGTCTTATGACCTACACCTCAGTGCTCGGTCTAGCACTTACCAGTTACAACTGTGATAGTCTTACTCTGTTCACACTTCTTCACTTCTCTGGGCATTTTGTTGGCAGTCTTGGTGTGGTGAACGAGGCTCATTTTGTACAGTTGGCCACAGCACTTCTGCTTGCCAAGTTGCCCACTGGTGGCTATTTTATAGGGGATCACCTCCTCTTAGATACTGGGCAAATATTGGTAATTGTTGATTTCCTTATTGACAGGTGTAAATATTAACTCCTGAGAGCAATGGCCAATGACAAAACATGAGATGGGCAAGGCGGAGGTTTACTTTAAGCCTGCAAACATTAGTGAGTGCCAATCAAGTGCAAAGTACTATGCACTGTTGCTTTTATGGTGACTCATGCACACAACAAGTGTGTGCCCATGAATTGTGTGTGCACATATATAACGGCCACACATGTCATACCCACAACAATGAACATACATATACACTTTTAAAATGTGAATGTTCTATGCGTGCATGTAGTATTGTTAGCATGCATATAAATGTTTAAATAAATAGAAAATGATTAGATGTACTTTTGTGTGCAATCATTAAAAAGTTGGGAAACATATATACTATTAGGCTTATGTAAAATGAGAAATGCCTTGGAACTCAAAATCACTTTCATATAACTGTAGCTTTGTTTCCCAACATTTTTATTATTACACACCATGTTGTTAATTTTTTTTCTAACTTGACACAACTTAGATTCATCTGAGGAGAAGGAATCCCAATTGAGAAGTGCCCCCCCCCCCGTCAGATTGGCCTGTTAGGTAAGCCTGTGGGCACATTTTCTTGATCAATGATTGATGTGGAAGGGCCCAGTGCACTGTGGGTAGTTCCAGGTCATATAGAAAACCAAACTGAGCAAGCAGTAAGCAGCATTCCTCTGTGTTCTCTGCTCTGCTTCCTGCCTCTAGGACCCCAAGGGTCTGCACTGACTTCCCTCAGTGATAGACTGTGGTCACAACATTGTGCTCCAAATGAACCCTTTGCTCATCCAGTGGCTTCTGGCTGTGGTGTAATAAATACAGCAATAGAAAGCAAAGCAATACACAATCTTCGCAGCTTGTCGTCAGTCTTCAGTGTGTTCTAACAATTCTTCCCCAATGATTCCAGCCAGTTCCACAGTCCAGACAAGCCTCCGTTCTGGCATGCTAACGGGATATCTACTGTCAGCAGGTGTAAGCTCTTTAAAATTGTATAGAAACTGGAACTCATTTCAACTCCCACAAGGTAGTGGGAGAAAGAAGGTGGTGGTGGTGTTCCATCCCAGGAGATGTGTAGTACATGGGAATTTGGCATGACTGAGCCTGCCTTTGAGGAGATGACATGGGGATGCTTCCAGAAATCTCAGGATGCCCTCATTTGTGGTGGACAGCAGAGGTGGTGGTACCCTGTCACCTGTCACTTCCCCACCCCATTTCTTGTCTTTTAGGCAGTTCTCAGCAAGCACCCCCTTACCCCTATTTTTCTTCTCTGTCTGGTCTTTGGTTTCAGCCTCCCCACTTGATCTTGCCATCCCTCCGTCCTCTCTACACTATGACTACACAGAATGTCCCAGTGCAGAGCCTGAGGTGTGTCACTCCTCAGTGTACATATCTGGTGTCCCTGTTGTTCCCTGAAGCAATCCAAAGACCTACTTGTACTTTTCTTGGAAAAGGGACATTCGGTGTGAAAGTCAAAGAGTCTCAAAGCTGTCCTATCCTGACCAGAGTCTATTGTGCCAGCCTCACTTTCTCTACCCCATTTTTTCTTCAGGTGTCCCTGTCTTCGTCACCAGGGCAGTGTGTTCCATACCTCTTTGCTTTTCGTATCTTTCCTTCTTCTCTTTGGTCAGACTGTTGACTCCTTCTCCTTAGGGTTAGGGCTAAAGACCTCGGATCCTAGGTGTCTCCCAGTCATTTCTTTCTATCAAGACAGTTGCCCTTCATCATTTGTGCCAACCTGTCCCAGGTATGCAATCTGCTTGGTGGATACCGAAGCCTTTGACTTACGCACTGAATAATTTTTTCCCTATTAAACTCAGAGCACTTACTTTCAAATACTCCACTGTGGGAGTCCCTGCAAGTTCACAGCTGGCAGAGGAACAATCCAGGTGAGGTAAAAGTGAAACTTAGTTCAGCTCAACTTTGTGAGCACTGGCACCAAGCTAGTTTACTATCCATAGTAAATAAAGAACAGTGTAACTTTGAAAAAAGTTTCCTTATAACAATTATCCCAACCCCAGGTACACAATAAAGTTTAAGGCGTGACTGCATTGAAACTCTTTTGCAAGTACCTGTGATTTCTAATATGAAGATGGGTTTTATAGCTTAAGGACTCAAGATGGTTTCCCACCCAGATACTGTAGAGGTCTGATTATACCTGGAATCTAGAGAATTTCCAAGCACAATTCACCCACAGGCTATAAAGTACAGGTGATATCTCCCCTCAAGATAGGTCCTATTGACTGAGGAACAAAGATAAAGATCTAGGGAGGGAGAATCTGCAATAAATGTTCATTGGGTTTGGGTGGGGTCTGGCTCTATAAAGAGTAAAGGTCACCAGGTCACTAATAACATCCACTCCCAGCCTTCTGGGTGGGAGACAGGTGTTCATTCACTCCACTGAGGAGACAGCCCTGTGTGAGTAACATTCATGGTTTCTCCATTGCTTGTCTGTGAACACTCATGCTCCAGTAGGGACATGTCCTTTGAGAACACTTATCCTAAGAGATTGTCACCATGAGTCTACAGAAGTGAAGAATCCAGGAATACCTGAACTGTGTGAAAAACTTCAGGTTAGACTTTCCAATCTCGAATGCTGTAAGCCTTGACCTTTGCTCTCTGATGAAAAAACTGAAGTGAAGGGATTCACTCATGGTCACAGAGCTAGGAATCAGTGGAGCTGGAGGAGAACTGGGGTCCGCCATACCTCTCTCTACTTGCACCTAGAATCTAGCCAATTCCCCAACACAATCCACGCAGCTCTTGTATGCATCATGTGTGTGTGTGTTCATATGGGTGAACCCAGACACCAGACACGTATAGAAGTCAGAGATAGCCACAAGTGTCCATTCTCATGCTCTACCCTGTTTGCGGCAGGATCACTCATCATTCACTGTTGTGTACACTGGGCAACTGGCCCATGAGCTTCTGGAGAGCCTCCTGTCTCTATTCCCTCTCTGGGAAACTGAACTCAGGCAGTCAGGCTTGCCCTGAAAGTAAGTTGCTGACTGAACTATGTTCCAAGACCCCATCCCTCAAACTGATAAATATCTTTTTCCAGTTTCATGTTATTTTGTTTGTTTGTTTGTTTGTTCCATGGATTTAACTCAGAGCCTTGTTCATGCTAGACACATACTATACTGAGGCAGAATTTCTTAGCACCCTGGCTCTACACCCTGGGTCCTTCAGTTTGTAAGGAACCAAATAAAAGACATTTTGAATAAAACTTCCATTTCGAGTAGGGGTCAAGAAAAGTTCCCAAGACCTCCCTGGATGAGCAACATCCTGGTTGGCAAGTTGAGACTTGAATGCTGGACAAGTCATCCTGCCTCAGTTGAGCAAACCAACCAATGAGAACAGGGTAAATGCACCACAAAGAAATGTTCCTGGGAAAGTGCCCTATCCCTGAATCCCGATTGGTAGAAAATGTAACTATAACTTGGCACAGTTGCCTTTTGTGATTTTGTGCTTAAAACTCTGGCTCAGGGTCGCAGTTCAGCCCCCAAGCCCTTTCTATGTCCCTGATCTGTCACTAGTGGCTTGATTACAATAAGCTTTTCTTTTCTGCACTGACATTGAGTTGTTATGGATTGAGCAGACCTCCTAACAGTTTGGTTACATATAACTCTCATACAGTATCGATGCGCTTGGCTGTCTAGTTCTATGGAGTATATACAGACCCCTTTTCTGAACGATGTACCTAGCAACTTCAAAACCCCTTCACATTTCCACCTGTATCAGCCTACAATAATATGTTTCCTTACCACTATCAACAATCAAACTTAGACCAGTTCTAATCAAGTATATTTTTATATATCCAGGGAGAAAGCATAGAAAGGCCAGTTCAGCCTGAGC
This sequence comes from Arvicanthis niloticus, assembly GCF_011762505.2. Lineage (NCBI taxonomy): Eukaryota > Metazoa > Chordata > Mammalia > Rodentia > Muridae > Arvicanthis > Arvicanthis niloticus. Next base: position 11,866,780 of record NC_047666.1, on the reverse strand, counting down.
TGGTTTTGGGTGCATGCACATAAAGGAAAAACTGTGTCCTCAAGTGAACTTTCAGGGGAGCTCCCTGATCTTATGCCCATGTATAATTGGGCCTAAATATGATGAGGCACGTAAGTAATAACTACATGGTCTAACCTAGCAATCAAACTAGAGTACCCCATCCCCAACAATGCCCCTTAGTGACCAGCTCCTCCTCTCTTTAGATACCATAAAAACAAACTGTGGCTGTAGCAGGTAGCTCTTGCTATTTTCACTCACGTGGCCTGCTGTCAGTCTTCACAATGTACCCCTGTAACCTGCACTATTCCTTCACTCTGAATAAAGTTGTCTTCTTCTGCTTCTTCTGCTAATCTATGTGAGCCCTTATTCTCAGTTCTTTGGAAAAGAGGCCCCAAGCCTGGAAGCGCCTAATCTAGACCCCGAGTTCCTGTATCTCTACCACGGAGCCACGTCACAACCAAGGCAGGTCTGTTCTCCAAGGCAGGTTCTCACTTTGGAGCCCAGGCTGACCCTCCTGTCTGCCTCCCAAGCATGTGTGCAATACCTTCTCCTGGACTTGAACAGTTTATACTTCTGCCACTGAAGGTAGAGCCTTCCGGCACATCCTTACAACTTTAGGTATTATTATCCATGTTAATTTTTCACCAGCTCTTCAGTGTCTGAACACCTCACCTCACACCTCCTCCTCCTTACTCAAAATTTTCATGAAAACAATATATTGTGTGTTCCTAATGAGCACCATTGACTCACCTTTCCAGTGACCAGAGTTTTTTTTAAATTGACTTGGAGGAGAATTTTATTACATAAGCCACAAATATTGTTGGTTTTTGGGTTTTATATTTTTTGTAGAAATTATGTTTAGATTGTCTTTTTCAGAAACAGCTTCCAGCTTTAGAAGAAGTCAAATTAATTAATCTTTTCCTTATGTTCTTTGCCATTTACATAAGAAAATATTCTATAATTGAAGCTACTTGTCCTTTTCTTTTTGTTTTCTTAGTTGATTGGCTTAATTGGAAGCCTGCAGACCAGGTTGGCCTCGAATTCCTTATGTAACTGAGGATGTCTTTGAACATCTGAGCCTTCTGCTTTTACCTCCCAAGTACTGGGATATAAACATACATCATTGTGCCTGGCTGTCACAGATATTCCTAATATTTCATGTTCATTTACTTAGTTCTTCAGTGGTCTAGAACTCATTTCTATGAAGAGAATTGTCTTAGTTAATGTTGTACTGCTGTTAAGAGACACCATGACCAAGGCAAGTTATAAAAGAAAGCATTTAATTGGTACTTATTTACAGTTTCAGAGGTTAGTCCATGACCATCATAGTGGTGAGTGTAGCAGGAGGGAGGCAGGAAGGCATAGTGCTAGAACAGTAGCTGAGAGCTTATATCCAGAACCACAAGTTAGAGGTAGAGATAAAGGGAGACAGAGATAGGTACAGAGAGACAGAGAAAGACAGACATACAAGAGCAACAAGGGAGGGAGATTGGGTCTGGTGTGGGCTTTTGAAATCTCAAAATGCACACCCAATGACACACATCTTCCAACAAGGCCACACTGTCTAACTCTTCCCAAGGAGTTCCACAACTGGGAACCAAGTATTCAAACATATGAGCCTTTAAGGTTGTGGTGGTTTGGAAAAATGGCCCCCACAGACTCACAGGGAGTGGCACTATTAGGAGATGTGGCCTTGTTGGAGTAGGTGTGGCATTGCTGGAGAAAGTGTGGAGTGGTGGGCTGTGAGAAGCAGCTGGGTACCCCAATACTCTAAAGAGATAGTAGGAGTTCAGCCTTGCTCCTGGGCCCTGGTTCCTTTCACTTATCCACACCCCGTCCCAAAGAAAGGTTTGTGGCCTTCGGTCTTGTAGCACAGGTAGAGGGCGTGACTACAGGCCTCAGAGCCTCAAGAGATCGTCATATTAATGAGATACCTAAAGGCTAGAGGGTGTCGCCAATTAAGCATTCCTTCTCAGACCCTCCTTCTTGCAAAAGATATTTAACCTCAGGCCTGCCCTGAGTACACGGGGCACAGCTTCATCCACTTTCCACCATGACAATAAACCTTTTAAAATCATGGATTTCCTTGTGTCTTTGGGGCCCGCTGTGGAGAACTGTAGAGGGGGCCTTCAACTAACGAGCCTCTGTCTAATCTCCCACTGGAGGACTTCTCTGCATTCCAGCCATGGAGGTCTGCCAACTCAAGCAAGCTAGCCAAGTTGAGACCACCAATCTCCCACCAGCCGCCTTGGCCCAGAGACCCCCAACCCAAGAACTCTGCCCCTGCAGGGTCTCAGACTGAGATCTCCCCATGCCCGGAGTGGAGCTCGGTGGCTTCTCATAGCCCAGTGTCCTACCTGCGCTTCGTGGAGTGAACTCAGTCAAATTCCCACACTTCTGCTCCCTGAGCCGTGGTTCCAACTGCCTGGAGAACAGACGCTCGGGAACCACAATGCAGCCAAACAGGACCCACGCCCTCGCATGGGCATGGGACCCACAAAAGTGTGTCCCTGGTGGCAGGCTTTGAAGTCTTGGTTGCTTAAGTCTGGCCTGTGCAGTACATTCTCTGTCTGCTGCCTGTAGAACCAGAAGTAGAACTCTCAGCTACCTCTCCAGTACCACATCCATCTGCATTCTACCATGCTTCCTGCCATGAATGGACTAAACTTATGGACTATAAGCCACTCCCAATTAAAGGTTTTCCTTTATAAGAGTTGCAGTGGTCACAGCAGTAGAAACCCTAAGACAGGGCTCATCCTCATTCAAGCCACCACAGGTATATTGGTGTGTTCTTTGGTTTTTGTTCTATGTAAATTGTATTCTGATCTTTCTTGTTTAAAGATTTGTTTTCATTAGTTTTGTGTGTGTGTGTGTGTGTGTGTGTGTGTGTGTGTGCTTGTGTGTATGTGTGTGCACTCACACTTTATGAGCCCACTGACATGGGTCCTGGGAATTGAACTCGGGTCTTCTAGAAGAGCAATATGTGCTCCTAATAGCTGAACCATCTCTCAAATCCCCTGGGTTTTTAACAAAAATACAGAAATCTGTTCCTTAGACACACACCTCACAAGTGATCACTGTTCCTTAAACTCCACATTTGGGAGAATGAGAGAAAACCTATGGAGAAATTCATTTGCAAAGCAAGAGGAAAATCATCTTCAAGGACTGGTACAGGTTAAACTTGAGACACACGGGACTATCAAATTAGGAGGAAGTGGTACTCCAACTGTGAGGGGAACCAGAAGCTTGGCATATTGGCTAGAATGTATAGCACAAGGTAACTAAAGCTGGAGAGGCTGCCATTGAAGGGACTAGAATCCTAAAGGTCCATGAGTTAAATCAGCCTGATCCTTGTCTCTGCATAGTTGGTCAGCTGAGAATGGTTCTGTCACATTTAAAATGTTCAGCAGACTCAGAAAGTGGTGCCAGAGGATCAGAAGTTCAAGGCCACCTTTCAATACATAGATCAAGTCCAGCCCGAGCTACATAATACTGATATTTACTTCCTGTTCTTTACAGGAAGTTTGCGGACTGCGATGGAGAGTGGATGACAGTGTTAGTTAGACATGTTTTTATATGAGAGACAATGAAAAGCTAGCATCATGACTGCTCTTCCAGAGAAGCCACATTTGTTTCCCAGCATCAATACTGGGCAGTTCACAGCCACCTGTAACTCCAGGTTCAAGTGGTCTGAGACCCTCTTCTGGCCTCCTCTGAAACCTACCCAGGGTATAAACACACACACACAACACACACAGAGAGACATAGACATACATGAAAGCAATTCTTTTTTTAGTTATTAGAAAGTACAATATTGTTTGTTTGGGAGTCAGTTCCTGACGTTTAGAGCCTGGGGGGGGGGGGTCCACTGGGAGGTGGTTCACTAGTTGCTGTCTTCACAGCAGTGGCTCCCCCTGACCCCTGTCCTGAGACACCCTCAGCCCCACTGTACAGCCTCTTGCTCCAGCATGCCAAATACTCTACGGATCGAGCCATACTTGGCATTCCTGTCTAGGACACCTGAGTCAGAGGTCTGTACAGGGGGAAGTGACCTTCTACACTTGAGCTGGCAAAGTGACAGAGATCGTGATTATCGTGTCAGACAATCAGTGTTCACTGAAATCAACAGCACACACACACTAAATAACAGCCTCACTGATGGGGAGTCACCAAGAAGAAGTGTTTCCAACACAAAGTTCACTTAATTGTACATAGTAAAGGTATGGAATGGAATATGAAATTCTCTTGATCCTTCTCTTGAAAACATGGCCTGAAAGTGAGAAAAGAAATCATGAAATATTTTCCTGATGTTGGATATAAAACAAAGTCATTTCCCCAAACGGCTCCAAATGTGTTAGCACAAGAAACAGCCCAACAGAGGGAGCAGAGGGATGGTTATAATTTGTCCTAAAACACCATGCTGGGTCTTCGTCACTTCACTTGCTCCTGCAGTCCCAGCAACTGTCGAATAATTTTCTACATCAATGACCACTGTACCAAGACCAACCAAACCAGCATCTCAGCTTGTGGAAGACAGCAGTCTATGCAGCTCAGTGGTTAGAGCAGAGGAGGTAGGAAGCCCTGTGGCAATTAATTACAGTAACTCCACAAGCGAGAAACAGCAATGAGATCACCTAAATTTTCTTTATAATAAGCCCAAGGAGAGAAAAATGCAGACCTAATAAAATCTGTGGACATCTGTGGACAGAGTGGCTTCTTTCTGCCTGTAGTCTAACTGAGATGCCAGTGGCTGTACTCCAACACAGGAAAAGGCAATTTTTATAACTTGTCATCAATTGTCAGTGCTATTTTGTATTCTGAGAATTCTCCCTCAGTGATTCTGAGCAGTTCCACCAGCCAGACAAGCCTCTCAGCTGAAGTGCTAACAGGACATCTACTGTCAGCGGGTGTAATCTCTTTAATGCACCAGTGTGGAAACTGAGGTGCGTTTTATTGGACAGAAACAGGGTGGTGAAAGAAAGAAGGCAAGTGTTGACTTGTCCCATGCCTTCCCCAAAGGCAGGAACAGGCAACCAGAATGATATAAGGAAATTTGGCCTGACTGGTGCTGGACTTGGAGGGGGAAGGAGGCATTAGAATATTTCCAGAGATTTTGAGATATTCTTGTTGGTCATGAGAAGCAGAGTTTGAGTGTCCACTGAACCTTCATTCTCCTCAACTTCTTACCCACAAGACAATTGTCAGCAAGTGTCCTTCTGTCTCCTAGTTCTCTCTGTCTGGACTTTTATGTCAGCCTCTTTGTTTGTAGCCTCTGGCTTTCTCTCAGCCACCCTATCTACACTGAGGTGACAGACTATCATAGATCAGAGCCTGAAGTGAATCACTCCTTGAAAAACCTCTGATGGTTCCTATTGTGCTGGTAGTTGCGGGCCTCTGACAGATGGAAGCACAACACTGTTCCGGAAGTGGTGACTGCTCCCAACAGAATTTGTATTTGGTTATCGTAAGCTCTCACTAAGGTTGCCGGGCTTGCAAAACTGATCTCTGATTTACCTTTCCTCCTCTGCCTCCTTTCTCTGGAGGTCACAGAAGCTGTCAGGAGTATCTATGCCTCTGTGTTCACATTTTATCCCTTGTCCCATCTCCACTTGTCTGCCTCCCCAGGAATCCTCTGGGCTGAGGAAATCCCTCCCTTCTGCCTCCTCCTGTCAGTTGGGATGGGCTCTCCATGTTCTTCCTCAGGATATGGAGCTTCAGGTTTGGTATTTGTCCCTGGTGAGTTTTCATGCTGCAGTGGTATAAATGTTTTATGGTCTTTCCATTCTGAAATAGGAGTGTTTATTCTGTGCCATTAGATATCAGTAGTATATGGTTTAGGCTTTTGGTTTTTTTTTTTTAATTGTGACTATTCCATAAGAGACCACAGTTAAGAAACTTTAGGCTTGCAGAATACTTGAATTTTTAAAGAATACAGGATTTATAAAGTTGGATTGTATTTTCTACTGTGAGATAAACATGAACCGGGGAACAAGGTTGTAGTTTTATTTTCTTGTGTGTCAAGTTGACAAAGAGTGAAGTTTTTGCGACAGGGCTTTGTTTTTAAAGGCTCCCTGTAAAATGCATTCAGGGCTTCTCCGTGAGAAGTGTTTCTCTCCAGGCAGTTGCTAGCAGCTGAATACAAACTCTCAGTTCAGACTTTGGTCTCGAAGGGATCTTTAGGTTTCTACCCTGAAACACAATTTAACTGTCAACACAATCCAGTATCACCTGGTGGTAGGAGTCTTAGTAAGGGATCTTCTAGGTCAGCACAGCCTGTGGGCATGCCTATGGGGGATGATTCATTGTGTTAACTGAGGTGGGAAATCTCAACCCAACAGCGAGCAACATTGTTCCCTAGGTATTGGATCCTGAGTTGCACGTGAGTGGAGACACTGAGGTGAGTACTAGGTATACATGCATTAATTTCTCTCCACTCTTGGCTGTGGCTCTGAGTAGCTACTTCTAGTTCCTGTGACTGCCCTGCTGTGAAGGATTTAATCTGAAACCCGAGCTGAAATAAATCCCTTCCTCTCCACATTATTTTTAGATGTGGCATTTTATTATAGGCACAGAAGTGAAACTAAAACTACCAGCAAAGGAGAACAATAAACGAAAATGAAGCCATGACTTTTCTGGTTAATGGGCACCAGGCAACATTAAGTCAGCACAACGCCCTGTAATTAGTGAACCACCAGGGTCAGGCAGCAAGAAGACTGGCAGGTGAGTGGGTGAAGAGGCTGCAGCTGGGCTCAGCAGGAGAGGATATAAAAGGACTACAGTGCAGGACTCCAAGACTGAAAGCCTCCTCCTCTTTTTCTCTGCAGCTCTGCTCTGCCATTCCAGCCTCTGCTAAGTCCTTGGTGCAAGATTCCAGATGGGGCCTTCTCTAGTCCAAGACAATTCCCTCCCACTTGCAGCACAGTCATCAAAATCATTAAATCCTGGATCATTTTACGAGTCTGCCCAGCTGCAGCCTCCTCCTTTACACTTGGAAACTTGCTGGGCTTGTTCAAATCCAAGACCAGCAATTAGAACAATGTTTCTCAACCTGTGGGTCACAACCCCTCTGGAAGTCAAATGCCCTTTTCATAGGACTTACCAAAAACCATTGGAAAACACAGATATTTACATTATGATTCATAACAGTGGCAAAATTACAGTTATGAAGAAGAATTGAGAAATGATGTGGGAGTCGCCACTATATTAAAAGGTTGCAGCATTAGGAAGGTTGAGATCTAGACGGTTCTAGTTGATCGTGTATCACCAAACAAGGGCTTGTATTATGGGTGGGCATTGATGCTCAGAAAGATAGCATGAAGAGCTTCAGGCTAACAGCTATAGCAGCCAACAGTAGGATGTGCTTTAAAAGCCCAACACCACACTATACTACAGTATACTGCAATACTACAGAGACTGCAGTCTCTGGAGTTTATAGAAGAAATACTTTAGAAGTCCTCTCATCCACACAGGCACTCACTGCCAGGACTCTTTAACTGCACTTGCTATGGGAGAGGTCATTACCTTTGGAGCCACAACAGCAGAACTTGCTGAGTGTGTTGTCATGGGGAGCCTGAATCCAGCACAGATGGCCACTCAGCATGCTTTCCTTGTTCAGCCCTTCTCTATTGGTGCCAACAGCCTTTGTAAGACCTTGCCTGGAGTCAAACCCATAAAATTACCTGCTGTTCTGGAAAAACCTAGTCAGTTAAAGTACAAGGTTAAGAAAGGGTGGTTTCAGGTCCCAGGAATTTAAAGAACATCTGGTATTTCCTGGAAGCTGGTTAGATAGTGGGTTGGTCTTCGGCAATAAGGATACTAATAGTGAGATGGCCTCAAGTAGTGGGATCCTTGCCTAAACTTCCCTCTTTGCTTGCCTTATAAGCTGCCGTCTTAAGTTAAAATTGAGAGCTTGATCAAGACCCTCAACTTGCTCTCCTTCTTTATGTCTCTTGTCCTTTCATTTGTGGACTCCCCTCCAGGGCCTCGTTGAATTCCCCATGGATTGGGGCAAGACATAACTGTGGGGATGAAGGGCAAGGCTTAGGTAGTTGAGTGCTTGTCTATCACACATAGAGCCCAGGATTCCTGAGACATAGGTGGTACATGCCTGTAATCACAACCGGTGGAGTTAAGAGGATCTGAAGTTTAAGGTCATTCTGGACCTCATAGTGAAGACCCCCATACTCGGGAGACCCTTCCTCAAGCCTCTGGAAATTGCGACCACCCAAAAATCACAAGAAACCATACCTGGATGCAATCAGCAGAGGTTTATTAGGGGAGGAGCCGGTGGTCAAAAACGACAAGCTCTTTAGCTCCAAGAGCAGGGTTTTTGGCCCCGTGTGGTGGGTTAAAGGGTCTTTTATAGCATGGGGTGGGGGGAGGAAGGCATTTTCGCGCACTTACACATGATTGGTTGTTTTACAAATTTTGAACATAGCACTGGGAAGACCAAGGGAGGGGTAACCAAGAACAGTGGAACATTTCAGAGAATCTAGCCCAAATGATCTAGAGTCATGTGAGATCACGCTGCACACTCATTCTTCTCAAAAATGTGGTTTTTACCATGCTATTGTGTCCTATCCTGCCATTTCAGATTACTATCTTTACTTTTTCCGGCTATAGGGCTATGGCCCCACCTAGGTGGTAGCATCTTTATCTGTAGTCAGGAATGCCTTCCTGCCTTGGGCAAGGCTTGGGGAATGTAATCCAGCAAGTGTCCTTCACCTGGAATGTGAAGGCCTGAAATCTTATTTTCAGTTCCAAGTTCTGTAAGGTGAAAAATCTACACATATTTCATAAAATGGCCTTTATAATTTTTCACTCTACAATAGTGAGTTAAAGGCTAGCCCAGACTACATGAGACTGTGTCTTTAAGGGAGAGAGGGGTCGGGGTACCTATGAATCTTTACACATTCCAAGTAGAAAATGACAAAAGAGTAACTTTTGTTCCTGGCTTAGTTCAGTGGAGCTGAGGCAGCTCACCCCGAAGCAGCACTGGGGTGTTAGCCATTATTTCCACAGCAACTCTTCCACAGGAAAATGCTTAATTGGGGTTGGCTTATAGTTCAGAGGTATAGTCAAGTATTGTCACAGTGGGAAACATGGCATCACACAGTCAGACATGGAACTGAAGAAGGAGTTGAGAGTTCTATATCTTGACTTGCATGCAACAGGTAAGAGACTGTCTCACACCGGGCACAGCTTAAGCATATGAGACCTCAAAACCCGCTGCTTCCACAGTGACACACTGTGATCCTCCAACAAGACCACGCCTACTTCAAGAAGGCCACACCTCATAACAGTGCCATGCCCTATAGGCCAAGCATCCAAACACATGAGTCTATGAGGGCCATGCCTAATCAAACCACCACAGCAGCAAAGGTGCCTCTGAACTTTCCAATCAACTGCTTTTAGCTCAGACTAAGTCCAGGAAGCCCCAGAGGAGGAGCAAGCCCTTTTATCCCCACGGTCCTAGATCCAACCCAGTCACCTTGGTGGCTTCTCAGACGCTGAATCTCACCAGGCTTATGCTCTCAAGTGTTGTACCAAGGACAAGGCCCCTGCTGGGCCACCAGAACTGAGACTGTAAGGCAGCAAGCGAGTGCTTCTTGACATCAGCTCTGCCTCCATACAGAAGTGATATCCATCTCCCTGCTGTTTGCAGTACACATCACCCTTTCCTCTGAGCCCCAAGAATACTTATCAGGACCAACTGAGGGGTGTCACATAGTCACAGAAGGAGACTCCAGTCTATCTTAGAAGGGAAAATGAAAGCAAACAGGACCATCATCAGCAAGCTTCTATACTTCATCAGAAAGCACCACCCAAGCCATCCCAGGGGTCACCCTGCTAAAGAGGCTGGAGGAAGCTGCCGGAAAAGTGTCAGTCTTCCTTCCCCATTCTCTAGTCCCTTTGGATAGTGCCCACTTGCCCAGCAGGTTGACTACAATCTTCTCCATCCAACTCTCCATCAGCCATCAGCACCCTGACTTAGGAGACTTCCCAGCCACTCAAGTGAGCACTCAAGTCTCAAGTTGAGATTGCTTTTCATTTAGTCTTCCGTTCTCAGACTCAAGCTGCCACATATGGAATATTGCTTCATGACTCTTAAGAGTCTTCAGTGACTCTTAAGGGCGAGTCCCTGTCTTAGTTGAGTTTTCTGATGCTGCATTGAAACAACATTAGCAAAAACAACCTGGGGAGGAGAGAGTTTATCTTGTTTACACTCCTGTAGCCTTCATCATTGAAGGAAGTCAGGACAGAAACTCAGACAGGGCAGGAATCTGGAGGCAGGAACTAAAGCAGAGGCCATGGAGGGGTGCTGCTCACTGGCTTGCTCCCCATGGTTTGCTCAGCCTGCAGGCCAGGGGTGTCACCAACAACAGTGAGACTCACAGCGATCATCACTGAGGAAAATGCACATAGGCTTGGCTTTTTCTCTATTCAGCTTCTCTGTTGATGTCTTTTGTGCACTGTGTATTCAAATGCTGATTTCTGGATCCAGAGATCCAGGCCAGATTTTGATATTGTCATTATTATGAAGCATTTTCTGACTCAGTATTTTGTAAAACATCATTCTCCGTCATCTTCTAATTGGTCAGTAAAGAGCTGACCAGCCTATAGCTGGGCAGGAGAGGACAGGCAGGACTTCCATGCTCAGAGAAAGCCAAAAGTCTCTGATGGGAGAAGAGAGTAGCCTTTAGAGACCTGGGGAGTTACATGAGACAGGAAGGAAGAAGGAGACCAAGGCAAGACCAAGATGGCCGGTAACCCACATGTGGCTGGAAAGGAGGCTGGGAAGTAGGCCAGGCCAGCTCAGTTGGGTTAGAATAAATCAGAATCTACCAGCTTAGTGCCTGAGGCTTTTAATAAATATACCAGGTCTCTGTGTTATTGTTTCAGACATAGAGGGAGGGCACAAAAGCCCAGTACTTTTACAGTTCCTTCTTCCAAAATGACTGTAGCTTGTGTGGAGTGGACATAACACGAGCCAACACATCCTCTGTTCCCCACCCTCATCTGCACTCACACCGTTCTTAACACACACAAGCAACAGGCATTGTGATGAACTGAGAAGTCAAGGATCACAACTACGTTCACAACCATGGATTCCTCCACACCGTCCTGGGCTGCACTGGCCTGTCTCCTTCACCATAACCTTCCCATTTACAGAAGAACCAATTTGTGTTTCTGCCCATACAACAAATACTTATTAAGCATTTAGAGTTTTCTAGCTCGTGCTTTGCTCATCGCTTTTAATGACTAGGGTGTCAGCAAGTTGTAATCCCAGGGAAATTTATAGAGCTTCAATACTGGGTCAGCCCTGTGTGTCCTCTACAGCTCCTGGAGGGATTCACAGAGGGCAGTTGCTTGAATCCTCGAGGCTAAAGCAGCTCTTTTGCCCCCAGGGTTGCTGTGCAGAAGGTGAAGGTGGAGTAACAAAACAGAGGGATCAAGTGAGCCAGCCTTACTTTCATCTCAAATAGAAGCAATGATTTCCTGTAATACCTGAAACTTGGAAGGTGGCAGAGAAAAACATTGGGTAAAAATCTTCACCTTTAGGCACAGGCAATGATGTTCTGAGCATCCCTCCTGTCCGGGGACAGCAGCCAGTGGGGCTGCATGAAATTAAAAAGCGGACAGCAGCCAGTGGGGCTGCATGGAATTAAAAAGCTTCAGTACTGCAAAGGAAGCCATTGCCCCAAAGAAGAGACAGCCTAGGGAACAGAGTTGTGCGCGTGCGTGCGTGCGTGCGTGCGTGTGTGTGTGTGTGTGTGTGTGTGTGTGTGTGTTTTCTTAATTTGTATTTATTCTCTCGTACAATACAATACATCCCTACCACAGCTTCCCCTCCCTTCTTCCCAGCCCTTCCCCCGCACCCCATCCTCCCAGAAAATGAGCAGGCCTTCCAAAGATTTCAACTGAGCACATACAACCAGATACAATAAGACCAGGCACAAAGCTGCACATCAAGGCTGGGCCAGGCATCCCAGAGGAAGAGCAATGTGTCCCAAGAGCAGACAAAAGAGTCAGAGACACCCCACTCCCATTGTCAGGAGTCCTCCCAAACACCAAGTTGACAACTATGACGTATGCAGAGGACCTAACGCAGACCCATGCAGGCTCCATGTTTGTTGCCTCAGTCTCTGTGAGTCACCATGAGCTCTGTCACCATGAGCTCTGCTTAGTTAATTCCACAGGCTGGGGTCTCCCAGTGGGACTCTGCTGGCTCCCACAGCTTCTCCACCCCCTCTTACGTGGGAGGTACCTGATAGAGAACTCCAACCTGGCCACTCTCTCTGCATCCACCCCCACCGTTTGCCAGGAATGACCTCTCTGACTGGACTGGGCACTGACCTGACCCCGCTCCCCAGCTCCTCTGCATCCTGAGAGTCTGTATGCCGTTAACCCTGGGACCGAATGCAATAACAACACTTTGACTTCTTTTCCAATTTGTAAACCCTTGGTCTCCTGTCATTGTCCAATTGCTCTAGCTAGGACTTCAAATACTATCTTGAATAGATACATAGAGAGTGGACAGCCTTGCCTTGTCCCTGGTTGTAGTGGAATTGCTTTAGCGGAAATGGGGTTTCTCTCCATTTAATTTGATGTTAGCTATAGGCTTGGTGGAAATTGCCTTCATTATGTTTAGGTATGTCCCTTGTATCCCTAATCTCTCCAAGACATATATATATATATATATATATATATATATATATAGAGAGAGAGAGAGAGAGAGAGAGAGAGAGAGAGATAGTGTTGGATGTTTTAAAAGACCCTTTCTGTATCTAATGAGATGATCTTGTTTTTTTTTTTTTTCAGTTATTTTATATGGTGGACTACATTTTCTCATTTTCATATATTGAACAATCCCTGCATCTCTGAAATAAAGCCTGCTTGCTCATTGTGAATGATCTTTTTTGACGTTCTCATGTATTTGTTTTGCAAGCGCTTTATTGAGTATCTTCATATATGTATGTAATGTATCTTAGTTACAACCCCCTTGTCCCCTTGCATGCGTGCACGCACACACACACACACACACACACACACACTCCTTTTATTTGTTTTGCAGGCCTCTATAGGCATCTTATGCTCTCCACCAGTTACTCATTCCAGACAATTACTCTGGGTTTCTATCACACAGGGTTTCTCTGAGGAGGAAGTGAAGGGAAATGGTCTGATTGACAAGAAATGAGCACATTAGTGTCATCAGAAGGAGATGCAAGGAACAGAGAGCCCTGGAGAGGAGACCCTGAGCGCTGCTGGTTCCACCAGTCAAATGTGGAAGATCAACCGACCTGCCGATAACAAGAATGTTATCACAGTTCAGACTGTTGCTTCTTCACAATTGCTGCTTAGCAACCAACAGTGGAGGAATGGGAAAAAGTGATAAAAGATTCTGCGTTCGGAGGGCAAGAAAAACATGAAGTGTATTGCTATTGATGAGTGCAAGCCTGGGACCTGACTAGGAGGGAGGAGACTAGACAGGAAAGAGGGCTCTCATGGAGAAAGTCCATTGCTGTTAATTCTACTCTGCTTCTTGGAGAATATTAGAATTTCTCTGATTTTTTAAATCCTTTTGGAAAATTTATTAAAGATCCTGTCACCACCCTCTAAGAATTACACTCCATCCCCACCACAGAGAGGGAGGGGGAGGGGGAGGGGGAGGGGGAGGGGGAGGGGGAGGGGGAGGGGGAGGGGGAGGGGGAGGGGGAGGGGGAGGGGGAGGGGGAGGGGGAGGGGGAGGGGGAGGGGGAGGGGGAGGGGGAGGGGGAGGGGGAGGGGGAGAGGGAGAGGGAGAGGGAGAGGGAGAGGGAGAGGGAGAGGGAGGAGGGAGAGGGGGGGAGAGACCAAACCCCCAAACTGGAGCTGGCCAAAGAACACCTGTCCACGTACCTTTGACCCTATACTGCCATCTAGTGGCGATTAATGTAACCACTTCCATCCATGTCGGCACAGAATGATGTGTCTTTCCACACGGGAGAGAAGAGTGCAACTCTAGAGAGCCCCAGTAGGAGACCCATGTGATTATTTGTCCCACATGTAATTTTCTCATTTTCCCTGTCCTTCTATCCTGTTTGTCAGTTTCCAATGAACTGAAGTATAGTAGTTAGGGGTTGGAGGGACGGACGGCTCAGTGGGTAAAGCCTGGTAACCTGAGTTTGGTCCCTGGAGGAGACTTTCACCAACACTTCTAAGTGTTGTGCTCTGAGTTGTACACGTGTGCATACTTGTACACAAACACCCAAGTAAAGAAGTGTAATTTAAAAACAAAACAACAACAAAAAACAATTGTTCATGTCTCTAGTGTCACATGACGTAGGGTGACAAAGCAAGGACTTTGAGGGTGTGCTAAGGCAGAGGAACGTCTATTGTCTCCTAGGAAAGACAGGTGACAGTCTGGGTACATTACTTCAGTAGACAGAGTAATTTCCTTGTGTGCGTGAGGCCCTGGGTCCAATCCACAGCACTGCATGGCCCAGGTGTAACGGTAAACACTTTTAAGCCCAGAACTCAGGAGGTGAAAGTGGGAGAATCAGAGTCAAGGTCTGTGTGATGGGTGAAGGCCAGCTCCATCGAGAGCCACCTTGTCTCAAATAGAAAGAGGAGGAAAGTCAAGAGCGTCTCCGTCATCACAGCAGGCGAGGAGTGAGACTGGAGAAATCGCGAGGGGCCATGTGGGCTCTGAAATGCACTCCGAGGGCAATGAATATGATTGTTGAGCCTTTGGCCACTGAGTGATGCGATCAGTCCTATCGAGGGGATAAGGGAACTCGGGAGGACAGGATGAAGAGGTAGTGAGGTGGATGTGGGTGGCGATGGAGTTGTGGAAAGTGAACCATGCATCTTGTGGGCAAAATGAGGGCCACAGAATGGACTGGTGAGTTGAACGTGGTGCTAAGGGTAAATTCAAGAATGCTTACACAGGGGTTTGAGCAAATGTGCACGGGCAGCACCATTCCTGGGAGGATGTGTCAGGCCATGTTGCGTTAGCATGGCATCTCTGTTCACAGTCCACTCTTAGGATTGTTGGTCTCTCTCATACTTTTCTCAGTTTTTCTTTCTTGTCTCGTTTTCTTCCATCTTGTCTGTCAGTTTCCAAAGAACAGAAATGTAGTGGTTAGGAAGGAGTCAGAAACATAGCTATGAGGGTAAACCCTTGCTTGATGTTGGAACTCTGTGCTCACATCGGAAAAGAAAAGAATGGACCCCCGAATGTTGTCTTCTGACTCATACAAGAGTGCTGTGCACGCACACACACACACACACACACACACACACACACACACACACACACAAGTGAATGTGTTAAAGAATAAAACAAAAAAAGCAATAACAGCAACAACAAAAAAGAAAGTGGTAGGATTTTGTTTGACATTCAGGAAGAGAGAACAGGTTTAAACAGGCAAGGGCAGGTCTTGCTCAGAAAAGCCATCAATACCCCAGACATCTTATACCTTCTCTTCCTCCATCATTTTATGGCTTTCTCTCATGGTGGTTACTCTACCTTCAGGTGGGGCGGGGGCATCTGCAATAAGATTTCATGCTTATGTGTGTGAGAGCACGTTCAATAGTATCCATGTGGATACCAAGACTGATGAGTTGGGTGTCAGTCTCTGCCTCTACCTTATTTGAGACAGGGTCCTGTCAATGATCGCTAACTACCCAGAGCTTCCAGAGATTCTCCTGTCTCCACATCTCACTTTGTTATAGGAGCTTTGAGACTCACACATTCGCACTACCACATCTGGCTTTTTCGTAGGTTCTAAGGATGGAACTCAGGTCCTCTTTTAGTTCACTACCTCATGTTATGGTGACCCTCAATCATAAAATTATTTCGTTGTTACCTCATAACTGTAATTTTGCTACTGTTATGAATTGTAGTGAAAATAGCAATACATAACTCCTATGGGAGGTTGAGAACTGCTGCCCTATGTAATCTGTGAGTCAGAATTGAAGTTGAAGACAGACTTTAAGGACGTCAATGTCACAGGGCCCCAGACCTTAGCACAACTGACTCCATGATGGAAGTACCATCTAGGCTGTAAAACTCATCACAGAGACAGCACCCCCTGCCAGAACTGAAACAAAGACCTAATCAATCAAAGTCCATACAGTTCTGGGAAAGTCTCAAAACCTTGCTGTTTAGCTTCTGTAGTTCCACTCTGGCTAACTGTTCTTGCTAATGCAAATATCTGATCCCAGAACCTGTTTTCAGTGCTTAAAAGCTCACCCTGAGAAGGGCCCAGTGCTACCCAGGGGCCCCAAACAGCCAGTGGACTCATTGCCCAGCTAATAAAGACTCTAGTGGCTTAAACCCATTTCTGAGTCGTCTTCTCTGGTACATATCTCACAACAGCTAACATTAAATAACTGTCCAGTTTAATTAACCCAACCTCTTCTCAGATTGCCAGCTCTCTGAAGAAATGGTGCTTTTAAGATTCATCTGGAAGTAATAGGTAACAATAACTCCTGGGATTCTGGTCACAGTACCAACATCCTTCCTGGGACTCAGTCTATCACTTGGGGCCCTGGGCAGCACTTTTCTTATTTGATATATACATATACATATATGTGTGTGTATCTCACAATTTTAACTATAATTTATTTAGCATAATCTTCCTTTCCTTACCCCACAGTCCTTTATAAATTTACAAATGTGTGCAACCATTATCACCATTTACTTCCAGAAGGTTCCCCCAAAAGAAACAATGGTGGGAAAGGGCAGGAGGACAAGAAATTCAGAGTCATCTCCCCTAAGAACATAGTGAGCTGATGACCAGCCTGGGTGAGACCTGAGGCAGGTGGAGTCTGCTTTGGAGCCTGTGATGCCCTTCCAGGATCTGTCAGTTCCAGCCTTGCTCTATCACAAGAAAGTTGTGGGCCTTCTTGAGAATCACAGAAACACGGGCTTGGAACTTGATTGGTGGGTGGATCACTTTGGTAGGTGGGTAAGCTTTTTCTCTCCCTTGGTGATGCAGATATTGGCCAGATTAGATCACATTGATAGCAGATATGGGCAGGTTTATTAGAAGGCAGCTGTCAGGTAGGTTCACCGATCTCATAGGTGCAGGCCAGTGAAGTCATCTATCCAGGCTAAAGCAAGGGGGCTTTCTGGGTCCTGGGTGAGGGTGATGCCCTGTTAACTAGGAGCTGGGACTGTGCTCACACAGAGTCAAAAACTGAGCCCCTGGGCAGACACTCTTGAGTGGGTTGCTAGAAATGCAGAGATGATTTTTCTCTGTGGGAGGGTTTGGGGGAGGGGGGCAGACGGGGTTTCCTAGCTTATGCAGGAGATAAACATGGGTTACCTCGTGATGTTCTAAAATTACAGATTCGGGTGTATGAGCAGGAGACGATTGCTGACGCTTATGTTGAAAAGTTTGGGCTGTGGTTCTTCTGTGGGCTCCAGCCACCCATTGTGCAGGGCGTAGGGGGGTGGGATGGAGGGGATGGGGGAATTAGCCTTGACCTTTGAGACCACAGACATCACCAAGGAGCTCTGCTGGGGTATGACACAATCAAGACCACCATGACTGATTATAAACTGAAACAAGGGTCCAAAAAATGAGAGACAGAGAAGCAATGAGCCCTGGTCACCATAGCTTGGGTCACCTTGGGTTCACATAGATGTCTAGCCTCCTCAAACCACCACCTAAAAGAAGGTCTGGGTTCCACACAGGTTTACCATTCACGTGGGGGATGTAAGCAAAATACACCACTTAATTATGCTTATTCTGAGTCCTGTGGTTTCTTGTCGCTCTCTCTTTTGTCGTCTTGATGTAATTACGGGTTTTGTTGTTGTTTTGTTTGTTTGCTTGCTTGTTTTATTATTATTTTAATGTGTGTGGCCTCAGAACCAAAATCAATTTCGACAGCCTGTGAGGTGCTATATCGAATTTTACCTGATCTCTTTGGGGCGTGATTGCCAATAAGAATACCTTGGTCTGTGTATTTTTATTTTTTATTATTTTTCGTGAGTGAGTGTTTGCCTGCGTGTATGCTTGTATACCATTTGCATACCCGATTCTGATGGAGGTCAAAAGAGGGGGTCAGATCCCCTTCATCTAAAATTACAGATGGTTGTGAGCTGCCACATGGGTGCGGGGGAATGAAGTCCAGAAGAACAACCAATGCTTTGAACTGCTCCAGTCTCCAGCTCTAGTCTGACTATTTGATTTTATTACTGCACATGAAAATGAAAATGAAAGGCTGTTAAGAAAAATGGAAAAAACTCATTTGTGACCCTAATATAGAATATGAACACCACAGTTTATGTGCAGCCTGCTCCCAAAGTCCAGCCTTCTTCCTGGACGTCCTGTCTTGAATGCCCCAGGCCATAACTCCTAATGATTAACTCAGTTGTCTCCAACCATTAGCTCCTCTCCTTGGTGAGGAGTCAAAGTACAGTTCACAGGAGAACTTTGGGCTGCCCTCTGGGCCCCAGGATGGTGCTGTCTTGTAGTCCCCACTGAGCCAAGCCCAGAGCTCGATGGGAGAGCCCCGTGGATGTTGAGGCTGTCCTTGGATGCTCATGAAGATTTCTTTGGGAACACTGTAACAAACACTGCTGACTTTTGTGGCATTTTGTGAGTCCCAGTTTTCCTGGCTTCTGAATGCACCTCATGGAAAGCACAGAAACACAAGGAGGTCCCTGACTGACCTACACCCCTCAATGGTTGGTGCCTCTGACCTCTGTCAATTTTATGGCAAGCCTCTGGCCCCGTTTTGTGGTCAGAAGACCTATCCCATACCCTGAGCAGGGACAGGCTGTCAGTGCCTCCTACTCAGGAGACTCAGAGCTGGCTGCTCAGTGGCAGCTTCAAGGACGGTTGACTAGTGAATGGCGGGTGTAGGGAAGGATTAGACAGTAGGCAACTTGAATAAGCAGAGGCCTCCTGAGGAGGAAAGAGACAGGCAAAGACCAGGACAAGGCCAGGGCCAAGATTAAATCTTAGACTGTACCTGTCTGGTCCATCTTCAAACCCATGCTTATCCAGGAGCGTGAATGTAAATCCAGGGACACTGGGGCATGTTTGGAGAAAAATTTCCCCAAGTTCTTGCTTTTTTTCCTCCCTGAAAAATAAATTAGGCGCTGGGAATGCAACTCAGCTGGTAAAGTGCTGGCCGAGCACACACAAAGTTCTGGTTCGATTCCCAGCATAAGCCGTTGGTGACATAAGTCTGTGATCTCAGCACTTAGGAGATGAAGACAGAAGATCAGGACTTCAATATCATCCTTTGCTACATAATCAGGTTCCATGAAGGAGTGGAGGATACAGAGAAAAGGAAGGGGAGGGGAAACTGAGTCAGATTTGGCCCTAGACTAGACTTATGCTTCATAAATAGTATTATTCTTTTAAGGTTTGTTTTTTTGTTTGTTTGTTTGTTTTTGCTAAATGATGCACCACCCATCTGGTGGATTTTAGCACAGGCTCTCAAATCTATGTGGACCAAAATCTTGGAAGCCAAAGGATGGAAGGGTGGAAGGGCTGAGTCCTTCTTCCCACATTGCCCTCTGGTTTCTCATCTAAAAACAAAACAAAGCTTTTAATCCCAGCACTTGACGGAGGAGTTGGGTATGGGGTGTGCAAAGACAGGCAAATCTCTGTGAGTTCAAGGCCAAACTGGTCTACATAGAATCTCCTGAATGGCCAGAGCTACATAGAAATGGATCTCTCAATAGGCAAGCAGACAAAAACAGAATAAAATGTCACCAGCTTTTATTCTATTGAGTCTTAGCGGAGATGAGTCTAAAAGAGAATCCAGGGCCTGGAAGGCATGCAATGAGTACAAAGGCTAGTGTTTCTGTGTTCCCCGTGTCCCTCGTGCGTGTCGTCCTGCTCCCCCACCCACAACTCCCTACTCCTGTCTTCCAAGCTCTGTCTCCTACCCCTCCTCTCCTCCACACCCCCTTCTCCGCCCTCTGTAGGAGCTCCTCCCCAGCTTTGGCATTAAACTCAGAACCTCTGGCCCTAGGAAGTCAGACAGTGCACGTCGCCCACTGGACTCGGGTCGCCAGGCAGCTCCGCGCCCCTACGGTAACCTCATGCAGGCCCCCGCTGGGTGCCCCCCACCCCGCGCTCTCCGCGGTGACGTGTCTGACTCCTGGCTGCTGTCCTAGTCCCATAGCTCAGCTTGGCTTCCGGGCCACCGTTTTAAAGCCAACTGGGGCCTTAGGAGGGCAGCAGTCCCAGCAGCCCGCACGGGTGCAGGATTTATCTTGTTTTCCACCGGCAGCCAGGGTTCGGCAGTGTGGGAAGAACCCCCGAAACTCAGGACAGTGTGCTGTGTTCAGAGGGTGGGGCTGCGAGCTCGCCAGCGGGTGTACACCTCCCTCCCTCCCAGGCCTTGCCTTAAACTCCAATCAGAGTAGTTATCTGCAACTAGAGGCGAGCCTCCATGCCTCCCCATCCCCGCCCACCGCCACGCCGAATCCCACCCCAAAGACGGATATTACTGTTGTCATTATTATTTATCATGGTTATTGCCCTGTTTCCGCTCTGGAATAAAATCCAGAGAAGTTCCAAAAAGTAATTATCACAGTAATGTACAGCGGAGATCTGAGTCCAGAGCCCTCGGGGGTAGCAGTCTTTAAAAAACAAAAGAACCATTAGCTGTGTTTCTTGTAGCTTTCTTCTGTTAGATCGGGAACACGGACCCTTGAAGTGATCTTTCAGAACCGAGACAGCCCTTAATCCTGTGAGAAGCTTGGGCCTGTTTGCTAACCACGCCATCTTCTTATTCTGGCACATGCAGAATTCAAGCCAAGTTCTTGTCTCCGTTCCTTGGTCATGTCTTTCTTGGGTTGCAGAATCCCACCTCCGTGCCCGGGTATCATATGGTCCATTCCACCGAGGACGGGCCTTTGGAAAAATGCTCCTTTGAGCTCTACCTGCTTCTGCCTTGTCCTGGCACCTGCAGCAGTTTGATTAGTAGACGTCACTAGCAGGATTTCCTTTTGTCAGGTCTGGAAACGTTATGCAGCAAGGATTTCAGAGCAGTTTGCATAGACGCCAACACTGCCCACAGCATTCCAGAATTCCCTGTTGTTACTGAAGGCATTGCTAAGCCTTTGACTTCCTGACCCTGCTTCTGCCTTCTGAGACGCTGGTGCCTACGTTCCGTATCACTGCATTGGGCTTTTGGGGTTGCCTTGATTTTGTCCTTTGTCACGGACTCCTGTGTGGGCTGACCGAATATCCCAGATTCCTGACGTCACTTCTGTTTATACCCATTGACCCAGCGTTACATTATCCACCCCAGGTCTATTTAATAATATTCTTGGTTTCAGGCATGTCTAATGCATGTGGCTGAGGAGGCCCGAAACAAAATTGTAAATTTAAAACATGATGTGATGTCATTTGATGGCTCCATTCTGAGGCCTGAACTTTGTAGATGGCAAAGTCATGTTGCAATGTCAAAAGGTGGGACCTGCCTGGTTGGTTATTTAGCCCGACCTTGCCTCTAAACTGAATGCACGTGCCTTTGTAGGCAGCAGAGTGGTGAGTGGTAGCTCATGTAGCCCTCACTGTGGACCCACAAGTGTCAGAGACCTGGAGGAAGAAACGGCAGTTTCAGGGCAGTTGGAGCTCAGTGGCAGAGCAATTGCCTGGTATAGGCCTGGGCGCCATCTCCAGGGTCAGGGAGAGGCCAAGGGAAGGAAAGGGGAACTAGGATTCCTGTAGGTATTCAGGTTTGCCCTTCTTATGGGCAGGCTGCAGAAGTGCCTAGGTGGTATTGGGAGTTATGGTAGTCAAGTTGACAGGGTTAACGATGGGAAGGAACCATAGACTCTGCTGTAATCTCTGTCTCATTCAAATGATCATAGAGCCCCGAATCCACGCCAGGTAGCCAGAGCCAATTAGCCATGGCTAGAGAGTTTCAAAGACAGTATGTAAGCTCTACTGCTAGCCTTCTGACCTAGGCTGCAAGATAGGGTAATGGTTATTGGTGATAATGCCCAACCATCATGTGTATAAGACTAAGGGGTTTCCTGGGACGTGATCTTGCAGTTTTAAAAAAATAATTCATAACCAGGCAGTGGTGGCACATGCCTTTAATCCCAGCACTTGGGAGGCAGAGGCAGAGGCAGGCAGATTTCTGAGTTTGAGGCCAGCCTGGTCTATAGAGTGAGTTCCAGGACAGCCAGTGCTACACAGAGAAACCCTGTCTTGAAAAACAAACAAACAAAAAATTCATACATGTATATAACGTATTTTGGCCCTATTCCTTCCCCTCTGGACCTCCCCACTGTTCCCCTCCCAGCTTCATGTGGTCTCTTGCTTAAAAACAAACAAACCAAGAACCCCCATAGAGATCACTTAGTATATGAGTGTGGGATCATCTACTGGAGCATGTGTAGCCTTCGAGAGCCTGTATCCCTGAAGAAAGCTGACTCCCAGGCATCCATCCATTCATCTAGGTCTTCATTTCCTGGCTACTGTAAGTAGAACAGCTATGATCATGGATGAGCAAGTATCTTTGTAGTAGGATATAGAGTCCTTTGGGAACGTGGCCGGGAGTAGAATATTTAGATCATATATGATAGATCCATGTCTAGCTTTTCGAAGACTCTCCACACCGATTTCTATAGTGGCTAAACCACTTTGCATTCCCACCAATGGTGAATAAATGTTCCCCTCCCCCCACACCCACACTAGCACTTGCCAATCAGGTGTTCAGATCTTTTCTTTACCAAGAAGCCTGTCAAAATGGCAGCTCTACCTGTCATTGATATGATCTTTCTCCATTCCAAAGTTTTGTTACTGGTGAGGACTGTGTTTCTCTTTCCCCAGCGTACTCCAATACCCACACCTCAAGGTAGTGCACTCAGCAGAATTGTCTGTTTTGACCAGAAGGATTACAATTTACACAAGACTTAGCAAAGCTGAGTTGAGACTCAGGTTAGGGCTGCCATCACCGTGTCTGAGATACATATCCCAGTGAGTGCTGGCTCAGAGGATAGGTCAGAGGACTCTGTATACTTAGCTTCTTCCTGTTGGGTGCTGGGAGCTTGAAGACTCTCTCTTTGCAGGCCTCCAGGACCATGTGGTACACTAGCACCCGGGGAATGGCCCCACGGGTCAACTTTGAGGGGGCCCTCTTCTCTGGTTATGCACCAGATGGGGGCCTCTATATGCCAGAGGAGCTCCCTAAGGTAGACAAAGAGACCCTGCGTCACTGGAGCACACTGTCCTATCGTAGCCTGGTGAAGGAGCTGTGTGCCCTCTTCATTGGCCTGGAGCTTATTCCAAGACACGACTTAAATGGTGAGGACCCCTCCCCCAACCCCAACTCAGGACCACACACTCCCTCCCTGAGTTGTAAATTCATTACCCAGCCCCAAGAAAATTCCTAGTTGCCTTTTTCAAATCTTGTAAGATATTTCCTGATTCTAGAATTTCAGAAGTAGAATCTTCAGTTCCTCTATTCTTCCTCCAGTGAGATGGACAAAATGACCTACTGAAATTTGATAATTTTTTTTTTAAATCAAGACTAAGGATTTTTCAGTCACCCCAAAAGCTTGGGTGTTGATGAATGTCTCCCTCAGTCATCAAGACACTTAGATTATTACCTTGTCTTGTTGAGTGTCCTGTTGAGTGTTCACTGTCATTCACAATGAATTTCCCTGGAGGATCTCAAGTTAAAAGCAGACTCTGGTTCAATAGTTTTGGGTGTGTCTTAGTTACTTTTCTATGCTGTAATAAGGCTTCATGATCAAGGCAACTTATGAGGAAAAAAAGTTTATTTGGGGCTTACAGATTTGGAGGGTTAAAGTCCATGGCTGCAGGCTATGGAGCAGTAGCTGAGAGCTTACATCTTGATCTACAAGCATAAGAGAGGGAGGAAAGGAAAGAGGGAGGGAGGGAGGGAGGGAGGGAGGGAGGGAGGGAGGGAAGGAGAGAGGGAGAGAAAGAGAGAGTGACAGAGACAGAGACAGAGACAGAGAGACGGACAGAGACAGACAGATTTCACTGGCAATGGCACTGGCTTTTGAAACTTTCATTTTCAGGGAAGAAAATTAGGAGGTTGAATTTGTTCTATGACTTGATCTTCTATTGAAATTCATGCTTATAAGGACAGGAGAGGTGGCCCAGTGGCTAAGAGCACTGACTGCCCTTCCAGAGGACTGGATTCAATTCCCAGCATCCACATGGCAGACCATAACCATCTGTAACTCTAGCTTCAGGTGATCTGGCTCTCTCTGCTGGCCTCTGCAGGCTCTGTGCACATATGGTGCACATACATACAAGCAGGCAAAACACTCATTCACACAGGGTAAATAAAATTAAAACGACTCAATAAAGAAGTATACACAATGAAAACTAGGCATGTTCTAGAGCCAGTTCTGGTATCTGGGGAGCCCTAAAGAGGAATGTATGAGCAGTTTAATACACGTCCTCCCGATTTTTCTAGACCTATACAATGCTGTTCCTAAGTGTATTGTTTAAGAGCAGATTTTCTGGGCTTTTATAGTTGACAATGGGAGATAAACATTAAAGATTAAAGAGGCAGAGCTAATACCTCCACCTTCTGTCCAACCTCTACCCTCACAGAGCTGATTGACCAAGCCTTCAGCAGATTCCGCCACAGAGATGTGGTCCATCTATGCAAGCTGAAGAACGGGCTGAACATACTGGAGTTGTGGCATGGGGTCACATATGCCTTTAAGGACCTGTCCCTGTCCTGCACAGCACAGTTCCTGCAGTACTTCCTGGAGAAGAGGAAGAAGCATGTCACCATTGTTGTGGGTGGGTGTTGGGAGGGAGCGGGGTTCTTTAGCACTCCGGCTGGAGGGCACCAGTGCACACTATATCCTTGATTGGATCTTTCAAGGCTTATGCTATCAGTTTTTCTAGAGCAGCAGTTCTCAACCTGTGGGTTGCAACCGCTTTGGGGGTGGGGCCAAACGACCCTTTCACAGGGTTGCCTAAGACTATCAGAAAACAGATATTTACATTAAAATTCGTAACGGTAGAAAATTACAGTTATGAAGTTGCGGTGAAAATAATTTTACAGTTGGAAGTCACCACGACATGAGTAACTACATTGAAGAGTCGCAGCGTTAGGAAGGTTGAGGATCACTTTTTAGAGGGTTTCTGACCTGTTTGTCTGTCACAGATTCTGTCTTAGTTACTTTCCTCATTGCTGTGACAAGAGCAACTTAAGAAAGGAAGGTTTGTTGCTCACAGTTCAGTTTGAGAGTACAGGTCACCATGGTGCTGAACATATGGTGACAGGAGCTTGGGGCATCCGGTCACACTGTCTACAGGCAGGAAGCAGAGAGCATTGGTCCTAGTGATCAGCTTGCTTTCTTGGTTTTGTTTTGATCGGGACCACAGCTCGTAGGGTGGTGCCAAGGTCTTCCCTTTTCATGCCTTTATAGACATGTCCAGAGCTGTGTTTCCATGACAATCCTAGCAACATCAAGTTGACAAGATCAACTATCACAGACCCCTTGGTCAGCCTGCTGGAGGCTGTGGATACTTCTGGAATGATATTTTTAGGTGTACAGTATACTCGTTGGTGTCCTGATTTTATCAGCATAGCCAACGACCCTGGGCTAAGTACTCAGCACCGGTCTTTCAAGTAGTTGATCTTTCAAGCATTTGAAAGCCAATGTTGCTGTATTGAGCACCAATAGTGTAAGGTCATTTTATTCCTTATTTCCTTGTTCTAAATGGAGACGTCTCCTTTCTAGGAACTTCTGGAGACACAGGAAGTGCTGCCATTGAGAGTGTTCAAGGATCCAAGAATGTGGACATTATTGTTCTCTTGCCCAAAGGCCATTGCTCAAAGATTCAGGAGCTCCAGATGACAACGGTGCTAAAGGAGAATGTGCATGTGTTTGGAGGTAGGTGCAGGGACCATGTGGTCCAGCTGGAGGCAGGTGCAGGGACCATGTGGTCCAGCTCATGTCTGAATGCTTGGTCTCCAGTTGGTGGCACTCTTAGGGATGGATTAGGAGATGCGGCTTTGTTGGGTGAGAGGTGTGTCACTGGGGGTGGGTTTTGAGGTTTCAGAAGCTCAATCAGACCGAATCTCGATCCTCCCCTGCCACCCTCTATCTGTGGATTAGATGTGAATTCTCAGCTACTGCTCCAGCACCAACCAGCATGCCGGCTGCCATGCATCCTGCCATGATGAGCAAGAACTAACCCTCTGAAAGTGTAAACAAGCCCCCGACTAAATGCTCCCTCTTATAAGTTGCCATGACATGGTGTCTCTTCACAACACTAGAACAGTAACTAATACACATCGAAGGGAGGATATTTTTATGTTAACATACCAACACTGATGAGGAGTTCAAGCTGTGGCAAGAAGTCTTGTCATCAGAGCAGCAGGAATGCCCTTTGTGTGCTTTCTCAAAAGCAGAGAAGAAACCCCTCTGCTCTTCTTTGGCAAGCACATGTGCATTCCAGTGTAAAGTCTGTGCCTTGTTAATTACCCACATCTGGCTGTATTTTCCTTTGGTCATTGTTAGACTTGAATGAACAATGTTCAGGCTCCTGAGGGCCCCAGCTGTTTCTTGTGTGACAACCTTGCAAGTTATAGGTTATGGGGTCTAGGTCCTAGCATCAAAATTAAGATGTACCAGAGGACTTTTGTCTAAGGGCATAAGTGGAATCTTCATCTGGAGGCTGGAGAACATCACTCACCTGTAAATAGTGGCAGCTTTGTGGTCATTGATGAGTCTAGCATGTCATCATTATCACTAGAGCTAAGGTGCTTCTGTTCTGTACAAGGTCTGTTCAGTTTGTTTATAAGCCATACTGCTCACAATCTTTTTCTTTTTAGAGCTTCCGGTGTGACTGTTAAGAGGATGTGTGTATATTCTGGGGCTAATAGGAAAGATGTGTCTTCTCTCTGTGAGCTCAAGGAGTAGGGGTGGACCACATGGGTGCTGAGTTTAAACTTTATTAATTCATCATCATTATTGTATGTGTGGTGAGGAGAGAGATGCCTATGACACAGTGATCATGTGGATATCAGAGGGCAGCTTTGTGTGGGTCATTTCTTTCCCCCTACCTTGATATGGGCACCAGAGATCAAACTCAGGTTGCCAGGCTAATGTGGTATATGCCAGGCTCATGCCATTGTATGTTGGAAGTGGGTTTTTTTTTGTTGTTGTTGTTGTTTTGTTTGTTTGTTTAGTTTACAGTGGGTTAAGCTAAGAGATTGCCTTGAGTCTTAGAAGAGATGTTGGACTTTGGATTTTTCAGTAATCTTGAGACTGATAGACTATGGGGGCTTTTGAAGTTGAATTAAATGCATCTTGCATTAATGATATGGCCACACGCCATTGGAAGTCTGGGAGTAGAATGTAGTGGTTTAAATGAGAATGGCTCCCTTGGTCTCATATACCTGACTGCTTAGTCCCCGACTGCTGGAACTGTTTAGGAAGGATTCGATGTGGCCTTGATGGAGTTGTGTCACTGGAGTGGGCTTTGAGGTTTCAAGAGCCCACAGCCATTCCCCGTTAGCTGTCTGTGCCTTGTGCTTTTGGATAAGAATATAAGTTCTCAGCTACTGCTCCAGAACCATGACTGCCTGCTTGCTCCCATGTTCATAGCTCTAACGGTCTTAGACCCGAACCCTCTGAACTGCAAGCCCCCAAATCTCTTTCTTCTACTAGTTGCTCCTGTCAAAGTGTCTTTAATATCGATAGAAAAGTGCGTTACCCAGCCACCAGGTTTATAAAAGTAGCGATTTCCATGTCCATTGTGTGATTTCTAAGCATCAAGTACTTAGTAGACCCTAGATGCTTATTGATTATGGTTTTTTAAAAACTAGAATTAACAGAAAATCCAACTGAGACTACCTGAAAGGAGAGTTTCCAGCTTCTTTCACTGGGATATCCATGGGTGGAGTTGGCTGTCACTTGGTTGGTTCTGAGACTCAACATTACGATCAGGAACCCAAGTGCTTCTCAGTCTGCCCTCCCCAATTCTAGGTTCCTTCCTCTTGAGGTCACAGTATGAAGACTTGAGGTAACCACGTTTCTCTTTTCCCATGGTTCTTCCTTAAAAGCAGTGGCCATTTCTCTAGCACCCCAGCACCCATCCTTCTGTGTCTCAGTGGTCTGAACTTCTCACATGTCCAACTTGGACTGAACTCTGACTCCATGGGCTTGCCAGGCACAGATTGACTTGTTTGGCAAAGGAATGGGGCAAGGTCAAAGGAATGGGGCCACCACTACTGGATCAGGTTGACCGGGGTTACAGCTCGTCCCCCATCTGTTTTGATGCACTATAGTGATGAGGAGAGAACACTTTACACCCGTAACAGCTGTCCTGGTACTCGCCCCACCCCTGTAATCTTCACCCCCTCTACTTGAAGCATGGATCCAACTGCAGAATTAGAGACAGGTATCAGATAAGGGTCAATACTGGTACAATTACTGAGGCAGCTAGACTGAGGTGCTGATATGTTAAACTGGTGGGTAATTTGCCAATAATTCACCTCATAAATTAAACCAATGTACACACCTAGCTTCAGGGAGAACTTCTGCCGAAGCAAACTTACCTAGCACATAGGAACAGGGACCAGGACACCTACACTTCACCCACAGGGAGAAGTGATCATTTCCCCCCAGCTCCAGTAGGGTTCTGTTGTATAAACAGTCCCACCTTCTTTCCAGAATGGTGAAAGACATACTCTTTGCAGAACAGTGAGGGCTTAGAATACAGGGGAATTCTTTTTCCAGTATCCCAGAAAGTTGACATTTTATATCTGATTTTATGGAATGAAAGACCATTAGAAATGGTTCTGACCACACTTGCTTTTCTCCCAAGTGAGGGCAAATACTTAGTGTCACAAGAACAAGAGACCTGGATTCAACTCCTAAGGAGCTTATACAGAGCCTGGGAAGCCAGACTAACCCATGTGAAAGTGAAGGAAACAAAGGCTAACCCAGATGGGAGAGGAAGCAGAGTCTGGGAGGGTCCCGACAAAGGCGGGAGTGAGTGCCAGGGGCTTCTACTGCTGACAGATGCCACTTCTGTCTCCCCTGGCAGTGGAAGGAAACAGTGACGAGCTTGATGAGCCCATCAAGGCTGTGTTTGCTGACGTGGCCTTTGTCCAGAGGCACAACCTGATGAGCTTGAATTCCATCAACTGGTCCCGGGTCCTGGTGCAGATGGCACACTACTTCTTCGCTTATTTCCAGTGTACACCGTCCGTGGATGTGCACCCCCTACCCACAGTGGAGGTGGTAGTGCCGACAGGGGCTGGGGGTAATCTTGCAGGTAAGGAGACCCTGATATGCAAATGGACTTTCCAGAAAGCATCCAGTCTTTCAAGTTGCATTTTTGCCTACAAACATGGAGAGAAAGAAAGTTGTGCTTGTTCTAGAGAGGACAAAACACACACACACACACACACACACACACACACACACACACACACACACACGATGCCTTCTAACTTGCAGAGGCTAAGGGTGGAACATTCCAGGGTCCTGAAGCAGAAAGAGATTGAGAGCTCAATCCTGGGAAGTTTCTGCACCCTCGCCTGTGCTTGAACAACCACTAATAGACAGAACTCAAGGCTCAGCCACCAAGCACAGCTCAGTGTCCTTTCCTAAAAATCTGCACTCGACTCCCAGCTCCAGGGATGCCCACCGTGTGCCAGGGCACAGTTTTCTCACTACTCAGGGACCATGTGAGACAGAAAGGGCTCTGGTGTCAGGAGTCCGGCTTTGGCTCTGCCCTTTACTAGCTGAATGCTTAAGAGTTCCTCAGACTCAAGTCCTCAGCTCAGAGCTGCCTGTGAGGAACAAGTCTGACTGAGGGTGCACAAGAACTTTGTACTTTGTACAAGTGCTGTCCTGGCACCAAATTCTAATGAACATTCTCAAGCCTTAACTATGCACCAGGTGATGCTGTTCCAAGTGCGCTTTCTGTGATTTCATTGGACTAGAACAACTCCGCTGTCTCCTGTGTATAGACAATTAGTTATAAGACCCAAAATCTGCAGAGATTCAAGTCCCATATGTAAAATGACATGCTGTCTGCATATAACCTATGTGTATATACTGGTGTTCTTTAAATCATCTCTAGATGATGTCGAATAACTAACATAATAATCGAATGTTATCTAAATGGCCATTGTGTTTTAGGGAATAATGGTAAGAAAGAATCTCAACGTGTTTAATACAGATGCAATTTTTTTTTTCTTGAGAAGGTTTCACTATGTAATGTAGGCTGCCCTAAGGCCCTCAGGGCAGCCTTGAAAGTCTCTACCCTCCTACCTCAGCTTCCCAAATGCTGGGAACATAGCGTATATCACCATACCCTGATTCGGATAGTTTTGATTTGTGGTCAGTTGACTCTGTAGATTCGGAAGAAGACTCTATAGATGTATCCAGGGTCCACCTGTTTTGTTCTTAGTGTTTTAGAGTGAGGAACTAGATAAAGACAAGCTTGCTTGCTTCTGTTTACACACTGGTTGGGAGTGGAGCCAAGTTGACAGCCCAGGCAGGCTGGAGTCTACATCTTTTCTGTCTCTCAAGGAGGCAATGGTGTTAGGGCTTCTGTTATTTCTGCCCCTGCCATTGCTTCTCAAAGCACCAGGGACAGAGTGGGTAAGATGGCAAAAGCATCCAAGTTAGGAGACTGCTTGACTTCTTACAGGAAGATAGAGGTGATAGAGTGCTGGCAGCTAGGCAAGGAAGGCTACTGTCCGCACTACTCAGAGGGTGACACCCAGTGTGTTTCCCTTTCATGTCACCTTCCAGCAATGTCACCTATAGCTATGCCTTTCATAGCACCTGGCACAAATAAACACATGGGCAACACCTGTGGAGAACATTCCCATCTGGCATTTCTCCATAAGGACCTGTTTGACCTTAAGTCTTTGGGCCCTCCTGAGCTTCCATTTTTCTTCATCACTGACGAACATTGTAATGCTTCCCTGAGGATCAAGTGACATAAGAGTGTGAATGGGCTTTCCAAAATCAAGTGTGATACTGACAAAACAATCCCCTCCCCGGGGAAAAAAAAGTAGGGGCCTGAAGAGAGAATTTAGTAGGTAAGGTGTTGGCCACACAAATCTGAGGGCCTGAGTTTGGATCCTTAGAACCCACATAAAACTAGATGTGGTACTTCATATCTGTAATCTCAGTGTTCCAACAGCAAGATGACAGAGATAGGAGAGGCCCCAGAAGCTTGTGGGCCACTAGCCTTGCACATCAGCATCGAACAGCAGACATCCTTCCTAAAACAAGCTGGAAGGCAAAGACCTAGTCCCTGCACCTCGGTTGGATTTGGGCTAGGGTTGACTTACAAAACGTTATGTGTATGGTAGCCCCTGGTAGCTGGCTGAAACATAGAATAGGGCACAGTGACTATCCAACTTCTCTTTCTCTTCTCTCCTCCCATCTCTCATTTTCACACAGCAGAAAGTTGGCCTTTTTTTTTCTTTTTTATTAAACTCAAATTTTAAAAAATTTTTTCCTTTTATCCAAAAATCCTTTTGTCTTCCTGTCTTGTCCCAAGCTGGGTGCATTGCTCAGAAGATGGGCCTGCCAATCTGTCTGGCTGTGGCAGTGAACCGCAATAACATCATTCACAGGACTGTCCAGAAGGGAGACTTCTCTCTGTGTGAGGCTGTCAAAACAACCCTGGCATCTGCCATGGACATTCAGGTGGGCCTCCAGGGAGAAGAAAAGATCTGGCCAACTGTTGGTGGGGCAGGACTAGATAAGGGTTGGAAAGAGGGTGCCTAGGATTTCTGCCTCTCCGTTCAGGTGCCCTACAACATGGAGAGGATCTTCTGGCTGCTCTCTGGCTCTGACAGCCAGACAACAAGAGCCCTCATGGAACAGTTTGAAAGAACCCAAAGTCTACACCTACCCAAGGACCTACACAGCAAGGTTGGTCATTGGCTATACCCTAAGGGGGTGGGAGTGGGGGTGGGTCTCTGCAATCTCTACAACTAGTGGAGTGACCTCTGAGAGGTAAGAAGGCTGTTTTGTTCAACAGGCAGTGTTGGTTAAAACTTCTAGAGTCTGACCTCTAGTGGTTTACTTTAGGCGTATGCAAGCACAGCCCAATGTGGTGAACATTATTCTTGTGATGATTAACTCGGTCCTGTGTGTACAACAAACTATACGTAAATCTCCTTGAGGAACAAAGTAAGCTACATACAGATCAGGCCTAATTACATCAAAACTCATCGTAAAATCCTTAAAGATTGGTTCTTTAGGTTGCATGATAAGGGTTTGGGGGAGGGTCCAGTGCTAGAAAAGTCTCTTCCACACAGACCAAAGGTCACCAGACCAGTAACCAAGTCTACAGATCTACATCCAGCCTTCTAGGAAGATGGCAGTTGTTGCATGAGACAACACTGTGTGCTTAGCATTCCAGTTCCCCTAGTGCACAGTGTAGTTCCAGTTCCCCTAGTGTAGAGGACCTCTTTCTGTGCCTCTACAGCATCCCATGGAGGAAGGAAAGGGTACAGCCACAGGACAGACTTGGGGTTTAGAAACATGAGAAAGGAAAGGGGACACCTGGTTTTTAAGCATCATCTGTGAGCTAGGAACTTTCACAGTTAACACTGACTGAACAAGAGTCAGTTGTAAAATGCTAAGCTGGTTTTATAAACGCAGTGCCTTTAACTCCTCATCTGTAGAGGGAGGATGATAAGAACCCCTGTCTCATAAGATTGCTGTGAAATTTGGGTCAAAAGATAAATGTAAGCATACATGCAGATAGAGCACTCAGATGGCTGACTGGCTGACTGGATGGATGGATGGATGGATGGATGGATGACTGGATGGATGGATGGATGGATGGATGGATGGATGGATGACTGGATGGATGGATGGATGACTGGATGGATGGATGGATGGATGGATGGATGGATGGATGGATAGATGGATGACTTGATGGATGGATGGATGACTGGATGGATGGATGGATGGATGGATGGATGGATGGATGACTGGATGGATGGATGGATGGATGGATGGATGGATGGATGACTTGATGGATGGATGGATGACTGGATGGATGGATGGATGGATGACTGGATGGATGGATGACTGGATGGATGGATGGGTGGATGGATGGATGGATGGATGGATGGATAGATGACTGGATGGATGGATGGATGGATGGATGGATGGATGGATGGATGACTGGATGGATGGATGGATGGATGGATGGATGACTGGATGGATGGATGGATGGATGGATGGATGACTGGATGGATGGATGGATGGATGGATGGATGGATGGATGGATGGATAGAGTGACTGAGTGAGTGAAGCCTGATAATACACAAAGTTCTAGAATGTGTTCCTTCTTGATTTCATGGTCTGATTTTATCTCAGTGTCTTCCACTTGAAGAAAATTCTTATTTGCCATCTTGGCCTACCCAATTCCTTTAACTTAGTTCCTTATATGACATAATTGGCCATAGTTAGTGTCCCTCCTGATGGTTTCTTCTCAAAACCAGACACAGTTACCTGGGCTGAGCTATTTCCTTGAAGACCAAAATGGGACTTCTCTCTTTTAGAATCTATACTGCTTTAAAAAGAAAAAGATTTTCATTATTTTTATTTAATGTATATGAGTGTTTGCCTGTTTATGTATGTGTACCACATGCATGCAGTGCCTTTGGAGTCCAGGAGAGGGCATCAGATCCCCTGGAAATGGGAATTACACATGGTTACCACTGTGTGGGTGCTGAGAACCAAACCTGGGTCCTCTACAAGAGCAGCTATTGCTCTAAATAGCTGAGCCATCTCTTCAGCCTTCTGCTGCCTTTGACAAAGCCAAACATGAGGTTTTTTGGCCCATAGTTTGTGCAAAAATCAATATTTCTTCTCCTTATATAAATAAGAACCTCCACTAAAACTGGACAGAAAAAAAAAAAAAAAAAAAAAACTGGACACCATATCTCCCCTGTTTCTTCATTTCCTCCCTCACTCTACAATAAGGGTATGTTCTGGAAAGGCATTCATTAATTCATCCATCAATTCATTCATTCATTTCTTCATCCCTCCACTCATACTATCTATCTGCTATGGTTCAAGAACTATGTTAGGTGCTGGAAATACAAAGAGAAAATACAGCCATCACACTGAGCGATGCATCAAGGTGGTAGACCACATGCTTAGTATACCTTTGGCCCTGCATTCAATCCTCAGAACTGGGAAAAGGAGGAATAAGTGGTTGGGGGGAGAGGAAAAGGGGGAGGAGGAAGATGAGGGAAAAAAGCGTTGGCTGCTATCTCTGGCCCTAACCAGAAAGTAGCTGTATAAACAATCTATGAACCATGTGGACTCTGATGCCATTAAGTACGTGCAGGGTGTTTGCTATGCTGTAAGCATGCAGAACATCTTCAGAGAGTGATCTAGCATACCAACTACACTCAGGGAGCACTGAAAAGGGAGTCTTCCTCTGTCTGTGAGTACTGGGTTTCCCAGGGGAGGTGCTCCTAAGCAGGCTAGGAACTGACAAGGTAGTTTTCATGCCATAAATGTTTGGACACCCATGACTTGTATCAGGCTGTAGAACAAGACTGTGTGCTAATTTACTTCATCTGCTAAATGCATCAAGATGTACCCAAAACTTCTACAAATCCTTCTGCTTAGTAGGCTCAAAGCTGTAATTGGCTCAAAATTCAGAAATTGATTTTACTACTAGTTCCTGGTGTGGATGTGGTTGCATATATAGCAGGGGTCTAGTCCTCCTTCTGTGATTCACCAATCCCAACATCCACCCATCTCATGACCTTCCAGCTTTCAGAGGCAGTGACATCTGAGTCGGTATCTGATGAGGCCATCACCCAGACCATGGCCCGCTGCTGGGAGGAGAACCAGTATCTACTATGCCCCCACTCGGCCACAGCAGTGAACTACCATTACCAGCAGACTGACAGTGGGCAGTCCAGGTACCAGCAGTACAATCTGGGGCACTGGGGGCATGCCTTTTCTTCAAGCAGGGCATGCAAGACTAAGGATAGTGACACCAGTGGGCATGGTGGGTTCTGTACCCAAGAACTAAAGACGTGTGAACTATATCCAGGTCATGAGGGGGATGATGGATGAACTGGGTCTTTATTGGAGTACTTTGCAAGCTTATAATAAAGACTAGTTCAAGGTATTAATCATGTCTTTATCTCTCTCTCTCTCTGCTCTCTGTTCTACCCTGCCCCTAACCTTTCCCCTGGTCCTCCTTCCTCTGTCTTCCTCTTTCCCATCCTTATGCCTGTTCTCTCCTGTCCTGCTCCATTCCCAGTAGCATCCCTCGGTGCTGCCTGGCCCCTGCCTCAGCAGTCAAATTCCCAGAAGCAGTCCAGGCGGCTGGGCTGACTCCTGAAACTCCCACAGAGATCCTGGCCCTGGAGCACAAGGAGACACGCTGTATCCCAATGCGGAGAGGAGAGGACTGGACACAGATGCTGAGGGACACAATTGAGGGCCTGTCCCAGCGGTGGAAAGGTTGTGTAGTGAACCCCTCAGAGTAGCCAGGTTGGAATGAATTTGAAGACTTATGTCCTAGGGATGGATGGGGCAAGATGGCTCAGTAGTTAAGAACTCTTGCTGCTCTTCCAGGGGACCCAAGTTTAGTTTCCAGTGCCCATATCAGGTGGCTCACAACCATCTATAACTTCAGCTGTAGGTTTTTGACACTTCTGACCTCTGTAGGCAATGCACTCATACATGGATACGCATACCTATATGTAATTAAAAATAATAAAAATAAGTCTTTTTTTTTTTAAGTTTCTTATTTCAGCTGGATTTGGTAGCACATGTCTTTAATTCCAGCATTCAGGAGGAAGAGACAGTCAGGTCTCTTTGAGTTCTAGGCCAGCCTGCTCTATATAGAAAGTTCCAGGGCAGCCAGATCTACATGGTAAATTTCTGACTTTAAAAAAACATGTGTATCGTTGTCCTAAGGAGATGTGTCCCTGCTTCTGGGAAAAGCTACTATAGTCCTTTCCTGGAAATCCGCCCTTTGTTCTATGAGGGGCGGAGTGAACTGGAGTACAAGATGGCTGATGTTGAAAGCTTCAGCAATATCACTGCCTGGTGTGCAAGTCTCAGGGACTTCACATGGCGAGCCTCCTGGACGTGGGTCAACTTCAGTTTCTAGGGATCTGTGACATGAGACTGCTCTCCTACATGCTGGCCTGGGTCTTAGAATCTCTGGTTCTCTGTTTATTTGACAACAAAACCAAATTCAGAGCCTTGGTCCTCCTTGATAGTTGCTTTCAACCTGCTGAAGCATTGGGAAATGTTTCTCTGTGAGTTGGATGGGGGCTCTGAACAGCTCTTGGGCAGCTCAGAGCTGTGGGTTGAACGCAGACCCGTTGGCCTCTGAGAGGTGACGCTGAGGCATGGACCACATCCATCTGCTGCACCAGGTTGGCTCAGCAGAGCAGGCAAGGGAGCAAGGAAGCCTGTGCTGGTGGTGTGGATAGAAGTTGATCACTAAATTGAAGGTTGTATGGGACAGAAAGTCATGGTGGCACTAGTGTACCAAACAAGCCGGCTAGCTTTTCAGTTATTTACATTACTGGATTCAGATCTTATGGGGAGCAGGAGAGATTTCAGCCAAATGCAGGCCCACAAATAGCAGTAGCAAGCCCCATGCCTTGGATAGCAAACTTCTCTCTAGAAAGACAGAGGTAGAAGTGAAGATTTGACACTAGAGGATGCTGCTGCTCCACCCTATGGCTGCTCTGACCTCATCTACTTGGGCTTCAGGAGCTCCCTCACTGGAAGGTCTGAGAATTCTGGCCACCCAGGGCCAGTCTGATCGATGTACCCCATCAGAACATGCCAGATCCACATCTCTCTAGTCCTGAGGGAGAGGCTGAAGAGAAACTACTACTAGAAAAATAGCCATTAAGAACCAGCATTCAGTCGGGAAGAGTAGGGAAGCTGGACTTAGCTAAAGGAATGATAGTGACCCCTTGCAGGCAACAGCACATCGTGGTTTCTGGAATACTACCATCCACAGTATTAGACACATGGAACCACTAGGGGCCACTTACCTATTGAGTATGACAGACTCAAGGGCCACCATACTGCTTGAGACCTAGGAATGTGTTTTGATATCATTCTGCATTTGTGAATGTGCTGTTAGAGACAGTCTGTTGTTCAGTGATGCCTAGGGCAGACTAGCCAGCCTGAAAACTTCCTGGGACCCCGTGTCTCTTCTTCCCATCTTGCTACCATAGTTCTGGGATTGCACACTGCCTCATCTGATGTTTACATGGGATCGGGAGATGTAAACTTAGGTTCTCAGGCTTGCAAAGCAAGTACTTTACCCACTGAGCTGTCTCCCCAGCCCTTTAACTTTTGTAAAACAAAACAACAACAACACACTCCTGACCTCATTCATTCTTCAGTGACAGGGTCCTGAGAGAGAGGACCAGGAGATTAGAAGATAAAGAAGGTAATCAAGTTTATGATAAGGAGGTCTTGCACAAGCTATGTCTTATGCCAAGCAAGCTTGTTAAAAAGTACAGCATCCTATATGCTATTTCCAGAGGAGAATGGGACAGAGTCAGAAGAAACTATGATACAGTGGGACAAAGTCAGCATGAGGCTTATCAAGCAATGTTAGGCAAAGGGAATACAAGACATCTCAAGAGCAGTACAGACTGAGCACACAGCAGACTTGGGACTGATAACTCCCAGTGTTTTCAGGGGGAAAGGCAAGTTCCCAGGAATGGAAGCTGACTCCTTTGAGGCCCAGGTCTCAGCCTCAGATTGGCCTTGCCAAGTCAGCTCCTGAGCAAGGACGCAAAACGAGATTCCTTTTCTCTTTTCATCAGGGCCTCAGAGAAACCTTTGGATCAGTCTGGCCCTCGTCATAGTCCATGGTGGAATTCTGAACAATTGTTTTGCAGTCTTCATAATACTTTTGTAGACAAGAACCCTATGGGGGCCAGTGAAGTGGTTCAGCAGGCAAAGCCCTTGCTGTACATGTGTAGTCACCTGAGTTTGGTACCCAGAACCCACATAAAGGTGGAAGGAGAGACTCTACTTGCATCATATACATGCAGTAATAATACGTACATGTAAACAAATTGTAAAAGGCCATAGTGTGTTCCTGATAGCACCTACAATGTGTTCATTGCTGCTTTACAGAAATTAACTCATGAGATCCTGATGACAGTGTGGCAAGTTGTTCCGCGCCCCTTCCGTGTCCCCTCCGCCCGCGAAAGAGACACGTGAGGCAGCGTTCGGGTGGTTACCACAGCGAGGCTTTATTCTTGTATCAGCAGAAGCGGAAAGACGCCAAGCCTGGAAAAGGCACTGCTTATATACACCCTAGAGTGGCGTGTTCACTTCTGATTGGCTGCTTACTCATTACCCCTATTACGCCCCGGGATGGGCAGTGACTTTGGCGCGCTTTTTGCCTTTAGCACCTGCACAGTCAGTTGTTTACTAGTGGGAGGACAGGATGCCCACGCCATCTTGTAATGGCGAATGTTGTCACCGCTTGCCGCGGCTCCCAACAGCAAGTCCATTTTACAAAGGAGCCAACTGGGGTTCTGGGAGGTGATGGCTTTGAGTTCTGTGTGAAGTGTTCCTCGAAGCTTCTCTGGAGAGCCCGTGGCATTCCTGTGGGGTTCCCTTGGGTTTCCAGCCTCCTCCTATTCTCCACTCCTCTTTGCCTCCCCCCAACCCCTGCATTCTTTGTCCCTGGTCCCCTCACCTGTCTTTGCTTTGTGTGAGAACCTAGCTGTGCTTTCCCAGAAGGCCCACCTCCTAATAGTCCCACTCTTGATGGGCCAAGCATTCAAACACACGAGTCCATGGAAGACAAACCTATTCAAATCACTGAAGATTCTATCCTCCAGATCAGGGAGAGATTAAACATTAAAGCCACATGGTCTATGATGTATCATTCTGCTATACACACACACACACACACACACACACACACACACACACACACACACACCACTACTTAATAAGGAACGGCAGGAGTCTGTTTCAGATTAGATTAGGAGCAGGTTGCAATCTTTCTTAAGTCACATGTCTGCTGGTAGCAGGAGCACAGAGCAACCATTTTGTCTGTGTGGGCCTCGGTTTCCTCTTCTGATGACCAGAATACTTTTGTGCAGGTTTGCTTTGAGGACTCTATGAAATAACAGATGTTCTGAGCGCCAACTAAACTCTCAATGACATACAAACCCATCTTCCTACTAACACAAAGATAGCCTCCAATAATCCAGTACTTTTATCTTGTGATTTTTACTGTTTTGTATGTGTGTGTATGTAAGTGCATGCCTGTGTTTGTGTGTGTCTGTGTATATAAGTGAGTACAAGCCATGATGGATACATGGGGGTCAAGGGACGACTTGTAGGAGTTGTTTTTCTCCTTCCACCATGTGATTCCAGTGCATTGACACAACCTAGAGTCATCAGAAAGGAAGGAGCCTCAGTTGAGAAAATGCCTCTGTGAGGTTCAGCTCTGAGATATTTTCTCAATTAGCAATCAATAGAGCAGGGCCAAGCTCATGGTGGGTGGTGTCATTCCTGGGCTGGTGGTCCTGTGTTCTATAAGAAAACACACTGAGCAAGCCAGAGGAAGCAAGCCAGTAAGCAGCATCCCTCCATGGCTTCAGCATCAGCTCCTGCCTCCAGGATCCTGCTCTGTTTGAGTTCCTGTCATGTCTTCCTTTAGTGATGGACTACAGTGTGGAAATACAAGCCCAATAAACCCTTTCCTCCCCATCTTGCTTTTTGGTCGTGGTGTTTTGTTGCAATAGAAACCCTAACTAAGCAGTCCAGGTGTGTGGTGGTCTGAATGAGAATGGCCCCCATAAACTCACAGATTTGAATACTTGGACATCAGGGAGTGGCACTATTTGAAAGAATCAGGAGGTGTGACTTTGTTAAAAGAAATAGGTTATGGGGGAGGTAGGCTTTGAGTTTTCAAAGGTCCAAGCCAGGCCCAGTGGCTCTCTGTCTCTCTCTCTCTCTCTCTCTCTCTCTCTCTCTGTCTCTCTCTCTGTCTCTCTCTCTGTCTCTCCTCTCTCTCTCTCTCTCTCTCTCTCTCTCTCTCTCTCTCTCTCTCTCCTCGATGCCTGTGAACCTGGATGTAGAACTCTCAGCTGCCTCTGCAGCACCATGTTGGCCTGCATGCCACCACATGCCCTGCCATGATGACAGTGCACTAAACCCCTGAGACTCTAAGCCAGCCCCAGTTAATGCTGTCCCCGCAGCATGGGATAAGGTAGCTGGGCTTGGCAGCAAATGCCTTTCCCCACTGAGATGTCTCAGCAGCCCAGGAAACTCATTTTAGAGGTGAATAAATGAAGCTTAGGAGGGAATGTGAGGAAGTCCTTTGGGTCTGAAAACCTCCAGTCTCCT
Organism: Arvicanthis niloticus; assembly: GCF_011762505.2. Lineage (NCBI taxonomy): Eukaryota > Metazoa > Chordata > Mammalia > Rodentia > Muridae > Arvicanthis > Arvicanthis niloticus. Next base: position 11,826,426 of record NC_047666.1, on the reverse strand, counting down.
TCAAATCAGGGGGTGTGGTGGCCTGAGGATCAGAGGAGGAGAATCTGGCACCTGGGAGGGGTGGGGGGGGGAGGAGATGACTCATCATTAGGGGCGGGCAGCTGCTCTGGGAAGGGTCATGGAGCAGAGTCCTTTGTCCTGGCTCAGGCTCCCAGTGGAGCTGGTCTCATGGTGGGGGGTCTGGAGTGGGTCTGTGCTCAGTGGAAGATGCTGCTATTAGAAGGGGTGACAGTAGTTCTGTGAGGTTTTACAGCTGCAGGCAGCGGGTCTCCATCAGAAAGGCGAGCTGTTGGTTTAAGGAAGAGGTGAGTGAGGTCTTGGGAACCTTTGTTGAATTTTTCCAGCTAAAAATGAATATGGAAGAAGCAACCCAGGGAGGGTGGCACAACTTAACTCCCAGAAAGAGGACAGAGCTGACCCCCATGACAGGAGACAGTTGCTCCTACCCAAGAAGTGTCTTCCTTCTTTCCAGATCTGTCTTTTGCACTCTGCCCATTGGTTTCATTCTATAGCCCGTGTTCTCACAGGTGCCCACGGCTCAGCCAGTGCTCAAAGACGGAGGCATGACTTCCTACTACACGCTAGGCAGTGCTGGGTACCTAGGGAAAAGCAAGAAAATATTTGGCTGGAGGTGTGTGTGTGTGTGTGTGTGTGTGTGTGTGTGTGTGTGTGTTCACAGTATCTCATGTAGCTCAGGATAACCTTGAACTTGATGTATGGCCCAGGATGATCTTAAACTTGTAAATCTTTTGCCACCATCTCTTAAGGATTGCAGTCTGGTTTATGCAGTCCTGGAGATCAAATGGGCTTTATTCAAGCTGGGCAATCATTCTATCAAATGTACCAACAGAAGATCCCGTCCACCAACTGACATACAGCATAAAAGCTGTATAAATCAGGGTCCAGGAGGTGCCCACGGCTGTCAGTAATGGCTCTCTAGTGAAGCTGCCTTAACAGCCTGTTGGGATAATCTCTTTGTGCACTGTGTAAAGACTGTCTTTGTATTAGTCAAATGTTGGTTTCTGTACCAGCACAGTGATTAGTACTATCTGGATTTGGTGGGGTTTTTTGTGGTTGTTTTTGTTTTTGTTTTTGGTTTTTTGTTTTTTTTTTAAATGAAGCTTCACCTGTCTCAGAGTTTGGTAAACATTCTTCTTCATTGCCTCCTGATTGGTTTAAGAAAGAGCTGATTGGCCAATTAGCTGGCAGAAGAGACTAGGGCAAGAGTTCCCACCCCAGTGAGGGGATCCCGGGGATCCAGAGTGGAGAGGGAAAGAAGAGGTAGAGAGACCATGTGGACTGACCAGGAGGATTCACCATGAGGCCTCCATAAGAAAGCAGCCATGAGGACGCACGTGAACCCGAACACGCCAGGGCACACGTGAACCCGAACACGCCAGGGCACACGTGAACCCGAACACGCCAGGGCACACGTGAACCCGAACACGCCAGGGCACACGTGAACCCGAACACGCCAGGGCACACGTGAACCCGAACACGCCAGGGCAAGACTCAGGCTGCAGGTAAAGGACCACGGGGCTGGGAAACAGGCAGCCTAGAGGGTTAGAGGAGCTCAAAACCTGCCCAACTTAGGCTTGCCGCTTGTTAATACAAATACCAGATCTCTGTATCGTTTGTTTGGGGACTAAAATGGGCTAGAGCTGGTGCGGAAATGCCCTGCCGGTATTGGGGAGCTAGCGGGGTGTGCGAGCAGCCCCTCCCCGAGTTACCTTCACAGCAGCCTCCCTTTGGTGTCACTGTGTCGCAGTGATTGGTTCTGGAGCATGTGCTTCACTCTGTAAGCTTTCTTCAAAGGCCACTATAGAATATACCATAAGGCCCCAAACCTGCCTTCTCTGAGGATGTGTGACTGGAGCCAGTCTGGCAGGAGGATCTGCAGAACCGAGACTGTTGTACAGGAGAGACTAGCAGTGTGTGGAGAAGGCTGAGCTGGTCTGACAGAACACTGTACCAAGGAGATCCTCCTGGGTTCTAGCCTACCTTCTCCCCCTCATGACTTGGACATTGTAGTGATTTGTTATAAATAAAAAATCCAGCCAGATCAGTGGTGGGTACATGCCTTTAATCTCAGCACAGGGGAGACAAGCCGGTGGATCTCTGATTTAGAGGCCAGCCTTGTCTACAGAGCCAGTTCTAGGACAATGATGGCACAGAGAAACCCTATATCAAAAACACAAACAAACAAACAAACAAACAAAATAAAATCCAGTTTTGGCACCAGTCGGGGCTACTGCTACAGACAGAAAGAAAACTGTTTGCAGTTAAGGAATTGGCCACCTGCCCTCTAAATGGATGCTGGACTGTAGTTAAGCAAGGCCAAGGCCCTGTGACAGGTGCGGTGTCACAAATTAAGGCTGAACTGGAGTCCTTCAGATCAGGGTAACATTGCAAGGAACCCCTCCTTAGTTTGGGTGCTAGCGACACCTATTGAGGGTCACCTCTCCTTCATCTCTTATCTTCCTATCGTCTCTCATCCAAGGCTCACTTTTTATCAGGGATCATGTTGCTTGTAAAACAGACTCAGTTTAAGTATCACTGGTTCAGACCCGGCTGCACATAAGCAACTCAGTAAGTAAAAGGTTTCCTCGGGGAAAATAAGCCATCCAAATTCCCTGGAAAGCCCTGGCAATAATCCTCACAGCCAGTAGAGGGCAGCAGAACACACCCAAAGTCCTCATTCTAAAATAGGTGGGCCTGGCCAATCCAAACCACGCTCCTGCCATCTCTCATAAGCAAACCACCTGTCTGATTTTGTTTTCTGAAGACTGGGGGCCCTGAAGGGTGGAGGATTGAACCTAGGGCCTTACACATGCTAGGCAGGTGCTCTACTACTGAGTCACACTCAGGCTTGGCCCAGAGGGCGACCCCAGGTGTCATTCAGCAGCTGCTGCTCCTTATTTTATTTTATTTTATTTTAGACAGGCTCTTTCATTGTCCTGGAACTAAGCAGCAAAGCTGGTTAGTCAGGCAAGTCCTGGACTCCATCAAAAATAACTTTAAATTCTTTAAAAAATGTATTACACCTTAACTTATTATTGGTGCCTCCTTTCCTTTTAAAAATTCACGTGTGCCTCTGGGGTGTGTGTGTGTGTGTGTGTGTGTGTGTGTGTGGTTTGTTTGTTTGTTTGTTTGTTTGTTTTGGCACAGTATTTCATTGACCTGCAGCTGATTGGTCAACAAGTCCTGGATCCCTGAATTCTGCTTTTGAGAAATATCTCTCTCAGTCCTTGCTTCTCATAGGTGAGCAGATTGAGGCTCAGACAGGACCTCTGCCTTAGCCTTCGTACACAGATCATCAGGGTGGGGCAAATGAGATCCACTTTGCACAGCCATTTCTCCTGGTAAGACTCTCAGTCAGTCAGAGGGGAAGGAGCCTGAGAGTGGATTATTTGAGGGAACAGCCATGGCAGTGTGGGGACTTCCCTGGAGGTATCCAGTCACCAGCTTCCAAATCTGGGGAAATGAGAGACTATTGGTGTGCACTGCCCCTAGGGAAAGCTGAACAGCCTACCACCCTAGATTCAGATAGTGCGGGTTGTCTGAATCCACTCCTATGGTTGTTGCCTGGTTCTGGCCCTTTCCTACCAGAGAAAGCTCACCTGGACTGGCTCTGCCTCATACTATAGGTGCAAGATGGAGAAACATGGAGCAGATACAAATAGCTTGTCCCCACGAGGATGGTGGAACAGAGAGGGCATGACACCCTTTGTTCCCTGAGCTGAGCAGTACTATGGGGGTGGGGGGAGGCCTCTAGAATTCTTGTCAAAGGAGGTAATAAGACTCATATTTAAAGCCAGTTTAGTTACAATCGAAGAGGTAGGTAAGGTGGAGGTTTTGATGAGATAGCTAAGTGGGTAAAGATGCCCCCTTATACACGAGAGAGAGAGAGAGAGAGAGAGAGAGAGAGAGAGAGAGAGAGAGAGAGATCGAGATCTAAAAGAGCAGGGGTCATATCAGAAAAGACACTTCGGTCATTCTAGGAATGTTAGTCCTGTGAGGGTCTGGATCACACTGGTCAGCCTTGAGCATATATTTGAGACCTCAAAGCCCCACCTCCACAGTGACACACTTTCTCTAACAAGGCTATACCTCCTCCAATAAAGCCACACTTCTGAATAGGGCCACATCCCATGGACCGAGCACAGGCAAACCACCACAGAGCTGGAGTGGGTGGAGCAGGGATTAAATGATGGGATGAAGAGACAGGGACGCTGTGCTTTAAACACTAGAAAGACCACCTTCAAGGCAGTTTGGAGGATGGGATAGTGCACATGGCAAAGACACAGAATGACGTGAAAAAGTCACCCAGGAAGAAGCAACCTCGGCTGAAGGATCACCCCTGTCAGACTGGCCTATGGGTATGTCTGTGAGGCATTTTCTTGATAACGATTGATGTGAAATGGGCCACCCCTTGGCATCTGGTCCTGGTTCATATAAGAAAGCAAAGCTGAAGAGGCCATAGAGCCGAGCTAGTGACTGGCGTTCCACCATGGCATTTGCTTTCGCTCCTGCCGTGGCTTCCCTTGGTGATTAGCTGTGAAAGACGGAATAGACCCTTTCCTCCACAGGTTGCTTTTGGTCATAGCGTAGGAAGCAAACCAGGACACATGTGTCAGTGAACATACTGGGTTAGGGCCTCAGCTTGATGAATAAAAGGAATGGAGTAACTGGGTAAACATTTCAAACTTGTAGACTTAATATAAATTCAACGTCCGAGGGCTCTACAAGCCAAACTTCACAGGCTACACAGGAGACAGGCCAGTGCATCCAACGCTCAGGCTGGTCCTTGTCATCTCTAAAAAGGACCGCAGTCTTCTTGGCATCGGGAATCTGCTCTCTCAGTCTCCATTTTCCAAATTGGTAATCCTGTGGTTTAAGTGGTTGCTCTTGGCCATTTTCAAGTTCTGTAAGCATGCTTCTTAGTCATGGTCTCCGTACTGCACTGTAGATCTCTTGAACTTGTTTCTTAAAAAAAAAAAAAACAAAAACAAAACAAAACCACACACACACACAAACAAACAAACAAAAACCTTATTTTTTAGAGGCTGGCAATATGGCTTCACAGGTAAAGGTACATACAGCCAAGACTGATGACCTGAGTTCAAGTCCCAAGATCCCCAAGGTGGAAGAAGATAGAAGAAATCAACTCTTCAAAGTTGTCCTCTGACTTCCTCACGTGTCCTACAGCTCCTGTACACGCCTGTACACTCATGACTGCACACATATACACCCATATCCCTGCCTGGCACAAGTAAATAAATGTAATAATCAAAGTTTTAAAACAAGGTCTTATTGTTTTCCTAAGATAAAGGAAGCTTTCTGGGCAGAAGAGATGAGTCAGCAGTTAAAAGCAGTTGCTGCTGTTTCAGGGAACCCAGATTCAGCTCTCAGTACCTACCTTAGGTGGCTCACAACTACCTGTAACTCCAGTTCCAGAGGACCCAATGCCCTCTTCTGACCTCCTCAGGTACCTGTGCACACATGGTATACAAACACACACACACATACACACACACACACACACACACACACACACACACACACACACACACACTGGCATGCATACATATGCATAAAATGAACAGATCTTTTTTAAAAAGGAATTGAGAGCAAAAGCTTGCCTGCTGTTTTGTGGCTCTTGGGCTATGCTGTCATCACTCTGGACATTGGCTGAAATCTCTAGAAATAGAGGCCTATTCTGAGGCACTCTCCCAAATGCCTTATGACTTCTCAAAATTGCAGTGCACTTGTCTATGAAGTGGACAAAACCCCATGCTCTCTGCTTCCCTTCCTGGTTCAATCCCCAGCACCACAAAAATCAGTCCCAGTGGCATAAGCCTGTAATCTTCGTACTTACAATGTGGAGGCAGGGGATCAAGATTCAAGGACACTCTCAGCTACACAGGGAGTTGAGGATAGCCTGGACTACATAAAAATGCTGTCTTTAAAAAATAGAAAAGTATATTTTATCTGGGTATGGTAACACATAACTATTAATCTTAGCCCCATTTTACACAGTGCTGGGATGGAACCCAGGACCTCCTATATTTAAGCAATCACTCTGGTGAATTGAATAAGAATGGCCTCCCATAAATATATCCCATAATATTTGAATGCTTAGTCACCAGGGAATGGAGCTCTGAAAGGATTAGAAGGATCAGGAGATGTGGCCTTGTTGGAGGAAGTGTGTCACTGGGAGTGGGCTTTGGGATTTCAGAAGTCCATGGCAGACCCAGTCTCTCCCTCTGCCTGCAGACCAGGATGTAGCTCTCAACTACTCCAGCACCTTGTCTGCAGCCTTGTTCCCCAATACAATAATGGACTAAGCCTCTGAAGCTGTTGGCAAGTAACCAATTAAACATTTTCCTTTATAAGGGTGGCTGTGATCATGCTCGTCACAGCAACAGAACAGTGGCTAAAATGGACTCTACCAACTAAGCCATATCCCCAGCCCCACATTTTATATTATGTATATTTTACCACAATTTAAAAACCAAGAAGACCCGTCATGGTGTACCCTCGAGCGGGGAGGAGTGGACAGGCACAGTGGGCAACTGGGCTATATTTCCAGCTTTTCTGTTTCATCTGGCTGGGCCAGAGTTTCAGATCAAAGACCTCTGACGACACAGCAACTTCCAAGCTGTGTACTCAGTTGTCATATGTTTTGGGGGAGCCACAGGCCTCCAGCTTCTGTCCAGCCAGCTTGCCTCCTCCCGGAGCCGGAGCCGAGAAGGAGCATACAGATCTGCAAGGGCAGGACTCCTGCAGGCTCCTTCCTGTAGCCAAGGCCAGTGCTGCCTGGGCAAGCCCTGCAAAGGGGAATCACCTTGTCCTGGAAAAAAAGGGGGGGGGGGGGACTAGGCGAGAGAGGGAGAAAGCAGTACAATTAAAATCTTAGTGTATGAATAATTACGTTTTAAAAATCCCCACTTTTTTTTGAAACATCAAAAGGAATTCTGCAATAAGAGGTTTAATTTGCAGATTTAGCGGCATTTGGCAGGTTAAAAGTAGGGGCTGAGAAGTGAGTAAGGTGGGATTTGGGGCTGGAAGAAAAGAATGGGAGGATCTGTTTGGCCAGGAATCCGGCTTTGAGCTCCCTCTGAGCTCCCCGGCCTCACTTCCTCTGCCTACAGCAACTCTGGGACCTGGCTGCTGGGGGGGGGGGGCTGGGGAGCAGGGGGCGCTCTTGATTGAGGGGGTGGGAAGAACAGGTTGGGAGCAGAGTTGAGCTCTCTGGCCCTGGGACCTCACATCCTTCTTAAAAATGACTATCTCTCCTTTTATTTATTTGCATTTTGCAATGAATTATTTACACTAGAAAGTTCTGAAAATACATACACATAGAATAAATAAGTAAGCATAAGTTTTTTTTAAAAGAAGAAGAAGAAGAAGAAGAAGAAGAAGAAGAAGAAGAAGAAGAAGAAGAAGAAGAAGAAGAAGAAGAAGAAGAAGAAGAAAACAACCCAACGTATACATGGGCCAGTGAGATGGCTCAGTGGGCAAGGTGCTTGCCAACAAACCTGGTGACTTGAGTTCGATCCTTGGAACCCACAGAGTTCCTATGAATTGCCCTCTGACTTCTGTGTGGGGGCTATTGCTTGCATGTACTTACACACACACACACACACACACACACACACACTTTTATCATTCTCACCCCTCTGGGCTTTTCCTTCTCTCTCCTGGGAGCCTCTTCTTTGATCACATTTGCGGAGAAAAACCCGCACGAAGGTCTGAGTAGAGGGTCAGTGTTGCCCAAGAGCAGCCTGGGGGAGATGCTCAGAGAAAGGCCCTGAGCGTGTGGAGTGAGCATGGAAAAATGTGCCTGAATGTCCCAGAGTGGGGTGAACCTGGAGAGGAGTGGGAAGAAGACGGCCATGCCTGGGACGCTTGCTGGCCCCAGGAAAGGGACCCTGGTGAGCTGACTTTGCTCAGGGAGGCAATTTTCAAAAAGAGATGCGGGAGAAGTGTCTGTGGCAGAACTTCCAACAGTAGAAGGGCTGTGGGCTCTGTCCTGAGGGTGTGGTATAGGACCGGGAATTGAACCTAGGGCCCTTAGCACATAAATACTGTGTCTTAGTCAGTGTTTTATAACTGTGAAGAGACACCATGACCACATCAGCTCTAACCACTGAGCCATCTCTCCAGCCCTAATTTTTACTTTTGAAACTGTAATCACATCTTATCTCCCTCTGCTTTTCCTCTTCTATCCCTACCATGGACTCCCTTTGCTTTTGTTCAAACTCATGGCTTCTTATTCTTTTGTTGTTGTTACATATATATATATCGAAGGGACAGTAGCCCAGTAGCCTTACCCTTTTCTCCCGTATCCTCTGCCTTGCAAAAACAAAAACAAAAAAAAAAACAAACAAAGAAACAAAACCATTAGATTACATTCCTAACGGTCTATTCCCTTATTTGGCCACTTCCTCCTCCTGAGGCTGACTACCAAGGTCCAGCTATCAAAGTATCGAAGTCCAGCAATCAAAAGCTCCTCTGGCACATGTAATTAACATGCCTAATTAAAATTAAACATCTTAACATGGGACTTCCCCTTGTACCTTTATAAGTTGTCGTTTTCCTATGTCCCACGTCTGTCTCCTCTCTATCCAGAGGCAGTCCGTTGTGCCCACCTCTCACTGGGGACAATACCCCTTACCACTCTCCCTTGTTCCCTTCCCTTTTTCCCTCATCCTCTATCTCCTGTCTTTGACACTTATTCCCTGCTGCCTGTTCCTCTGGGGTAAATAAATTTTCTTTGTGCTAAGAACTTGGTCTTGGGGGTCCTGAGCTGATACTTTTCCTTACATATGTATCTCTATGTGTGTATAGATATATCTATGTGTATAGATGTATATTACTAAATATATAAGTACAATCTTTTCCATTTGTATAATGTTACCTGGATATATACAATGTCATGGCCAACTATTTGGTGTGGTGAGTTATTCCCTGGGGAAGACAATTTCTTCCACGTTCCCCAGTGGCCGGCCAGTTCTTTGTCTAGGGAAGCTCCGCTCACGCTACTTTCCAAGATTAGCGTTCAGCAAGACTGGCTATCCAATCCAGAGACCCCACTTTCTCTGCTCTGGTATGACAAGCACCTGCAGCCAACACCTGACTTTTGACGTGAGTACTAGGGACTGAACACTGGTCCTCATCTTTGTGGGGGAAGCACTTTATTGACGGGGCCATCCATCTCCCAACTCTTTGAAGTAATTATTTTAAAACTATCTGTTTGCCTAATATTAGGAGGAAAGTTTAATCTTTGTTGTCAGGTTCAACATCCAGTCTATTTTTATATCTTATTTCTGTCTCCAATACACTGTAACAAAGGAAAAGCTGCAGCTGGATTACAGCATCTGTAAGGGCTTTATTGTTGTAACAGACTATCATTTTACCACCCATGGGCAGGTCTTCTCACCTTTCTTTTTCTATCACAAGCTACACAGTCAAATCCTTCTCCCTACATTTTGTTTTGTTGTGTTTGGAGACATAATATTATGTATCCCAGTGTGGTGTAAAGTTCCTCAAAGATTGAAATATTCCATCCAGCAGGGAAGCTCCTTAAGCAGGAAGGTAAACAATTCAAAATAGCTTTAGGAAGTTCCTGAAATTGACCAGATTCACTATCTGGGTTCCCCGGCCAGTGTAAGCAATAAAGGCTGAGAGAACCTGAGCTGCCAAGAAGACTCTCAGATGAGCTAAGCTGCAAAAAAAGACACTGCGATCCGACTTTGTGCCTGGCAGAAGCAGAAACCAGACAAGCTGCCAAGTGACCCTACTTTACAGAGTCACTTGGAAAGGACTCTCCAATCTGTGAAGCTCCTAGTTATCCAGCTTTGGGAGCTGTCACCCATGCTGGGGTGGGCCTTTGCAATGCAGCTGTCTTTGAGTCAGTTCTGTACCTGTAAGTAACCCCTCACCCATGCTCCCCAGTAAGACTCATTGGTTCACATTGAACTCTGGTGGTACTTATTCTTTGGTCTGTTGTGTTATCCCTTTCTAGGGTAAGCAGACTTGTGTTGCATCTCCCCAGGGAAAATTTTCTCACACAACACTCAGGCTAGCCTCAAGCTTGCTATATAGCTGAGGATAACCTTAAACTTCTGATCCTTCTGCATCGTTACAACTTTCATCGATGTAGCACGTCCTTGAATCTTTCGTGGGCTTTCTCCTAGTCTCTAGATGCTATGTTTTTGTTTTTAGATTCGTCTTATTTGAAATTATGCATCTGGGAGGTATGTGCACATGAGTGTAGGTGCCCAAAGAGGCAAGAGGCATACTATCCTCCTGCATCTGGGCTTACAGGCAGTTATAAGCTACCCTCTTGTGTCTTTTCCTGGCGTAAGTACTGGGAATCAAATTTGGTTCTTCTGTTAAAGTAGTAGGTACTCCAGACCATTTTGATTTATAACCAAGGTGTTCAATTTTTTTTTACTGCATTCTTGCATATCAGGCCAAGTTGGAATTACTTTATCAATTTATCATGAATGATAAGTATAAGCCCCTTGAGGCCTTGAGTGACCAATCCATGATGTAGAATGCTAAGTTACTTCTCCAGTATGGTGTCCGCTTGTATGCCACCATGATAATGGACTAAACCTCTGGAACTATAAGCAAGCCCCAATTAAATATTTTTTTAAAAATAAGAGTTGCCATGGTCATGATGTCTCTTTACAGCAATAGGATGCTGTCTAAAACACCGTATATCCTTTATAAACAAACAAACAAACAAACAACAAAAAACCCAGCAAGCTACTGAGACAGTGTGAACAAATTAGTTGAATGTGAGGAGGAGAAAGATGTGGAGCCCCAACAGAGTCTATCAGAAACACATGTAAAACAACTGGGGTCTTGTGATTAGCACCCCAAAGTGGGGGCAGCCAAGAGACTGCACACTTGCTCTATGGGGATCTGATTTAACCTCTAAGTTGATAGTGTTCGAATTGAGCTAAACTGAATCTCACACAGTCCATATATCCGCAATTGCTTGACTAGTGTGTTGGGAAAATAACATCCGCCTTAGTGGTCATGATGTAGTCCTTCAGCTGCGAACTCACACACAGATGAAGCATTCTATGTTGACAATAGACAAAAACACACATTGTTTCTCCTCCTGTATCTCCTATATCTACTCAAAATAAAAAGAAAAGCCAACCCAAGAGAAGAGTAACTATAGGCTTAGAGGTTGTGTTGCATGGCTTTGCTGGTTTCGTGGCGGCAAGGGAAGAGCAAAATTAGGTCACAGTCAAGTGTGGAAAGGAAGCTTGAGGATGGACTCCTGTGAGGGTCTAGAGAGAGCACCTTTGTATGGACCTCACTGATGTCCGTGAAGGAACACTGAAGATGAGGATCAGCAGCTGGATTAGTCACTTTCCTTGATGCTGTGACAGAATGCCTGGTGAAATCAGACAAAGCAAGGAAGGAAGCACATAGCTCACGGCTGACGGGACACATCATGATGACTAAGGCGGGGAGTCAGATGACTCCGAGCCAGTAAGTGTGTGACTGGGATTCCTCACATCTTAGTGGAACAGGAAAGCAGAGGGTGCCTGGCAATGGTGACACACGCCTTTAATCCCAGCACTTGGGAGGCAGAGGCAGGCAGATTTCTGAGTTCGAGGCCAGCCTGGTCTACAGAGCGAGTTCCAAGACAGCCAGGGCTACACAGAGAAACCCTGTCTTGGGGGGAAAAAAAAAGAAGGAGAAAGCAGAGGGTGACTAGGAAGAGGGCTCAGGTATAGAACATCAAGACCTGTCTCACACTGACCCATGTCTTCTTCCGAGTCGGCTCCATCTCCTAGGAGATTCACAATCTCCCCCAACTGTATTAGGGAGGTGCTATTTCCCTAATTGGTGTTTGACTTAGTCAATAAAGAAGGTGGAAGCCAGTTGCTTGGCAAAGGGTAAAGGTGAGACTTCCAGGTCCCAGGAGGAGAAGAGATTTAAGGAAGGAGGAAGGTTCTTTCAGCCGGGTTTTGGAACTAGAGGCAACAAAACCGTGTAAGATCTGGAGTGGCCTTGTCCCCTCATAGGTTTTTATAGATTGTATTTATCATATTTCCTTGTGTGCCACATAGGAAAAAAGAGTTCACTCATCAACACCTCCTCCCAACTCCCAGAATATCATGAGAGTAAAACTTATATAATAGATGTGGAAGAAAATGGGAACACTAAAATCACTAAGCAAATTAAACTGGAGTAGCATCAAACTTTGAACTTGATTTGTACAGTGTATAAAGGTGGAAAATACCTCACTCCTGATGAAAGCAGCTCTGGGCTTTTCAGGCAGGCTTCTGTGGCTTCCTGGAGTCCTCAGAGTTAGAGAGGGCAGGAAGGCTCCCAGGTCTCATTCCTGCTTTCTCCAAAAATGCTTTCTTGATTTAAGCCAAATTAAGATGTGCCCGGCCACCCCAAAACCTGAAGCTTACATGGGCCTGCCTCCTCCACAGGGCCTCTTTGCATGCTATCGGCCATGAAAGTATGGGTTTCTGATTGTGGGGAGCACAGGCAAGCTGAGTGTGCTGGGAAGCGGTGAGTCCACTGCAAAGGTGAGTCCACTGTAGCTTTTGTACTGTTTCTTCCAATAGTCTGGCTTTACCTTCCATCGCCTAGCCCACCGTGGTTGCGGACTGATGATAGAAGCCGGAAGTGACCAGCAAGTTCCCATTTCCAATAAGCATCTCTCTGCTCACTGTTTCTACAGGATCAAGCCCATGAATATGGAGAAGTTTTTTTTTTCTGCCATATGTTTTTTTAGATCATAACATATCTTAATTACTGTATGATGTGAGGAGACACCATGGCCAAGGCAGCTTATAAAAAGGAAGTATTTAAATGGGGCTTGCTACAGTGTCAGAGGGTCAAGACCGTGATTTTCATGGTGAGTAGCATGGCATCGGGCAGGCAGGCAGGCATGGCACAGAGCAATAGCTAAGAGCTTACTCCGATCCTCACCCTAAGGCAGGAGCGGGGTGGGGGGGGTCTATCATGTCAAAGCCCATCCTCAGTGAACATATGGAGTTGGTGACCGACCCCTAGGAAAAGACTATAGAATCAATTCAATTATAATCAAAATATTGATTGATCAGCTGCTGTAATGGCTATTCCTGGTTGTCAACTTGACTATATCTGAAATGAACTACAATCCAGAAATCGAGGGCACACTTGTAATCCAGATCTTGAGGCTGGAAGACAGTTTTTTTTGCTCTGGATCTTGACATGGGATATTATATGCTTTTGATCCAGATCTTGAGGCTTAGTGGCCATGAAAAGCTTAGGCCCAGGCAAGGTGGGCCACACTCTTTAAGCCCAGGAGACAGAAGGAAGCAGATCTCTTGATTTCAAGACCAGCCTGGGACAGAGCAAATTCGAAGTAAAGAAAAGCCTAGGTCAGGTGTAGTGGTTTACATCTTTATTCTGGGCCATACCTTCTGCTGGAGGCCAACATAGAGACAATGGAAAAGGGAAGATTTCATTCTTTTTTGCCTGGTTGCACTTAACTTACCAGCACATCGTTTTGAAACCTACTTCTTAAGGTTACTAGGATATACAGAAGACCAGCTGAGACACCCCATGGGACTGAGAAACTACTATATTCTTAGGCTTCCCATTAATAGTTGCCTATTGTTGGGTTAGTTGGACCACAGACTGTAAGTCATTCCAGTAAATCCCCTTAATATATAGAGACATCCCCATAAGTTCTGTGACTCTAGAGAACCCTGACTAATATAGCTGCCAACAGGTCGACAGCCTTAAAGCCTAGTCTCAGACATGTTGTGAGGGGGGACTGTGGGGACGGTGTTTTAAAGGTGAGAGCACAAGAGGACCTTCAATATCTATGCAAGCAAACAAAAACTGGTCTGTTCTGCCCAGTTAAGTGGTTAAGGCAACTCAAAACAACCTCTGGGTATCTACATAAGCAAGTTACAAAAACAAAAAGAGTTGTTAGTCATATCATAACAAGTAGCTAGTCACGGCTGTACATGTCACTGAGTCAGGGATTCTGGGAACTTATTTTCCAGGGACTGGTGTCAGAGACAAAACTGGTAAATACCAGGATGGGTGCCTAGCATAAAAAGGAGTTCCTTTAGCCATCATAAAACACAGCCTCCTGATTCTTCCTAGCCAGTCCACCAACTGGGAATCAGACATTCATTGTATGAGGCTGCTAAGGCTATCCTCACCCAAATTACCACATAACCTTAACTGAGCATGCTCAAAAGGATGTTAACTTAATGACCATGTGCAGGAACTTACCCATTCTAAAGTGCCTCTCACATATAAATATGCATAGGCTTTCCTAATGAGTTCCTCACCTTTTCTTTGTTTAGAGAGAGCACTGTGCCCTCCTATCTGCAGCTGATAAAACCATTCATCGTGTTTGTCGACCTCCTGTGATTCTTCACATTGTGCTTGGGTTGTTGACCCATTACACGGCTTTTCAGATTTAGGATTGGAAACTATCCCAGGCAACTATCTGTTCATAGTGTACTCACTCTCCCCTCCCCGCTCCAGGCAGCTATTCACAGTGTACTTACTCTCTCTCGCTCTCCACACTCAGCTGGTACAGCATGTGTGCAGTGTGCCTTTGGGGCGTCTCCACGCTGACCTGGGGTAGACAGAGTGTTTCATGTGAAGAGGAGGTTCTGTTGTTTAAATTTAAATCTGTCTAATCCTGCTTCTGACAGCTCGCCGTGCATTTCTCCAGCCTTGGCTTAAATGCCTCCTTCATGGGTGATTTACTCTTCACTGAGCAACCTGGCATGCCTTCAGATTATTATTGGAAAGTCTCAGATGAGGCCAAACATGTCACCTTCCATTGCTTCTTCCTCTGCCTCCAGGGGTTCTGTGAGTAATTTTAATACCTTCCCCACATCTGGCCAGCTCAGCAGGTGAGAAGCAGTTCTTGCACTGAACCTGTCCTTACCACTTTTCTCCTATCTCTGCTTCTCAGAAAGGGGAATCTTCCAGCTACCAACACTAGCAGCCAGGTGCCAGTGGCCAAAAACTAGCTTGTCTAATTTGGCGTTCCTGTTTCTAGCTAAAATCTGACTTATGGTTTTTAACCTCTTATTTTAGAGGAAACTGCCGCAGAGCTGATGAAATTGAGAGCCCAAACCTACTCCATCTTGAGACCATACTCCATCATAAAAGAAAAAAAGCCTGACAATTTGGCCTGTAGCTGAACCCAAGCTGCACCCAAGTACCAGGAAGGACCCCATGGCTTGTCCTTGACCCATACCTCAGAGTTACTCCCTAGCTACTTCCTAGCAACAGCCAATCAAATATTAGTCTGATTGTTTCAGATGTACTTTCAGATCGTTTATAATTGTTCATGGTTTTGCTTCAGAGTACCCACCCCCAACCCCCGTCAACTTAAAATAGTCATACAATTAGATGCTTGCTGGCCATTTCCTATAAAACCTTGTCCCGTTAAGGGCTCGGGGCTGCTTAACCAACCTGTCCTGCTGAGGGTCGGCAGTGAGTAAGTCGGCTCGAGCTTATAATAAAGAGACCCTACTGCAACTGCATCACAATGGGCTCCTTGGTGGTCTTTTGGGGTTCTCAAAATGAGCATAAGCTCATCAGGAAAAATTGGTGAAGGAGGAAAAATACTCTCTCCAATACCCTCTAGCAAGCTGAGCAAGCCAGCAAGCAGTACTTCTTCATGGCCTCTTCGGCTCATACCCTGAGGTCCCTGCCTTGAGTTCTTGCCCCAACTTTTCTTGAGGATAAACTGTAAGACGAAGTAAACCCTCTCCTCCTCAAGATGCTTTTGATCTGTTCATCACAGAACAGAGAAGCAAACCAGGACGGATACCTTTTGGCAGGACAGGAACGCGCATTTTAATGCTTTCTGGACTGTATAGGATGGATTAATCTCCAATAATCACTTTCATCAAGTCCTGCCCCTACTAGGGACTCAATGACTGTCTGGGCCTCCGCTCCCCGGGGAGCCGGGCCTCTGCAGGAAGTGGGTCCTGAAGTCCGCCACCCCCACCCCCTGAACAGCCACCCCCTGAACAGCCGGGGGCTCTCAGGAAGAGCCACGCTGTTCAGAGGATGCTGTACCTCCACCAGCGTTTCACGGGAAATCTGGGCGCAGAAGATAACATAGTTTCCTGCCTGATGGGACTTGCTGCTGCTCAGATTGGCCAGCGAGCTTTGGTTTCCAGCCAAGTCCATGGTGGGCTTCCCTGCTTTGATGTGGTTTCGCAGGAAAAACATCCGCAAATGAGCAACAACCAACAGGACTTCTTTTCTCTCTTAGCCCACCTTGAGATTTTTAAAAGTGGTGCTAATTAGTCTCAGGGTTGGTCGGGTCCTCCAGTGCCAGGGGAATGTGTGAGGGACTCAGCTCTGAAGTTAAATTTAGGCTTTCTAAACAACTGCCCAAGCCTGTGCACTGGTGCAAAGGGGAAGAAGGACAGTTTGGAACCTGGAAACCATTCATACTGAACCAAGCTATACACATGTCAAGCCCAGCGCTGCCTCTACCATGAGATAGTGCCTGCATAATCAATAAATCACTGTCTATGTCAGGTAAAAAGATCAGTTCCAAAATAAGACTAAGAAACTGGTAGTTGATATCAGATGCAAAGCCTATTACTTGAAGGATTTTTATTTGGTTTTTGTTTGTTTATTGAGACTAGATTTCGCCATGTAGCCCACACTTATCTCAATCTTTCCATTCTTAAAAAAACATTTGTTTTAATTTATTTGCTCTGTGTGTGTGTGTGTGTGTGTGTGTGTGTGTGTGTGTGTGTGTGTGTCTGAGTGTATTTTACCTCATGTGTACAGGTGTCTTTGGAGGCAGAAGAAGGCATTGTATTCCCTGGAGATGCAGTTGCAGGTGACTGAGCAGCCTCATGTGGGTGCTTGGAACTGAACCCAGGACCTCTACCAGAACAGCAAGGACTCTTAACCACTAAGTTAAATGTCCTTGGTCTCTAACTTAAAATCCTCCTTCATCAGCCTCCCAAGGGACAATACGTATGTGCTCCCATACCCAACTCAGTTGGTTTTTTTTTTAAGGCTTTAAAATGAACCAGCTATGCTTTATATCACAGTGGCACTAGCAATATTGCCTATAAAATTAGTTGTAATTTTAGAAATAGTTTTGGAAGAAAAGAAGCAGGAAAAAAAATCCACATCAAAAAATCTGGCACTTTGGTTGTACGGAACAAGGCAATGATGCCTTACCTTACTGTGTGACTTAACATTTTATTGTAGGCCCTGGGCATTGAAATAAAAACGAAGAAAAGAAAAGAAGGGGGCACAAAAAATTAATAAAAGCTATTATCTTACTGTTTGGTCTCCTAGTACAGAAAAATAAATGAAACAAAAAACAAAATAAAAAGAATGGGGAGATGAGTAGTTGGTAGGAGCACAAGTGTGGAGAGGTGCTCAGTTCCTAGCAGCAGTGGGAAAAGACTTGCTCTGGACACCTGCACAGGTCGGAGGCCCAGCCCTGTAGGGGGAGAGGACTGCAGGGTCCTTAGCGTTTACTGGCTGCCAGCCTAGCTTCAGGTTCAGTTGGAGACCGTGTGATCTCCTAGCATGAACAAGGCTCTAGGTTTACATCCCAATAAATAAATAAATAAATAAATAAATAAATAAAATTTAAAAGTAGAACAGGACACCAGACTGTCTCCTCTGGACTTTATATACTCAAAGGCATGTGTACCCACACACACACACACACACGTGCATATGTTATAGACACACATAGATATGCATGTGCACACATACAAAATTAACAAAACCAAAACATTTTCAGTTGTCTTTTCTTTGAGAGGTGCAGAATATTTAAACTATTTATTTTGAAAATAACCTACTAGAAGTTGGAAAACTGTACAGGGAGGTCTCATGATCCTGTCACTCAGCCTCCCCAGGATTAATATCTTGTATAACTGCAGTGGGCTAGCAAAACCAAGATACGGACGTTGATGCAACCCACAGGGCTCATTCAGCTTTCATGTGTCACGAGCACTCATTGGTGCACAGAGAACCATGCACTTTAATCACACATAGTGTGGGGCAGTGGACCGTGCCAGGAAACTTAGTAAGGCTGAGTGGGTTCAGAAACCCCTGCATTCACCTGAGTATGAAAGGTGTTTCACCTGCACCTGACCAGATAGATTCCTGACCCGGAACACATGGCCACAGCTCCTCACATAAAGAACGTAGCACACACAGTGGTGGCACATGCCTTTAATCCCGGCACTTGGGAGGCAGAGGCAAGTGGATTTCTGAGTTTGAGGCCAGCCTGGTCTACAGAGTGAGTTCCAGGACAGCCAGGCTTACACAGAGAAACCCTGCCTCAAAAAACAAACAAAAACAAAAACAAAACAACAACAACAACAACAAAAAAGAACGTAGCACAGAACACAGAGTTCTCCATGCTAATGAGGTATCCAGATGGGACCTGAGGGCTTAGTCAATAAGCTTCCCTTCCCGGACATTCCTTCCTGTAATGTATTTAATTTCTGGTCCATCCTGAGAAAGTTGTATGTACCCATTTTCCACAATGAACAGTGAATAAACAGTTTGGACAAGAAAGAACTGTCTCTCATGAAGAACAGCAGTGAGGGCCGTGGAGGAAGCCTTCATAGTACCTGTCTCCCATAGAAGGCCCTTCTGGGCACCTGGGCACTCACCCACTGAGCTAAGCTGGAGGTCTCTCTTTCCTGCCCGGAATTTTCCTCAATAGCCAAGGACCTGATCCTGACTCCCCAGGTCGTCCAGGAGTTAGGGAGCACCAGCTTCTGCCGGGTCTGTAATGTTTCTCACCCGGACTGGGTCACCATCTTAGGCTGCCTTCTGCCACCCCACCCTCCAGCTGGTGTCTGCATTCAGTGAGCCCCGTGCTACCATGGCAGAGAGAGAGGATGAAAGGTAGTTTAGTGCTACAGTGTTTCACAAGCCCAAACAGCATTCCCACACTCGACCGGAACTACAGTGTAGCTGTGCTGCAGTCAATGTTCAAGAGCTTCCAACCAGACTCCCGGCAGCAAGACCGTTACAGAAGTACACTCATAATGTAGAAGTACACTCATAATAACTTTGTGGTTTCCTGTTGAACTTCATTTCCTTGAGACTTAATGCCACTGTGTGTATCAAATCTAGCACCTTTTCTGTGTAGTGTCGATGGAGTGGAGGTAACACATTGATTTAGCCATTCACTCATAATGGGACACTTAGGCTGCAATTATTCTTTATAAAAGAAATGTATTCAGGGCTGGGGCTATAACTCAGTTTGGTAGAGTGTGTCCTAGCTTGCACAAACATCTGATCTAATCCCTGATAGCACATAAACCTGGCTCGGTGCACAGCTGTAATCTCAGCATTTGAGAGATGGAAGCTGGAGAATCAAAATCATCCTGAGACATAGTAAATCTGAGGCCAGCCTGGGCTACATGAGACCTTGCTCAAAAGAACAGAAAAGGAAAAGATGCTGGGGAGATAGATGGCTTAGTGGACACGAGGGCTTACTGTTGAGGCAGGAGTTAGGTTAGTTCTAAGTGTGAAGTAAGGGGAGAGACCTCATGGTAAAAGCTACATTTCCCATGTACCCGAGAGTGGGAATGGTTGTTATCATAAAAGGAGAATATAAGATCAAAACTGGACCCGGGAGCACTAAGGATGACAAATGAGCCAAAGACTCTGGTAGCTGGGTATGAGATAGCCAAGCAGACCTCAGAAGAGACAAACAGGATCTGAGAGGCAAGGTCAATCATGGCAGGCAGGCAGCCTGGCTGGCTGGCTGGCTGGCTTCCATGAGAGCTTTCCCCCTTAGAGAAACACTAGGCACTATGTTTGTAACATATTCTTGCTTTTAGTGTGTTGCTTCTAATGTAGCAGATTATAATAGACTAAGCTACAAGTGAGGATGGTTTCTAACAAGCCTGTCTCCACTTTAGGAAACAGATGCCCATGGATATTTGGTGGCTGTGAAAGCAAAAAGGGCTGAATATAATTAGTAGCATGGGGACACTTGCAAGGGTGAAGGAAGCAACACTAGTCAGTAACTATCAACAGCTAGTCAAGATCAACAACCAACAAAGCCAGAATCAGAGGGGAGCAAAGTGGGGCTTCAGGTACCCCTAACTAGGTGAACGATGTATGAACAGCGTATGATCACATCTGGTTGGGCTAAGGGGATAGAATGGAGTTTGGGCCCTCCATTGGCTTAGCCCATGATAACCCAGAGAATTAACCATTTTCAACAGAGATGACCTTAGGCTGTGTCCAGTTTCCACCTTGGTGCTATAAAACTCTAGACAAGAGAAATTCAACAACTTTATTTCCTGTCTTGGAAACCTCTCCTATTCATGGGAGTTTCACTTTTCCTAGATTTTACACTTTTCTACAATTTCATATTCTTCTACACTAATTTTTAATGAAACCTGTTTCACTTTGAAAACTTTCAGAAGAGTCTGTGTCATTAATGTCGCTTGGCATGAGCCACTGGTCAGCATCGGTTACTGACAACCGTGAGTGCCCAGCACCTAGGCACCGTCATCCTCACACATCTTTAATCCCAGCACTCAGGAGGCAGAGGCAGGAGGATCCCTGAGTTCAAGGCCAGCCAGGACAGGTTCCAGGACAGCCAGGGTTACACAGAGAAACGCTGTTTGGGGGCGGGGGTTGGGGGAATCACATGTACCTATGACACAGTGCCTGGAAACTAGGAGACATGATGATTTATGGGGCTCACTGGCCACTAGCCTGGCCTACAAAATGGCAAGCTGCAGGTTTGGTGAAAGATGCTGTCTCAATGGAATAAAGCAGAGAAACACGGGGTGTCCTCCTTTGGCTTCTTGGTGGGCACAGGCACACATGTGCATATAGCACACACAGAACACCACACTCACACACACACACACACACACATATATACAAAGGAAAAGAAAGGAGATGTTTTAAAAATAAGAATACTCATTTGTGAGTATTTAAACGATATTGATAGTCACACGTGATGGCAGTGTGTGGGAACTGATTCTCTCCTTCTACTATGTGGGTCTCCGGGATGGAACTCAGGTTATCAGGCCTGAAGACAAGTGCCTTTAATCAGTGACCCACCTTAGTGGCCTCATCTTGTCTTTTGAGATAGGGTCTCATGACCTGGGACTCACTGATTCAGCTAGTCTGGCTGGCCAGCAAACCACAGCGCCAGCATGCCCTGCTCTTCCTGCCTTCATTTTTTTTTTTTTTTTAATGTGGATTCTAGGATTGAATTTAGGTCCCTGTGCTTACATGGAAAGCCCTTTACTGAGCCCCCCAGCTCCCCCAAGAGGTATTTTCTAGCCCAGGACAAGTGAGTTAAGGATGTGTCTTTCTTCATGTCCCACCTACCATAGTGAAAACGAAAGAGACTTGAGGCCCGTCAATTGCAAAGGACATCTATCTCCTTTAATGTGGACATGGTGTCTGTCAACCAAAGTCACAACCAATAGAAGACAACTGCAGAGAGCAGCCCCACCCAAGTCCTCCGATTTTGCAGTAACTACAATGAAGAGTGCTCAGTATGCAACCATTGAAACTGAGTAGGGGCTGGCAAAGTCTGCCTATGGGCCAAATACAGCTCACGGTTTCTATACGACTTGCCACCTAAAAATTGTTTTTGTGTTCTTAAGTGTTTAGTTTAAAAAAGAAAAGGCTCACGGGCCAGTGAAATGGCTCAGTGGGTAAAGACACATGCGACCAAGCCTGACAACCTGAGTTTGAGCCCAGGATCTACGTGGCAGAAGAGAAGCAATTCCCAAGAGTTGCTTTCTGACCTCTCAGAGCACACCATGGAGTACATAGGAAGACACACACACACACTCGAATAGTGTCATAAAAATTTAGAAATTAAAAGACTAATAATATTTTATGAGGTGAAAATTATACAAAATTTATGGGGCTGGAGGTGGGCTCACTGATTGAGAGCACAGACGGCTCTTACAGAGGACCTGGTGCGGCTCCCAGCACCCATGTTCTGTGGCTCCCAGCACCCATGTTGTGTGGCTCCCAGCACCCATGTTGTGCAGCTCCCAGCACCCATGTTGTGTGGCTCCCAGCACCCATGTGGTGTGGCTCCCAGCACCCATGTTGTGTGGCTCACAAACATCTGTAACCCCAGCTTTTCAGGAGATGCAAAGCCCCTGGCCTCTATGTACACAGACCCACTACCCCCTTCCCCCCCACACACACATATATAACTAAAAAATAAAATCTTTTTTTTAATTATACAAAATCCAAATTTTATTGTCTGTAAAAATAAAAGGTTTTATTATAACTGGCTCATTTTTTTTACATGTTGTTCACAGTTGCTTTTTCACCACAAGAGCAGAGTTGAATAGTTGCAACAAACACCCACTGGATCTGTAAGCCCCCACAGTGTACTCTCTAGTCTCTTATGGAAAAAGTTGATGGAGCCCCACAGGGACAAACTCAAGATGACCCCCCTCCCCCCAGAGCCCTGATGTTCATCACCATGCTCCAGTGGGAAAACCTGTGATTTCTCACCCATAGAATCCAGTGAACAATATTTACTCTTGTGATTATTTTACATAGGATTGCAACTTTTAGTTTGCTAATTGACTGGTTTTTTTTTTTTTTTTTGTAGCATTGACAAAGCCAGTCACTGTGTTGCAAGCTGGCCTAGGGAGAGGCCCAGGTGGCAAGAGACTGAATGCAGCTTGAGAGCACAGCCAGCCAAAAACTAAAGCCCTTTGTCTGACAGCCTGCCAGGAACTGGATGCTGCCAGCCACCACAGGAGCCAGGAGTGGATCCTTCTACTACCACCTCGCAAGGATGAGCCAGACAGCATGCACACTTCTCCTGTGAGTTCATGTGGCATCACCTACCCTGTTTTCAAAGCTCTGCAGGATTCTATTAAATGGCTAGTCCATCATTTTAACCAATTTTCCATTGATTGACTGTCAGATATAAGCAACCATTGGCAAGCTATTTAGGTAGAAGCAATACGGTGTAACCATTGCCCTGTTCACAAAGCTGCACTTTCTTTGATAAATGTTCCTGCTTCATACAATCTTACAAATGGATTTGGGTGGTTTTGGTTGTGTGTGTGTGTGTGTGTGTGTGTGTGTGTGTGTGTGTGTGTGTGTTAAAGACAGGGTCTTGTGTAGCACAAGCTGGCCTCCAACCTTCTATGTCGAGGATAGCCTTGAACTTCTGATCCTCCTGCCTCTGCCTGAGATTACAGGTATGAGCTTGGAATAGAGCTCAGGGATTTGTGTATGCTAGACAAACACTCTAGCAGGTGAGCTACCTCTGAAGTCCAGAAACATTTTCTTCTTTTAAAAGAAAAGCTTGGTGTTGTCATGAGCTGTAGTAGAAAGAAGATGAATCAGAAAGTCAGAGGAGTCCCTGAGGTAACGCCCCACCCCCTACTTGCAGGTGACCTTGGCAAATCATCTGGCTTCTCCAGTCTACTTCCCAGTCTATAACATGAGGATAATAGTCCCTCATGGGCTATCCTGTGGGCCACTTCTCTGGGTGTTGGGAGAACACATGAATTAAAGAATAGGAGAGTATACAGAAGAATGTGAAGTGCTTTGAAGGTGGGGGTGGGGTAGGCATTGGTATTACATCTTAGGTATTTAAGCATGGTTGGGGTTATGAAATTTCCTCCATGATTTAATTAACTTTAATTTTAGACCCTGCCAACATAGTCTAAGGATAGGAGGGAGGGTAGTGATGGTTGCCCAGGGCCATGGACTCAAAACAAAAGTGAGACTTCACTGGCCCAGCTCCAGTGCTTGTGTGAAAATACCTAGAGGGTGACTGGCCTGGACTTAGCATGTGACTAGAGAGAGACCAAAGGTACAAGCTCCCAGAGGCCTGATCCTGACTTGCTCTGCAGAGGGATTTCTAACAGTTTGGCCATCCAGTCTGGAAGACTTGACCCAAAGCAAGGAACTTCTGTGGCTGGAAGTGTGTGGACGGTAGTGAGGAGCGTCAGAAGGAATGTTGGATGTTGAGTTCTTTTTGTAGACTCCACTCAGGAGAATCCAAGATTCATGATTTTGGTGCAGAAAAGAATTTCAGAATGAACCAGTACAAAGCAAGGTTGGGGTTTATTGAGGAAAGATTTTAACATAGTTTTAAGAACAGAGGTTGCCGGGCAGTGGTGGCTCATGCCTTTAATCCCAGCACTTGGGAAGCAGAGGTAGGCGGATTTCTGAGTTCAAGGCCAGCCTGGTCTACAAAGTGAGTTCCAGGACAGCCAAGGCTATACAGAGAAACCCTGTCTCGAAACAAACAAACAAACAAACAAAACAAACAAACAGGTTAATAGAGGTTTGGGGAAAGAATAGGATTCACCTAAGTGTGTTGCTGAAGAATCTTACTTAAGAATCTACTTATCGGGACATGGCTGCACTTACTCCAGTCTACCTGTATGGCCTCTCTTAAGAAGTGGCTGAAACACATCTTAGTGACAGGCAGACTTCCTCGGGCCTAGGCCGGAAAAGTGATACTCAGGCATGTTGGCAATATGGCCATATATGAGACTCAAAGTTTTAATGTGCAAGGATACCAAACAAGCTTGTACTGGAGCCTCCGTCTTCTTATCCACCAAGCTACACCAGGGAAGCAGAATCCCATGGTCTGCCGTCAGGTCTGACCTGATGCTCTGGACAGAGTAGATCATAAGGCTATGGCTAGCTTGTCTTCTCTACAGTTGGAGCTGAATGCAGAATGGACTAGAGCCAGAGAAGAAGTCACACAATCTGGGCTTCGAACACTTGAGCTGGAACCCACATCAAGTCCTGTGTCAGTCTACTCTGGCCACCATAACAGAGAATCATAGACTTTGATAACAGAACTTGATTTCTTATTCCGGAGGCTACAAGCCCAATATCAATGTGCCAGCCTTTTCAAGGTACCAGGCCTAGGTGCTTAGGACCTAACCTTGAAACATCATTGAACTTTGCAGGGAGCACTTTGGATTCAAACCATCATGAAATCCCTGTGTGCACTTAGATTGGAAGTCAGGGCCTTGATAGAACACGTTTTCCCGATCATACCAGCTTCATTGCCTCCTGTGGCCCCAACGAGATGTCCTGCAAGGATCCCATAGTGGAGCTGAGCATGCTCTTCCTTGGAGATGGAGAAACAGTTCAAGTGTGACAGCAGATAAATGACAGAGCAAGGGAGGGACATTGCTCAGTGCCTCTGCAGCTCACACATACTCTGGTGCTTCCTCTCTGCCCTCTTAGGGTGTCCTGTCATTCACCCTAAGCAAAAACATATAGGAAAAGGAATCGCTGACACATTGCAAAGACTCTGGGGGTGTGGCCTTGTCCTTATTTGATAACTTGGAAGACCACATGTAGCAAATAGATGCTGTAACAGATGTTTATCTGACGAACAGCTATCACATATAGCTATCATATACAACTTCAATACTGTGTTATTATACAACCATGATACACAGCTATTTCATACACAACTGATAACACACTTAGTTCTTTCCCCCAAAGGATACAGAGTCCCTTTCCCTCCTCAGGAGGGTACTCTTCCTTCTTCTAGCCAATTCTAGCCTTGGTATCCTGTGCCATAAATACTATAAATACTGATGCACATTGCTAACTACTATTAACATGTCTTACTTTGGATTGGCAAAGGAATGGAAGACGGGTGAGAATTAGTTAATGTATAAACAAACATATGTAATAAAAATATCACTGTCTTGTTTTTGCAGCTGGCCTTGTGGTGTTAGCTGGGGTTTAAAATCATCTTTTTCCATTGGCTATTCCATTTTTTTAGTGAGATGGGACTTTCTTCTTGAAGGGCCTGGGCTATAGCAATTGTAATTGAATTGGGTTGTGGTTTTTACTGAATTTTATCGTAGCATGTAGGAGTCTCAAGAGGTGATCCAGAGGTCTCACACCTCTCCTTGCCCAGACCTGATTTCTCCATGAGAGGAGGAATAGATTACAATATTATTCAGTAAGTAGTTCTTGCTGAATGTACTTGACTTCTTTGCCCTGTTGGTGTGAGATCCAATGAGGCCGGGTGAATCTCAGCTTCTACTCCATGGGATGTCTACTTTGTGTCCTTCCTTGTGGAGTTACATCACTGTACCTGATCCCCCGACATGCACCTTTTGCTGATGTAGTCATGGAGACATTGCCCTTGACATAGGGTTAAGGAGCAGCTCATCTGCTTGTCATCAGGGTTACCTGGAAGGAAAGATGCTCTTCTCTGTTTTTCCTTTGCTTTGGTTTGCTTTAACTTGTTTGCTGCCTTGTTTTATAAACAAGAGTAATTAAACATCACCTCAAGATGGTGGAGATGTTTACCTGTAGGGTTTCCGACCCCTAACCTGGTGATACATTTTTTAGCCAACTATGTGTTTTGCCTAGAACTTTCACCATTAATGGCAGTAGTACTTGCTAAATGTCTGCTTCAGAATTTGTGTGTGTGTGTGTGTGTGTGTGTGTGTGTGTGTGTGTGTGTAGGGAGTCCACAACTATTTCAGATAGATAAATCAGAGAAGCTGGTGTTGAAATGACAAGTACCATAGCTGCCATCCCAAATCCACACAGAATACACAATCGCACACCCAACAAAAACATGGCAGTTGGTGTCAGTCTGGTGTAAGACTGTAATGGATCTGAGAAGAAGTCCTACCCTTCAGTGACATCATAACCACCACAGCATTGCAGAGCACGGCTTTACTCACACCTTTGTGCTGATGCCGGTGTGAACACCTGTGTCTCACTGCCAGAACAGCACATACAGTTGTAGCGAGCATGTTACACTCGGTAGTGATGACAGACAGCTGTCGAGCTGCCTCGTGTAACCATGATGCTCAGCTCCATACCCTCCTGCTTACAGAACAGCTTGCTGTGAACAGTTGACTTTCTCCTGGCTGGACCCTCACGTAGCTGTTTATTGTCTCGTGATCGCATCAGTTTCTCCTGAACCAGATTACATGTGGTGTGGTTTTGTTCACTGTGGTCCTAGAAGCAATAGGCTCTCCCACATGTAAACACCACATAGCCTAAATGGAGGGACGTGGAGATCCAGTGGGCTATACCATGTAGGTTTGTGAAAGTGTATACTGTGGTGTTCATACAGTTACACAATCACCTATGAATGACAGTTTTAGAACTTCTCCTTGCTGTTAAACACTTGATGGTGTTTTAATGAGGGAGACAAGATTCCCACCAGGGCTTGGCTGATAGTCGTTCTTTCAGTTCTCAGCAAAAGCTTCAAAGAGCACCCCACTGTAGGCTGTCCTAAATAATTTTATTTCTATTTCCCTCCATTTCTGTTTCCATTTCTCTCTCTCTCTCTCTCTCTCTCTCTCTCTCTCTCTCTCTCTCTCTGTGTGTGTGTGTGTGTGTGTGTGTGTGTGTGTGTGTGTGTGTGTGAATGTGGATGCCTGAGGTTGATGTGGAGAACAACCTGCCCTCAGTCACTCTCCCACCTTCTTCTTTAAAGAAGGTCTCTCTATCAAACCCAGAGCTTATCCATACGGTTAGTCTTACTAGTCACTCTCATTGGGAATCCATTGCTCTGGCTTCCAAAGTTGGAATTACAGATTGGGCCCCATACTCACCTGGCATTTTCATGGGTTCTGGAAATCTGAATCTAGTCCTCATGTTTTCTCCTGGGAATCATAGCCACTATGCCTCAAGATCTCTATGCCAAGATCTGGGTCAGAAACTTGTATCTCCCAGCCTCACGATCAGGATCACAGGTGAGCCTTCCAATTCTGGATTGTAGTTCATTCTAGGTATAGTCAAGTTGACCACCAGGAATAGCCACTACAGAAGTCATGTTTCTTTCTGTTATAGACAGAACCTCTGCTGTGTCCTCTGTGGTTATCAATCCCCATTAGTGGGAGACAGACACGTGACTCTTCCCCCAATCAACACTTTGGAATGCATTCAGAGCAATGGAATGCCTAGGTGATGTGGGACACAAGATGAGAGTGGGATGGCGAATGTGTGGGTGTTGGGAGGGCTGGTAAAGGGGGTAAGATCCAAGCCAGCCTGGGTTACGTGAGAAGAAAGAAAGAAAGAAAGAAAGAAAGAGAGAGAGAGAGAGAGAGAGAGAGAGAGAGAGAGAGAGAGAAGGGAGAGGGAGGGAGGGAGGAAGGGAGGGAGGGGAAGGGAAGGAGGAAGAAAACAAAAGGAAAGTAAGAAAGGGAAGAAAAAGAAAGACAAAATAATTAAATTTTCTTGGCAAAATTGAAAATTATAGACTCTTATTAAAAATAGATTGGGTAGAAATATAAGCACAAAATAAAGATCAGTGTTGGGGGGAAAGTCAGCAAAGCCATGTAAGGTGACACTTCCTGCCGAGGTGACCACACCAGCCATCAGAGTGGCTAGGTGACAGTGTGCCTGCACAGACGCCGTGACCACTGAAACAGCTACCAGCTGTACTAACTTGCTCCACTTGCAGCTCAGCCCCACAGTCAGTGGAGCATTTCTCCTCTGAAAACTGACTTTAAAATAGCCCCTGCCACCTTTCCGGAGCAGCTCGAATTGAAATTTGTCTCACACTCATAAATGGAAGTAGACACTGGGTCCCTCTGAAACTTAATTCTAAGTTCTCACAAAGAAAATCCTTTTGTTACTTGGTTATTTATTTATAACCAAGTCTTACGGCACTTGGGCTGGCCTTGAGTTCACTATGTAACCAAGGATGACCTTGGAACTAGAAGGAGACTCCCTGTATTGTGCCTTAAAATATTTTGCAAGTTCATTGGTTGGCAGAACGTCATTACATGCTTGCTGGCAAGTGAGTCCAAGAAATGTAGTTTGCAGGTTTCTAGGACCATATACCATACTACTGAGGATACAGCGTGGGGATACAAGGCGTGGGGATATTCATTGGGCACATTTAAGCATCCAGTATGGTGGGATATCTTGTGTCCAGATAGAGACTTAGAGAGGCAACCTGGACAAAGATCACTGTTGGAGACACTAAGGCTGCAGAGATGGATGGCCAAGTGCCTGCTGCCTCCAAGCTCACAGTGGGTAGGAGGACATGGGTCTAGAAGCAGTCTCTTCAGAACTGAGGCTAGATACATCACAAAGAAATTTAAGTTCCAGTTAAACCAATGATGGGGGAGTGGCTGCCACCACCTAGAATAGGTGGAGCAGAGGAAAGATTTGAAAAGTCAGCAGTTTTTCACTGAGAGCTGAAAGGTAGATACATTTACGTGACAAGAAGAACCAGGGTTCATCATAAGGAAGAAAACCCTGGCAAAGCCTGGCAGGGCTCTGCATTTGCTGCAGGCCTCGGGCATGCAGTTGGTACATAGTTAGCAGCAGAGATGTATAACCAGCAGGTCCAGGTGGTGTTAGGTGAGCATCCCTGTTGGCTACAGACATCAGGAGAGCTAAGGGGCCACAGATGGCCTCAACAGAGACCTTAGTGAGCAGTGCTGTGCTAAGTGACCAGACTGGAAAGACCACTGTGGCCCAGGTTCTCTAGGGACATGGAGCTGTGGGGCTGACTCCAATCCCTTCCTTCCTCACACAATCCAGTTCTTTGTTATAGTTAATCCACCCCCTGATACCACTTTCTTCTTTTTTGGCTCCAGTTTCTTAGACCTCCACCAAGTGACTGCGTTTTCTAATCTTCCAGATCTTCCAAAGCCATCTACTCAAAGAGCTGCTCCACTTACCAGTGCACTGAGAGATGGGCTGGACTCACCGGAGCATGCCTAGATTCTCACAGCTCTCTGAGGGGACCCACAAGTGGCCATCCTCTGGTTCAAGGTCTTCAATGGTCCCTTGTTGACAGATGCCCTGAAACTTTTTAGATGAACTTACTCAGCTGACTCTGGAAAGTAAAAGTGAAACAGGTCGTTAAAGGTGATGGCTTTAAAGGGAAGGATTGCATACATTTTCCAGATGGCATCACTGAACCTGGGGCAGGCAGGAAGTCATCCAGCCAAGACATGTGCTTCAGTCCTCAGACTCCAAGTCCACT
Organism: Arvicanthis niloticus; assembly: GCF_011762505.2. NCBI lineage: Eukaryota > Metazoa > Chordata > Mammalia > Rodentia > Muridae > Arvicanthis > Arvicanthis niloticus. Next base: position 11,796,428 of record NC_047666.1, on the reverse strand, counting down.
ACTCTTCCTGTTGAGCCAAATGGCAAACTCTTCATCTGATTGGCCTTGTCACTTTGCCTTCTTTGAGGCTCATCCCTGGAAGAATCTTCTATAGTCAATACTCAAAAAGGACTTTTGTGTGAAGGTTTATGTGTGTGTGGTATGTGTGCAGATATGTGTGCAAGTCTGAGCATGTGCATGCTGAGGCCATGAGACAACCTTAGGTATCTTTTCTTAGTCACCAGCCACTGTTTTTGTTTTATTTTTTGAGACAGGGTTTCTCACTGGCTTGGACCTCACCATGAAGGCAAGTCTTTGCTGACCAATAAGCCTCAGGGATCTACCTGGTGTCCACCTCCTCTGTCCTAGGATTACAGGTGTGTTCACCACCCTGATTGGTTTTGGGTTTTAAAAGGATTCTGGGGGTTGACTTGGGCCCTTGTGTATACAAAGCAAGCACTTTACTGACTGAGCCATCTTTCCATTCCCTGGCCCAAATAGGGACATTTTTAGTGTGACAAATGGGAAATTGAATGGGCTAGAAGCAAATTGACTATCCTGTTCAGATTGGGTTGTGTGCTTGTCTTACCTGTAGTAAGTAGAGTTCAGCAAGCAGAGCGGAGAATAAAATATCTGCAGTTACAGAGGAAGGTAATTCCGTTGAGCCACAAAGGTGGGCCAATAGGTAAAATGCCTGCTGCCAAGCCTGACAACCAGTTGTCCTCTGGCTTCCTACTGTATGTATACACACACACACACACACACACACACACACACACACACACACACACACATCATGTAATTCATAAATGTTAAAAAAAAAAAAAAAGAGCTGTGGACAGACTGTCCTGGGGACAGGATATAGGCTAGTCCTTAAAACCACTAAGCCAACTGCACTTCTGTTTCTTATGTTCAAGGTCTTCTATGGAAGATACCCATCTGCGTGCCTGGCTCCCTTACCAGTTTGTTCCCTCGCCCACATATCCTCTTCTTGCTGTAATCTCCATTAAGATTCTGGTCTGAACTGCGTCCTGTGAGGAGGCAGCAGGAAGCTCTGGATGGATTAGCCAGGCATAGTGAGACGCTCAAGGACAAAAGACATCTAAATCTTGCAGGTGTAGGCTGAATGCCAAGCTTTCTTGGTAGGAGGAGAGCCCTAGATGTTTCCAAGGATACATCTTTCCTCTCTTCTCCCTTCCTGTTTCACATACACACATGCTCGTATACTCAAGTGTAGGAAAACCTTCCCTGGAGACTTGAAAAGTCAGTTCCCCATGACCATAAAGGACTATATCATATCTCATCAAACAACATAAGTTTCTAATCAATTCTGCATAGTCTGGCTGGGTAATAGACTGGTTAAGAACAGCTGATGCCATTGAAGAAGACATTCTTGATTCTTTGGCATCAAGTGACCTCAGGCTCCTGCCTTTGTGCTCATAGACTGTGAACCCTTTGTTTCTCTGGGAGTAGCATTCAGTATTTATGAAACCAAAATAATATTAATTTATCAAGCTGTTGAAGTATCAAATTATGATAAATTCTAGCATTAATAAAAACGTGTTACATGATGGTATAATAATAAAGAAGATAGGATGAAAGACAAGGATGGTGTAGGTGCTACCAAGCAATAGGAAAAACAAAGCCCCAACTAGACATCCAAATAAAGCCTCCAGTGTCAGGAATGGTTGGCATCTTGTTAAATTATTCAAAAATCCCAGGGTATTGAATGCTGTCTGCAACCTATGCTAGGGCTCACTGCAGAGAACACTTGCCTGTGTCATTGAACATGGAAAAGTCAAGCTGGTGCATGACTAGAAGCTTCACCCTACAGACTACTGTTCTCAGTACTGAAAGGTATTCTGCTGCTTGAAGAGAAAAGTATTCATCAATATCACCTAGCTATAAACCCTGAGACCTACAATAGATATACAGGTGTAATAATGGCACAGATGTTATGGGAGGAACCAACTACTTTTTAAAAAAGTCCATTTAAGGCCTACTCCATGAGATGGAAGTTATACCTAACACTGCTAAAGTGGCCAAGATCATGAAAGGTCATGGGCCTAGGGGAAACCCTACTAATATTATTCTATTAAAGAATATAGCAATAAAAAGTTTCCTGGTTGCATACTGCTATACCATAGATCAGTGCCTTGTTCAGCCCTCACCAGAGAAACTTCTTGAAGTAGATGGGAATTAATACAGAATTAAACCCACAACTGGACAGTGTGCAGAAAGTGAGAGAATTTGGACTGCTCAGTTCTAAATAGGATCTTTCATCTGTATAGACGAGGAGCCAAAGAGATCATAAGAGCCAGAAGTGGGGGGCTGGAGAGATGGCTCAGTGGTTAAGAGCACTGGCTGCTCTTCCAGAGGTCCTGAGTTCAATTCCCAGCAGCCACATGGTGTCTCACAACCACAGCAATAGGATCTGATGCCCTCTTTAGGTGTGTCTGAGGACAGTGACATATATATTTAAAAAAAAAACTTAAAAAAAAAAAAGCCAGAAGTGATGGATGACTCCAAGGAAACAGCACTTCCAGACACAGCAGGACTGATGCACATATGAACTCGGACTGTGGCAGCATGCACAAGGTTCAAGCTTTGTGGGTTAAAGATAAAGTCCCAGCAACTGAGAGGAGAAAGTAGACACTGGGTCCCACCCCTAACCAAGAAGCTATCTACAACTGATAGCCACTGGCAAAGGGAAAATTAGTTGTTTCCAACGAAGTCCCACTGGGTACATCAGCTACACTACAGGTCAGGTCAGGCCCCATGCCCAGGTAGCTGACCAACACAGAACAAAGTCAATGGTGTTTTGTGGACTTTTTGTTTCTTTTGCTTTTATTGGCTTCCTCCAACCCCAGTCTTATTCATCTTTTGCTTGGTTGTTTTGGTTTTTATTTTTGAGTGTTTTCTGTGTTTCTTGTTTTTGCTTCTTTTTTATTTGTTTGATATGTTTGAAAGAGAAGAGTGAGGAAAGGGAATATAGAGTTGGTTAGGGAAGCAGGGATGATCTGGCAGGAGTTGGAGGAGGAAAACATATGGTCAAATATATTATATGAAAATATTTCTTCAATAAAAAATACTTTAGAAAATATTTTGGTCCTGATGCTGAATGTGTTGATGAGGAAGAAGACGAGGGGAAATGTAATAAGAATGCTAAGATCTGCAGGAGACACTTAAAAGCTGGTTTTAGGCCATTGAGGAGCTGGCAGAGCCACAAAGACGAAGTGTAGTTTCTCCAACTCCTGATCAGCACAAAGAAGAGAAAACTGTACTTCTGGCCACAACGCAGGGCAGCAAGAGTTTCACAGCAGTGTTTTCTTTCCGCCACAGAAACTCGACAAAGTGTCCATGTTCATCCAAGTAAAGCAAATGCTCCCCCAAAGTCCTGTAGGCTAGAAAAAAAATGGCAGACCCGTAACTGAAGAGTTTCTTTTTGGTTTTACAAATTCTTAACCTTTGCATTCGTTTGTTCCTCATATAAGGAAACTATTTCTATGCCAACAGAATTACCCCCTCAGAAGGATGGAGGAGCGGATCATCTGGGAGCACATCTGTAATTCCAGCACTCAGGAGTGAGGGGCAGAAAAATCCAGGAGTTGCATGTCAGCCTGAAATATACAGTAAGTTACAAGCTCTCCTGTGCTTCATACTGAGACAGGTTCCGAGAAAAAAGATCAGAACAAGGAAACTGTCACTGCAGTGTCCAGAAGCTCGTGACTGTGTGGCAAGTGGAACCAGTGGCCTCATGCTCCTGTTAGCACCATGACTTCCAAAATGCAACTGAACCTACTAATTATCTGTGTCCCCAGAATAGCAAAAAATTAATCCCTTTTGACATGGGGACTGGAGAAACGGCTCAGTGGTTAAGAGCACTGGCTGTCTTTCCTAGAATCCTGGGTTCATTTCCCAGCACCCATGTGGTGGCTCACAACTATCTGTAATACCAATTCCGAGCGATCCCTATTCTTGACTCTAAAGACACTAGACATACACATGGTGCACAGACCTACACGCATGTGAAACACCGTGTACACATAAAATAAAATCAATTTATTTGGGGCGGTGTAAAGTGGTAACTAGGATTTTAGACTCAAGACCCAGCTTAAATCCCATATACTTTATAAATGGGCAAGAATGGGGTCAGAGAGAGTAAGAGAGAATGAACAGTGAGTTGGATAACAACTCCAGGGACAGGACTCGCCTGTGGATGTATCACTCTTTCTCTATGAGACTTAGTCTTTATTTGCAGATGCCTATATACTGCCCAGCCTGTCTCTCCCATGGCAGCTCCTCCACATTTGCCCAAGTCAATGGGACACAACTGGTCTCATCTGCTTCTACAAGCTCATTGTGGACCTGGTTTCTCCTTCAGAATCAACCAGAATCCCAGGAAAGACACTAGCAGTGGTGTGTGTTGGCATGCCTGTAATAACTGTCTACCTCAGTGATTTTATTGACACCTCAAGCACAGCTCTGGGAAGCAGACAGGACAGGGATAATTATCTTTTGTTTTTAGATGAAGTAACTGAGGTTCACTGGGTTTGGGGAGCAGTCGCTCCCTTCTGTGGGCCTGTCTTCACCTGGGTGCTGATGTGTTTTCTGATTTCCATCAGCAAGTGCCTTGACCTGCGGCACCATCTATCTCATCAGCCCTTTTGTCCAACTTCTGGTGGACCAGGAATTCTCAGGTTTTGACAACATCAACTCCATCTCTCAGAAGCTGTAAATCTGTCATGCTCTCCTTTTTGTGACTCTGTGTCCAGACTTCATCTTCTCCCTCTTTCTCTCAAACGTGCATGCATGCATGTGTGCATGAGTGCGTGTGTGCCTGCATGGGTGAGTGGAGAGTCCATAAAGACCAGAGGTTCAAGTCAGCTACCTACCTCTGTCTATTTTGTGATTTAGGGTCTTTATTGAATCTGGAAGTCACCCATTCATCAAGACAGGCTGGGCAGCGAGCCCCAGGACCCTCCAGTCTCTGCCCCCCCCGCTAGCACTGGGCTTACAGTGAGGTGCTGTGTCCATGTGGATGCTGGAATCTGAACTCAGGTCCTCATGCTTGCATGGCAAAAGTATTTTCAACTAAGTCATCTTCTAGTCCTAGACTTCCTCTTTTTCTAAGGACATGGGTCCTATTGGATTAGACCAGATTGCCTCAGTTTAACTTGATGACATCTATAAAGACTTTATTGCAAATAATGTTATAGTCACAGGTGACTGGAGATTAAATATTTGACTGGGGGAGGGATATATATTCAAATCCATAAGAAAAAATACCTAACCTTTAGGAGATGGCATAATGGAGAGAGAAGGGGGAGGGAACGCTTAGGAGACTGAGAAGAGAAGCTTCATGACCTGCTCTAGGCCAAACAGGTGCTTAGCTGTCACCTGACCTTACCTCAGGCTGCTTGAGGCTACACCCTTAACCACTGGGCAATGCCACCCCAGCTGCTTGTGGTCCCATGGCCCCTGCTCTTGTGGTTTCCCATGAGGGTGGCTTATAAAGAGGGCTGTGTTTGTAAGCTAAGAAGAAGCAAACATGACTGCTAATTTTGTTTTCTCAGCTGAAACGCCAACACACAGTGAGTTGATATTGAGTCTAGCGTCCTCCCCTTAGCTCCCTATGTGACTGTGGTTTCCCAGAGCAGCCCGCGGCCTAGGGTGAGGTCACTGGCAGGGAGTGGGCATGGTGTGAGTCCCAGGGGACATTGGGAACTTCACCTTCACATTAGGCTTGAGTACTGGAGAAAGCAAAGGACGTGGACCAACCCACCTTATACAGCTACAAACCCTTGAGAAGCCCAACAGGGCTAGTAGAGGCCAGGAGAGGTCTAAGCAAAGCCTGGGGATTCAAACAGCCACAGGGTGGGATCCCTGGCCCTTGTCTGCTACCTATGTGAACTAAGACAAGATGCCTACATTCTCTGAGCCTCATCTGTCCCTACTTCAAAGAGTTGTTATAAAGACACACAGAAACCAGTGTTTAGTCTTGAGCTGGCCCAACATAGAAAGAAAGAAAGAAAGAAAGAAAGAAAGAAAGAAAGAAAGAAAGAAAGAGAGAGAGAGAGAGAGAGAGAGAGAGAGAGAGAGAGGGAAGGAGGGAAAGGAAGGAAGGAAGGAAGGAAGGAAGGAAGGAAGGAAGGAAGGAAAAGAAAGAAAGAAAGAAAGAAAGAAAGAAAGAAAGAAAGAAAGAAAGAAGCAGAATGCTTTTCCCTCCAGGAACATACAAGCAAGAGGTCACACAAGAACATGGCCTCAGTGTATTGAAAGCAAATACAGATTGGGTAGAGCTAAGACTTAGAGCAGGCAGAGTAGAAACAGAAATGTCACAGAGAAAAGGAATCCTGAATCAGCCTGGATGATTCTAGAACCTTCTACAGCAGGTACTCTGGAGACCATGTCCTAGATCTCATCTGGAATTACCAAGATCCCCCCCCCCTTCTTACCCTGAAATTAAACTCTTTTCCAACACACACACAGTCATATGCACACAGTCATTTGTACACACACAGTCACAGTCACATATACACACAGTCACGTATACACACATAGTCACAGTCACACACACACACACACACACACACACACACACACACACACACACTCCACACCACTTTTTGTTTGAAGAATCACCAAACCTGGGTTTTCCCTGGGAAGGGCCTGTCAGTCAAGCAGTGTGTTACCTAGAGCTAATGAGTAACTCAAGAGAGATCAAAAGATAGAAGTGATGCCTTTTATTAAGCTCGCAGATTTATTATAAGTGAGTCGGCAGGACCACACAGGTCTCCTGTCCCAGCACAGGGAAGAAGAGTATGCGTGTGTGTGGTCTCCAGTAGTCGAAAGGCAGAGAGATGGCGGGTGTGAGCCTAATAAAGACTGTAATTGGCACCTCTCTTCCAGCAAAACCCACCAACCATCTTCTGCCCGCCGCCAGGCCCTCTCCTTGGGAGAGAGTACTCCAGGGGAAACTCAACCTCGGGGGAAGCCAGCTTGTGCAGAAATGCCAGGGCGGGAGCTATTCACAGAGGTTTATGTCTCCCAAAGGGAGTCTTGCAGGAATGTCAGGGCAGCAAAGGAGGCCTCTTCTTCCTGGGAGACCAGTTAGGAGGGTTACCAAGAGGAATATTTCCAGGGGCAACCCTGATTGGTCCCCAGTGTTCAATTACATGTCCCTTTCTCAGGAAATGGACCAGGGAAGTTGAGTCACCTCTATTAACTGGTGCCTAGTTCCTAGAAGTATTTCTATTTCACTTAATAGACATCGTAAATGTTTGTTGCCACAGCCACAGGTTTTTGTTTGTCTTGGTTTGTTTGTTTGTTTTTTTATTGTAAACAGTTGAGTTTGATTCCCAAAGACTCCAGATCCCAAAGGTTAAACTCTACCAGGGCATCTTGGGTCTGCAAAGTAGCTGGCCACTGCTTTGGCACTTAGACAAGATGGGCTCAGGACTTTATGGTCTGAAACTTGCCTCCTCTGAAGATAGCCTTTAGGAAAGCTGTCTGTAAAAACTGAAGCTCCTCTCACAGCCTGAACCCCGTATGTAGCACACACCAAACCTCACTTTGGTCCTTTGTACAATGAGACTGCAGTCCCCTGAGGTTGAAGACCCCTGTCCTTCAGTCTTTCCCCTGAGGTCCTCCCACCTCCCAGGCTCCTGCCTTTCTTCTAGTATCCCCTTCATTGGCGCTGCACCCCAAGCTGCTCTGGCAACCACACGTGGCTGGGGATAATTTCCCCCCAACATTCCTTGGCAAGCTCCCGTTTCCCTTCCTTGGCCAAGATTTCAGAGCCAAGAGCGGCCGTGAGCTCATGTTAGGCTCCAGCCCCATTACTTCAGAAAGACAGCTTCGTGTATTAATGTGAGATTAATTGCTGCTTCGAGGGATTGACTCTAACTTGAACAGTCTGAGACAGCTTAAAAAGAAAAAATGATCTCCAGTCTGGAAGGTTTGACTTTGAAGAGTTTTTGTTACTGGCTTAGGGTTCTGCTCCTATGGAAGAGGGGAGGGGGAAAGGTAATGAATAAAATAAAAATTTATTGTTGATACCAAACAATTGTACTCTAATTAAGTCTGATTTCTGTTTTGTTTTGTATCAGTGGTGGGGGTGTTGTTTTGAGACAGAATCTTACTATGTTGTCAAGGTAGGTCTCAATCTCTTTAATATTTTAAGTATTTATTTTGTTTTATTTTAAGCATGTCCCTACAGTAGTGTTCTTGACATATGGGCTATGACCCCTTTTAGGAGAGTTCAATGACCCTTTCACAGGGGTTGCATATCAAATATTTGTATTGTGATTCATAATAGCAACAAAATTATAGTTATAAAGTAACAACAAAAATAAATTTATGGTTGAGTCACAACAACATGAGGAACTGTACTAAAAGGCCATCATATCAGGAAGTTTGAGAACCACTGTCTTACAGCTGACTGGAGGGTTTAAACACAGGCCTGTCTGGTTCTAAATACTGATCTCCCATGGCATCTTCTGTCTCTATTCATTAGAATGAAATTTCTGCAAAGGGCATCTATGCACGGTACTTATATGCAGTTAGCCGCCTCTCTACGGCACCCTCTTGAAACTAATCTTTTGTCTCGTCTCAAGGTTTACACAGCTGAAAATATTTAGACCTTAGAGAAAATCACTCAACAGAATAGCAAGTAAATGCATAAGCATTGCTGTGGGGAGCAAGCCAACCCAAGGCTTTCTCAGAGGTCGTGATGAAAGGACAAAGGGACCGTTAGTCTTTTTTCCAGGAGTGGACTTGGCAAGGCTGGTTCAGGGCTGAAGGTGGTAACTTGATAGAGTCTGGGGTGTGGTTTCTGAGGATCCAGTTCTCCGCCTCCCTGGGATGTGGTGATCAGTCCTAAAGGACTTTTACTTCACCATATGGTAATAGAAAGAAAATTATGCATTACGGATATTGGTCAGTAGGTCAAGTGCTTATAATCTTGAGGACCTAAGTTAGAAACCACATGAAAAAGCCAGACATGATACCTACAGTGAGTTCCAGGCCAGACAGAACTACACAGTAAGACCTTGTCTCCAGGAAAACAAAGCGACTAAACAACAGCAAGAAGCCAGATATGGTGGCAGGTTCGTATAACCCCACTGCTGCGGAGGGAGGGATCCCTGACTTACTACTTTAGCCTACTTGTAGGTGTCAGGCCAGCGAGTGACCCTCTCAAAAAACTCGATGACTGAGGAATGACACCCTAACTTGTCCTCTGGCCACCATGGGTATGCACATATACATGCACTCTCTCACACATGTGTATCTGTGTACACAAGTACATAAGATAATTTCCCAGATTAAAATACACTATAATTTTGGTGTGTAAGGACCAACCACTTGAATACTAACAGGCAGGCAAAGTGGGAACGAAGAGGAAAGAATGCCAGTCTTAGACATTGTTGCATGTAGGTTCTGGGAATCAAATGCAAGACTTCTGATAGAACAGCCAGTGCTCTTAACCACTGAGCCATCTCTCCAGCCAAGTGAGTCAGGGAGAGAAGGAGACGGTAAGAAGGGAAGCATAGAGACTTCTTGGAGCAATTTTATTCTTCTTATTTTGGAGGTCAGCAAACTTCAGCCCATAGTCAAATCTGACCCACCATCTGCTTTTGCATATTATGTAAGCTGAACCATGTGCTTGGGTTTGTATTTTTAGTATATTTTTAAAAGTTGAAAGAAAAATGACAATGTGTGTCCCATGAAAATTCTACAAGATTCATGTTTCATTTACAATTTATTTTATCCGAACAGAGCCCCTTTGCTTGCATATCATTTATGGCTGCCTTTCTTTGCAATAGAGGGGCTTGGTTATATCAGAGACTATGTGCCCCATAACACCTAAAAATTTACTATCAGACTTCTACAGATAACGCTTGTTGTCTGCTGCTTTAGATAACTTCCACGGGGGTCAGTCTTTTCCCCTTCTCTGGATTCTCATTCCTGCTACCCCACCATCTCCCATACCATCAAAGAAGGAAAGAAGAAAGGAAGGCAGTTTCATGGCGTGTCAGGGTTGCATTCAAAATGAGTGTATGTGTATGCACACTCATGTGTGCTTGTGTGTTCAACTGGAGATTGCTTTATTTCCATGAGAAGCAAACTCTATCATCTGGAGATTTCATCCCAGACTTATTCATTTAGGCATTGTGTGGCTCAGGTTCTGGCTCACTCATTTGATAATACCAAACAGAAAATATTTTAGTAAACACGTATGATCTCAGGACCTATCAGATGTGTAGACTGGGGGGTGGGGGGGGGCAAGGGCTGAACAAAAGGTAGAGATAAAATGAGTAGTGGGATAATTTGTAATTGAGACACAGCTCTTTCAAAGGAGGTGGAGGTGAGGCCTTCGCCACCCTTGTACAGCATTCCCTGGGTGGTTACATCATGGTCCTTCTGGGGCTGACACAGCCTCCTCTGGGTGGCAGAGGTAGGTGCCACAATTAGAATCTGTCCCAGCTCCACTTGCCCATCTTCTACCTCTGGTCCTTTTTTCCCACTATGCCAATGAGGACCAGAAGGCCCCAAAGCAACCCACTTTCTGAACTAAAGCCCTAGGAAGGGCCACCCCACTTCCTTGAACCTATCTCTTTGTGCTCTTGTTCCCTGGCATTAGGAGTAAGACAGTGGAAAAAAGCAGTTTGAACACAATACCAATCACAGCCTTTTGTAACATGAAAAGAGTTTTCTCCCAACACAGATTCTAAAGCAGTGGGGAGAGGGGGTGACTTTGAGGCAATGAAATTGAAACTGTTTGAGAAAGTGCCTGGCTTTGTACAGTAGCTTTATGTGTCAGAAAGACATATCTACAAACCCCTTTGCTTTGATAAATTCTCTGATAAATTTTGTTTGATGAATTCTGGGTGGCACTGGCCACCAAGCCTAAGGACCTGAGACTCACATATAGGAAAGAATAAAACTGAATCCCAAAGATCGTCCTCTGACCTCCACATGCACGTCACCTATGAACCACACATGAGAACACATACATAATTTAAAATACAACTTTAAAATCTTTTTAAAAGTTCAGTATAGAAAGTCTCAAATGATTAGCTCTTATTTAACTGGTAGCAAACTGTGTCTTCTAGGAAACATTTGAATGCGAAAACTGCAAAGACGAGGTTGAAGGCGAGTTCTTCCGTATACTCTGATTTGTAACAATATTGTTACATTCATATGACATAAACTATAATTCTTTTGACATTTTTTGAGATGGAGTTTTGTGTAACCCTGGATGGTATTAGCCAAGGATGGCCTTGAACTTCTGATCTTTCTTCCGCCTCCAAAGTGCTAGAATTGCACATGAAAACCACCGTGTCTAGCTAAATTATAATTTTAAAAGAAAACATAAAGTGTTTAAGAAGTTTTTTTTTTTAAGTTCTTGCATTCATTAGTGCTTACCACTAAATGGGGTTGTAAATATCTCTGATTGCTCCGTGCAGAAGCTCTTAAAGAATTGCTTGGTGGCTGGAGAGATGACCTAGTAGTTAAGAGCATGGGTATTGCTATTGTAGAGGACTCATGTTCAGTTTCTAGCACTATGCCTGTAACTTCAGCTCTGGGGTCTCCGAGGATTCTGGCCAGCTCATGCACTACACTCCTCCCTGCATGTGTGGCACACACACAGACACACACAGACACACACACACACACACACACACACACACACACACACGGGGGGGGAGACAGAGAAGAAGAGAGAAAGAGAGAGAGAATGATTAAAAGTAAAATAAATCTTCAAAAATATGTCTTTTTGTTGTTGTTCACCTCCTCATCATCATCATCTTCCTCTTCTTCCTCTTCCTCCTCATCTTCCTCCTCCTCATCATCATCATCATCATCTTCCTCTTCCTCTTCCTCTTCCTCTTCTTCCTCCTCCTCCTCCTCCTCCTTCTTCAACAAGGTCTCACTTTGTAACTCTGACTGTCGTGCAAGTCACTATGTAGACCAGGCTGGCCTTGAATTCACAGAGGTCCTCTTGCCTCTACCTCCTGAGTGAATGGTTTCTCTCTCTCTCTCTCTCTCTCTCTCTCTCTCTCTCTCTCTCTCACTCTCTCTCTATTTTTTTTTGGTTTTTCGAGACAGGGTTTCTCTGTGTAGCCCTGGCTGTCCTGGAACTCACTCTGTAGACCAGGCTGGCCTTGAACTCAGAGATCCACCTGCCTCTGCCTCCCAAGTGCTGGGATTAAAGGCGTGCACCACCACCACCCGGCTCTCTCTCTCTTTTTTAATGAATAATTTTATGCTTAGATTTTTAGGAGAAACCAGTAGAAGTGAAGATGCCATTGGCTGTCAATTTCCTTTCTACAAAGCAGCAAAAAGAGGCTGCATTGACTTGCCTGGAAATTTGTGAGATGTAAGCAGAAGTCAGACAGCTCAACGAGAGAGGCTGTGGCGGTGAGCTCCCGGTCTGGGTTCTAACTGTGACTCAGATACTCAGGAGTTGCATGACAGAGCCAGGTACTAAAGACTGTAGAACTCAAAGTTTCTTTACTATAAAGTGTGTGTGTGTGTGTGTGTGTGTGTGTGTGTGTGTGTGTGTGCACCCACATGCACATAGACACACATATGCAGGGTGGGAGGTCCTGCTGGGGAGCTGCCTGGAGCCCACTGGCTAACACAATACAGGCACTCACTAAGTGGTAGCTGAATAAGAACGTTTCTAATGAAATCACCATGGAAACACACCCTTGTTAAACTAAATTTGCTCCAGGCTAAACACTCATAAGTATTTCATGTGGATAATTCAAAGAGCCCACTGTGTTTATACTAGGATTTCTTTTGATTTCAGAGCAGAAATGGGTTTGGCAGTTCCCTTTGCTCCTCATAGGATGCATAGTGGCCCTTCAGTGAAGGAAGAGGTCTGGGAGCCCATTCTGGCCCATGTGAGTAGACCCCAGGTCTCTCTGGGGTTTTACCACCTACCTCACTGCCTGGCTCCCCACAAAGTGGCACTGGGCACGTCAAGGAGGGTTAGGACCAAAAAGTTAGGATCTGGGTTTCTGTTGGCAGAGGTCTCCTGACAGGTTGTCTGTCAGTCTGTGCGACTGTACAGCTCGAGCAGTAACAGCAGATCTCAGGGGACTTTAAAGTGTAATTAAAGCTTGAGTTTCTGAAGGCCTTGGGTCGGTTCTTTGAGGATTTCCAAGCTCACAAAGATGTTCCTTTTGTTAAAAAAGAACCTGGCTCTTCTGTATTCTCTTCCTCCCTCCCTCCCTCCCTCTTTGCTCTTCCACTCTTCCTTCCTCCCTGTCTCAGTGTTTGAAGAAAGGTCACATGCTTGATGGTGACCACAAGGAAAGCAAACCAGACTCGATGCTTCACCCAAGAAGGGAGTTTGGAACCAAGAAAAAGATGGGTCCCTCCAAAGGTAGGGTACCAGAAGAGGGCGTGTTCATAGAAGCCTTTTGACAGTGAAGTACCATGAAAAAACGCAGGAGAAAAGAGTGCAAAGATGCCCTCACCAGCCTGTCTCTCTTCTTCCTTTCTTCCTCTCTCCCTCCGCTCCCTTCCCCCTCTCCCTCGGATGCCTCAGCTCAGGGTCTGTGAACTGCTGGGAGAAGAAAGAGGAAATTGACCACACGTGACCTGTGTGACTTGTGTTAGAAGGAAGAGCAGAGATGTCCAAGCTGGAGTCGGGGTGGGAGGTGATGCTAGGCAGGTAGCTGTCAGGTATGGGATCAGGAACTAACTCAGAGGCTGGCAAACACTCCCACGTGTTCATAGCACATGACAGATTGTCCACAGACAGCGGATGGGCATGTTTAGATGTTGCCAGCTACCGTCTAGCTGCTGGCATCAACCAAATCCACCCCACAGACGTCTTTGTAAACAGCTCCTTATTACAGGTCCTTCCCCATATACAGGTCTTTCCCCCTTGTATCTCCTTCTCCTACCCTCCCTCCCTGCCCACCCCACCCCTTAATTTTTTTTCATAGACCTTGTCAGGACATACAGTATTCACTGCCCGATGACTTTATGTTCAAAGTGGCTCACCATTATGATGATAGTCCCATAAGATGATAATGAAATATCCGTGCCACTCAGCCATGCCACAGAGCATTTCATGACTAGTGGGGAGAGGAGATTCTCGAGTGAACAGACCTCCTGCCTGTACTGTCCTATAAAAATGTAGAACATCCAATTATGCACAGTGCATAAAGTGTGAAAACAATAAACTTAGTTGTTTGTGTGTTTACAATACTATCTGTATTATTATTTTAAAGTGTACTTCTCCTTTAAAGATGTTTACTGCAAAACAGAACATCCCGTTATCCCAAAACAGCCTCATACACCCGACTGCTACGTCTGCTCGCTGGCCTGAGTCTTCTGCTATATTGCTAACTTCTGAAGAACTGCGTGAGATAACCTGCAAAGCTCAACTCACCTGCTCTAAGCACAAAACAGATACACACTGGTAATTACAGAACAATGCCTCATGCAGATGAGACCAGTGTGTGTGTGTGTGTGTGTGTGTGTGTGTGTGTGTGTGTGTGTGTCTGTGTGTCTGTGTGTGTGTGTGTGTGTGTCTGTGTGTGTGTGTCTGTGTGTGTGTGTTTGGTAACTACCTTGTCCTTCCTTTGTCCAGCTACCGTCATTGTCACCCAACTCTGAGTGGAAGAAACAGTCAAGAAACTTCCCTCACACACATTATCTCTTCCTGGTTTTGCAGTGAAGGAAATGGAGGCTCCCAGGCCAGAACTGCTCCTAAGTATCCATCCAGCTTGCACTATTTCCCTTCCCCTTTGCCTCAAAGGAGAGCCACCAGACACCTGCTGGGATGCAAGAAGAGAGAGGTGAACAATGGCATTTGTCTTTAATCCTGTTTTCTTCAGTGACTTGGCCTCAGGTGCAGCTTATGGGTATAGTGGATGAGAGTCAACACGGAACAAAACTGGGAAACTCTCTGCCAAGCTGGCCCAGTGAAGCTTTCACTTTCCACATTGGAAGTGGTGACTGAAGATTTGGCTTTTGTTATTTCTTCTGGGAAGCCCTTCCAGGTGAGGGGGGTGGGGCTGGGAACAGCCAGCCAGAGACAGTTGTTTGCCAGACTCGGGCAAGTACTCATGTTTTTGTCTTGGCCCACTTGGCAGGTCTTGTTTGATGCCAAGATTGGCCATGGGTTGTGGTGTGTATCTGCTATTAATATGGAGGATTTGTGAACTGAAGAGCTAGCAGCCAGCCAGGTGTGGCGGTGTGTTCCTTTGATATCGGCACTCGGGAGGCAGAGGCAGGCAGATCTCTGTGAGCTCAGTGAGTTCTAGAACAGCCAAGACCACATAGAGAGACCCTGTCTCAAAACAAACAAACAATCAACAAACAACAAACAGAAGCTAACAGCCAAGTTGGTTCTCTGTGTCATCACTCATGTTTAATCTGCTGGGGCAACTGAAAGTCAAACTTGCTATTCTTGGTGGACTGGTGTCAGAAATCAATGTGTCAGGGGCTAGAGGGGTGTTCAGCAGTTAAGCATGCTTTCTGCTCTTGTCGAGAACCAGAGTCCAGTTCCCAGAACCCGCACTGGGCAGCTCACAACCACCTGCAACTCTGGAGTCAGAGATGCTGTAAGTCTTATAACCTCTGCATGCATTCATATGTGTTCACACACACATACACACACGTTAATGTAAATACATGGATAAAATAAATCTAAAATCCATGCGTGTTGGAATAATTCAAATGAAGAGCTATCTATAATACCTCCAGCTGCTTCCACCTGGGAACCCAACAAAGTGCCTGACACCTGTCATCTCTCCCTGCAAATGTCTCCTTTCTGAGTTCCCATGACACCCTACTTCTATGAACTCAGGCAAGGGTCTTCATCTCCTGACCCTGCTTTGTATATGTATGTCCAGTCATCCCTCAAACTATAACTGTCTTAGCTTAATCTCTGTTGCTGAGATAAACACCCTGACCAAAGGCAACCTAAAAAGAAAGGGTTTATTTGGCTTTCGTATTCCCATCACTGGCAATCACTGAGGAACATCAGGACAGCAACTCAATCAGCAGAGGCAGGAGCCAGACTGCTCACTGGATTGCTCCTGACAAGCCTGCTTCCTTATACAGCTCAGGACCACCTGTCCATGCGTGGGACCGCCCACATCAGTCATTAATCGAGAGTCGGTAGGCCCTACAGACTTGCCTGCTGTTACCTCCAGTCGGTTGACAGTTTCACAACTGAGCTTCTGGTCCTTCTTCCCAGATAACTCAAGCTTGTGTCAACTTGACAAACAAACATCCTGGCCAAACTGGCACCTAATTGTTTCACAAAGCTGTCCCAAATGCCTCTTACCCTTCAGGTTTCTGCCTTGCTCTCTATGCTTGGTGATACTCTTGGTTTTGGCTTTTTGGTTTTGGTTTTGTTTTGTATTAAGTTTTATTTGAGAAGTCTGTATTTTTAGGTGATTGTAGACTTTTTGATTTTATGTTTATGAGTGAGGTAGGGGTTTTGCATATGTGCACTTTATGTGTGCCTAGTGCCTGTAGTGGTCAGAAAGGGGTGTCAGATCCCCTGACACTGGAGTCGTAGATGGTTACGAACTATCATGTGGGTGCTGGGAACTGAACCCAGGTCCTCTGCAAGAGCAACAACTGATCTCAACCACCAAACTATCTCTCATCCCCTTGGTCATATTTTTTCCTCATGGCCCTGCATTTCCTATTCACTAGTCCTTCACACAACACCATTAACTAAACAACAGTGTGTGGTGGGAGCACTATGAAGTCATCACTTAAAGCTTTCAGCATCAAAACACTGAAAAGATAAACTTTGACACTCTGATCTTGGTAGACAGGGTCTTCAATGCCCTCATCTCCTAGTATCTGTTTTCTCAATACTCCTTCATCAGCATCTGGTGCGTGAGGGCCATGTATGAGTGCTGTAATGGGACCTAGTTCTTGCTTGCAGCACCCTTTTACCTTCCTCTCTGCTCCTGTGGTTCCCACGTCTACGCCTGTCATTGCTCGTAGCTTACAAATACTACTGTAGCTGCTCTATCAGAAGTCTGTGTCTGTTTCTTACTCATCTTTGCATTCCAAGTACATGGTATAAGTGTTCAAAATAAATGCTCCTTAATAAACGAATACAATGTTTGATAGAGCCTAGTTCAGCCAATTTGCACATAATGTTATACAATATCTAAGATAACTTTTTTCTTTACTTTATCACTGTAATGAGAGCAGATGAGTGTCATACATGTTGGCTACAGTCTCAATGTTTGTGTACCTCCCAACTTCATATATTTTTCTGGACATGAAAGTATACATCTGTATTCATAGTTTTTGGAGGCTGAGTCAGGGGGAAATTGAATGTGAGGTCATCCCCAGCTAACCTGGGAGACCCTGTTTCAAAACAAAACAAATATAATGTGTGTTAAGCCTCCAATATGATGGTTAGGAGTTGAGACTTTGATTGGTGATGAAACCATAGGCTGGAGTCCTGCTGAGTGGAAGCAGTGTCCTTCTAAAAGTGACCCAGTGAAGTCTCTCACCTCTTTCTGCCATGTAGAGGCTACAGAGAGAAAGATGTCTGCTGTCTGCAACTCAGCAGAGCTCTTACCAGAACCTGACAGTCTTCCAGAACAATGAGAAATAAATGTGTCTTGCTTAAATCACCCAGACACGGTCATTTGTCAAAGTAGCCCCAATTCACTAAGACAATGATTATTTTAGCAATGAGAAAAGAGGTCATAGAAATGAAGTGATTTACCCAATAACATATGTCTCTCACATCTTAGATCTCCTCTCTCTCTCTCTCTCTCTCTCTCTCTCTCTCTCTCTCTCTCTAACAGACTGCACTCTTGACCCTACCATGGACTGAATGAGTATTGGAGTGCACACCACAGACAGTGGTTCATGTCATCCACTACTTACCCAGTGCTCACAGCCCACAGTAAACACTCAGTATATATTTGTTGAATTATGTCATGAGTTAATAGATCTTAACCTAAGGTCAAGTTTTGTGAGTTGGAGTAGAAGCTGAGCATTTGAGAATTCAATAAGGATGTGTGGAAGGGACACCAAAGTGTTCCTTTCCAAGGAGAAAAGAGACTATTTTCTCTAAATCCAGAAAATAGGATGTCTATGTGATCCCTGAAGCCAGACCCTCCAGAAACTCCAGTCATGATCAGGAGAAAGGAAGCATTACTGGGCCGGCAGCTTCTACCTCCCCAGGAGAGGGCTCCTTGGAGAGGTCTGTCATTTCTACCCTCTGAAAGAGCAGGAGCTCATAGCCTTCCAAGAATGTGACTGACGGCAGCAAATTCAAGTTCAAAAGAAGATTAGATTTCAAGGCAACTGGAAGCTATTCAATGAAAGCCAAGTTTTACAGGGAGAGTTTCCGTCTTTCTCTTCTCCTTCTCCCTCCAGGGCAGCCCAGGGCTTGTTGGAACCCGAAGAAGAACTGACAGTGTCTGCCTGTTTCCCTAATTGGAGAGTGGATAGATGCAAAATCAGGCTCTGGACTTGCCTCTGCGTCCAAGGAGGAACTGAGGCAATGATCTTCCAGGAGCTCCAGGGAGATAGTTTACAAGAGTGACTGGCAGTGGTGGCCAGACTTGCTTGGCCTCATCCTGAGCACATATGTCAGCAACTTTCCTCTGAAGGAGTCCCTTATCTTGTCTCCTCTGTCCCTAATCAAAGAGGAAGCACTAATTAAAAAAATACTCTTGTATTTATACAGAAATTTTAGGTTACAAAGACTTCATTCCATTTTTATCTTAATCCCACCGTGGAGAAGTTAGATGCCACCAACACAAGGAAGAAACTCAAGGGCAAGAGATGCTCAGAAATTGGGTCATGGTCACACATGGTGTATAGACTACAGTTAGGTCCTTGATAAATGACACCTCTACTGTAGCTGGAACAGTGCAAAGCAGTTTTATATGTTGGCACTGAGTCGTCAGTGACTATGAAGTAAATGCTGCTTTTAGTCCCCTTTTGGTTGATGAGGGAACGAGCTCGGATATGTTAGGTAACTTGGTGGTATGAGACTGGGGCTCACTACATAACCGCCGCCTGATTCTCAATACCGAAGCTTCAGCCAGCCCTGGCTGGCGATTCGGTTTTGTAGTCACAGCTTCTCAGGAGGCTAGAGTAGAAGGATCGGAAGTTCAACGTTGGCCTGGGGTATGAAGAAATTTCAAGGCCAGCCTGAGAAATTTTGTGAGACCCTGTCTTGAAAAGAAAAAAGAGGATTGGGAAATAACTTGATGGTAACAGGCAGTCCTCGATATTGATGAATAAGTAAATTTCTAAAACCTCATCTATAGGTTTTAGGTTTTTTTTCTGGGGTGGGAGGAGGTCTCTGTGTTTAAACTCTGTCTGAAGATGTGATCACAGCTGCACCACTGTCTATTCCCAACAAGTCCGTGCAGAGGCAGCTGTTACATGTAACTGCAGCAGGCTGAGGACCATCAATGAGGAGTCCAGACCTAAGGTACCTGAGGTACCAGACACACAGATGCAAAAGCCAGATGTTGAGGAGCAATCTGATGACTAGAAATCAAAAGCGTACACCTCTGGAAGTCATTCTGACATGGTCAGTTCACAACCTGAAAATGTGAAAAGGAAAGACAAGACTGAAGAAAAGTGCTGTCTCTGGGAAGCACACATCCTAGTTCCTTCATTTTAAATGTGTTTAAATGAGTGATTATTTTTTGGCACTATTCTGTCATAAGCCTGATGCAGTCTCCATCAATGCTTCAAAGAGTCTATTACCACCCAGAAATTCTACTAAAGGGCTAGAAAAAAATCTTCTTAGCTCAGACTACCTAAACTGTTTCTGCCTGTCTCCTGTATCCCAGGTTAGCTTCGAACTTATATATATATATATATATCCAGGAATAACCTTTACTTTCTCATCCTCCTGCTACTCTTCCCAAGTGTTAGACTTGCAGGAGTGCACCCCTGTGCCCCTTAAATGAGGTCCGGAGGTTGGAACCCATTCATGCTACACCAGCACTCTACAAACAGAGCTATGTTTCCAGCCTTCAAGCTGCTCTAAATTCTAAATCATCACTGTAGGTTCCCAAGGTTTTCTTCACTGATGATCCCTCTTGGTTCAATCAGAAACCCACAGCTGTTTAACACTAAAGATACTTCACTGGAAATCAAAGCAACCTAGCTTACAACACTATCCCAGAACGGATGAGGAGCTGACATATCCATGGGAAGCAGAGCCCTCCCAAGTTCATCTTTACATGTAGCTGTCAACATCAGGTGAACTGATGCTTTGTTTGAATAGGAAAGTGGAATGTTCTAGACATAGGAAACTTTAGATATAACGCACTGAAAACACAACACAACAAACAAACAAACATGGAAATAACTTTTCATGCCCTCATTAGTACTAACTTTAAAACATGGATTAATAGCAATAAAACAAGTTTACTTAAAATAGTCCCCTCATTATGAAAGAGGAGGAACCGTCTGCTGCTCAGACCCTCAGCCGTCGGGGAGTGGGGACACGTGTGCCTTGGAATGAGAGCTGTACAAGCCTTCATCCACTTAGTTAATTAGAGTTAATCTTATTATGATTCCTCCCGGCCTTTCCCTGTTTATGTTTCTTTCTGGTTGGAGCTTGTCCCTTTCCCTCAGAAGCACCTGCTGGTCTTTCTCCTCTCCCAAAGCCCCTTTGGGTCCTCTGGGGGGAAAACAAAAAACAAACAAACAAACCAAAAAACAACAACAAAACTTTCTCCTTTTCTTCTCAGGTCTAGCCCAAGGCAAGCAAATAAACCGGCAGAAGAGTTTGGCTGGCTTTGTGGGCACACACAGGCAAGGGTACAGATGCTAAATCATATAGCCAGTGTGACAGAAGGCACTGGACGAGAAGTTCCCAAAGATTCTGTGTTCCCTGTACTCTGAGTGTCTCAGGCATTTTTCTGTGATGCCCCTTGGCAAAAGAAATACCAACGCTTTCGTTTATGAAGTAATTATGTAATTAGGCCCAAATGACTTAATAAGTATTTGTGGCTTAAAAACTTGGTAGCCATTTGAAAACTTAACACACAAAAGCTTGAAAGAAAATATATTTGTATTTCATTATTAATTAATTACAGAGACTTGTCTACGGGTTCTGCACTGTTCTCACAGTGGGATAGGGCTGGTTGCATCCACTGTTTCACACTGAGTTTTCATAAGAAAACTTTCTCTTTTATTGCAATGGGGAGAGGAGTTGGGAGGGTCATCAAATAGATTGTGGTTTTTGAGATATGCTCAAATGGTAGGAGGCGAGGAACCCTGCTCTTCTCAACCCCAGGTCCGGGAACTGACCATAGCTCCCAACCAACTCCGCAGCCAGAATGCCGTCCATGCAAAAATCTAGTTTGTGTTACATCCATACCGGAATAAGATTGTAGTGGGGAATAAGAATATAAAAGAAAATAGGGGATAAGAATGTAAAAAGAAAACAAGGGACATGATACACCTCTAAGATTAAAAGTACACATTCCCAAGTGAGGGGTTTGGTTTTCTTGGAGAAAAATCTAACATATTTTCAGACATTCTGGGGCCTTTTGACGTTACCCTGAGCACCTTGGCACATGATTTGAGACTTACAGTGCTATATGCTGAGGGCAGTGAGTGTTCAGAGCAGGAATGAAACACTTCCCACTAAGGTGTTTACTGGAGGTGTCATGGAAGAGAACCTGGAGCCTGGTTTGTTGGCTTGAGAGAAAAGGAAGGAATGGGAGCTCACTGAAGTGGAAGTACAGGACTCAGTGGAAGCCAGGAGAACACTAGACTGTCAGAGATTGGAGAGCAGTTTGCAGCCTGTGTCAAGGGGTCGTGGAGCGTCTACACAGCTTTGTATTCACCACAATAAGAAGCTCAGAGTTTTACACAGGGGATGTCTCAGTGTGCAAGGTGCTTTTGGCACATTTCTGAGAACCCGAGGTCAGGTTCTACAGTGTTGTTTGCCTGTAACCTCCGTGTTGGGGGTGTGAAGTCAGGAAGATCCTAGGGCTTACTGGCCAACCAGTCTAGCCAATTAGCAAGGTCCAGGCTCAGTGACAGTCTGTGTCTCAGAACTAAGGTGAAGTGTGATTAAGGAAGATGGCCAAAGTCAACCTCTGGCTTCCACATTCATGTGTACACACCCACATAGTCACGGGAGCATAGAACCCATGAGCGTACTGAGTGCTGACACACGGTGTGCGGCAGACCCACACCACAAGAAGTGATGGCATTCCTGCACCAGGTTGAGCTGGGAGACAACTTTGGGGATTCCTGCTTTACCTGCCCATCTGGACAGCTTTTAGAGAAATAACAGGTGAGAGAGTAGCCCTGAGTTGTTTTCGGAGAGCAGAGAAAATGCACATTTCCAGATCTGTTGCATCTCCAAGTCTTATCAGCTGGGCAGATCTTAGCACTCCCAGCCAGCCAAGCCTCCCAACAGGACTGTTCCCACGCAGCAGCCCAGATGCCATCGACAGTAGCTCTTCTGAGAGCTGTTTGTGTCTCTCGTATTTACAGTGTCAACAGCACTTAGACTGCAGCTTTGGAAAGCCTCTGTCTATTTGTTCGGGTAAATCCATGGCCCTGGATGTGGTTCTGTGCAAGATCTCAAGCCAATAATGCACAGGAGGTTTGCAGCAGCTTCTAGATTGTTCGCTGCCAACTGTTACAGGAAGAAGAAATCAGTTGGCTTTCCTTGCTTTTGCACCTATTTTGCTGACTTCCATGTTAAACAGATTGCCTCCCCCAGAGAAGAGAAGGTGCCTGCTCTTCCACACGCTTGCCCTTCTTACATGTGATTTATCACCCAGAAATTACAATTTTCTGAGGAACATGGTTTTATAACAAAGTTCCTTAAAGTAAAATTCAAAAGAAGGCATTTCATAACTGAGGCCCGTAGGGCAATCTATATGTACAGCTATGGATCAAAAATCAAAACAAATTCTGTGTTTTATTTTTTTTTAAAGCAAATTCAGGAGTTGGAATTTCCTGCTGTCATTACAAAAGCAGGCATATTCGTAATTAGTGGAATCCTTCACTTTCTAAGAATCTGAGTTCTATCAGGAGAAACACATAATGGATTCTGTTTACAAGGAGAGTCTATAGCTTTTGCTTTAATTTCCTTTACAAGTTCCCTCTGCTTCTCAAGCCTCTGAGAATCTGGATTCATAAAATAGCAACCAAAAGTCCTTTCAATTCCTCTCAGAGACTTTGTCTTCAGTTGAAGAAAATTACCACCCTTTGGACAGTAATACGACAGGATTCAAGAAGCCAAGCTCCTCATGAGGCCCCTGTCCCGGTGAAGTGCACATAATTCTTTAACTCTGTCTTTAAAGGTAACAATAAGTTGATTTGGGATGCAGCTTGATGGGTGGTAGAGGGCTTGCCCAGCATTGAGTGGTGCTCCAGGGAAAGGGAGGGAGGGAGGGAAGGAAGGAAGGAGGGAGAGAAGAAAGGGAGAGAGAAGAAAAGAAAAAAGGAAAGAAAGGGGGAAAGAGGGAAGGAGGGAGGGAGAAAAAGAAGGAAGGGAAGAGGGAGGGAGAAAAGAAAGGAAAAAAGGAAGGGAGGGGGAGGAGGGAGAAAAGGAAGAGAAAGAGGAAAGGAAAGAGGGAAAGAGGGAGGGAGAGATGGAAGGAATGGAGGGAGGAAGGAAGAGAGGGAGGGAGAAAAGAAGGAAGGAGGGAAGGAAGGAAGGTAGGTTGGTTGGCTGGCATCTGCCTACATGCCATGTTTCATTACCTCTCTTCTTCCACTTAAGATGTCTTCTTTCCCTCTCATGATCTTCTTTCTAGTTTCATGACCTATTAGTACACACGCATACATGTATAAACACACATACACAATAAATAAATGTAATTTAAAACTAGAATACATAAACTGGACTTGGTGGCACAAGCCTTTAATCCCAACACTCAGGATGCAGAAGCAGATGGATTTCTTAAGAGTTCCCAGCCAGCCAGAGTTACATAGTGAGACCTTGTCTCAAAAAATCAAAACAAACAAACAAAAAAAACAGAATAGAAGAAGAGAGAAGAGAATCATCATTCCTAAAGAGTCTCCCTGACTCAGCCATGAGCCTGAGCTCTGAGACTGTCTTATTTAAAGTGGGTAGAGTGGGTGGAATACATTCTCCAATGTAACAGTGCCTCACAGCTGGCTGGGAGAATTCTATATGTATGGGTGTTGTGCTTGCATGTATGTCTATAGGCTACGTTCATGCAGGACCAAAGATGGCCAAAAGGGGGTGTCAGAGTCCCTGAAACTGAAGTTATCGACAATTATGAACCACCCTGTGGGTGCTGGGCATTTAACCTGTGTCCTTTAGAGGATCAGTGAGTCCTCTTAACTTCTGGGCCATCTCTCCAGTCACTTAGATGATTTCTAAGGCATGGCACATGGACCACATTTGAAGAAATGTCCAATGAGATGTTTTCTTTGGGTCTAAACTGAAACAAAATTATTTCTCTTTGTCTTCTGTATTTTTTTAGTCTACAGATTCTTCATATTTTTTAATTTATATTTATTTGAGGTCTACCCACTGAGCCATGTTGCCGGCCACTTCATTCATATCTACATACATATATGTGTATTTGAATATATACACATGTATATTCTCAGATGAATATGTGTATATGAATAAGATTATATGGGTGATGTAAGACTCTTAAAATAACAAACTTCTTCATTTCAAGGAATACATGTTTTTTGGGATGACTTATTTCCCCTAGTTCCTGAAAATGTGGCTTTATTAGTGATTGGCCTTTAGGGGAATAAATAAGTATGTTAGAGAATGGTCTGTGATTACCTTAACTTGTGCCCTTTATTTTTCTTACTTTGTGTGTGTGTGTGTGTGTGTGTGTGTGTGTGTGTGTGTGTGTGTAAGAGTATATGTATATATGGATGTGTGTGCACTTGTGTGTATGAATATGGAGGCCAAGAGGAGACTTTCTAGTGTCATCTTCCTGAGTATGGTCTACCTTTTTTGAGACCTGTTTTGAAATCACCAGTTGGGTGATTCTTGAGCCCCAACTATCCTCCTTTCCCCGGTGCTCTAGCACTGGGATCACAAACACATATCACCAGGACCAGATATTTATTTGGGCACTGAGGACTGAACTCAGGCAAGCTCCTTACCAAACGAGACATCTCCTCAACTTCTGGTATCCTTTTTTTGTTTGGTATTTTTGTTTGTTTGTTTTTACTATTTTGCTTTGTCTGGTACTTTTTGTTTTTTTTGTTTGTTTTTACCATTTTGCTTTGAGATAGAGTCTCATGCAGTCAGGCCTCAAAATCACTATAGTTGAGAGTGGCTCTGAATTCCTGGTCTTCCTGCCTCTACCTCCCAAATGCTTGGATAGCAAGCATGTGCCAGTATGCCTGGCCTGACTGGTGGTTATTAATAGGCTATTGGGACATCAGAGATACTGGAAAGACATAGCAAGACTTTAGCAAGGCTGGGAGAGAGGCCTCTAAAAACATCACACACACACACACACACACACACACACACACACACACTAGCATCTTGGTCTTGGATTTTTACCCTCCAGAGCAGTGAGAAGTAAAAATCTATTGTTTGAGATTTCTGTCTGTGGTGTTTTGTTATCAAAGCCCCAGCAACGAACATGCACGTCAAAGTGCATGGGTCGATGAGACTCATGACTTTCCCAGTAAGGACACTGCTTCCTAAGCAGTGCTTTGTTGGAGGCTTCAGACTGGTGAGGACACCAACATGTGGTTGTTCCGCCTTTACCATCAGGGGGAATAACAGAAGACAGAGAGGAACATGGGAAAACTCAGTGGCTTGAAGCCCCTCCAGTGATACATTAAGTCTTTTCTAGTGCTTCAACAAAACACATGACCAAGGCAATTTAGAGAAGAAAGGGTTTGGTTGGGCTGACAGTTCCAGAGGAACCATCACCATGGCGAAGGGGAAGCATATAGCAGCAGGCAGGGGTAGTGACTGGAACAACAAACTGAGATCTCACATTTTAAACCACAAGCAAGAGGCAGAGAAAACAGAGAATCACATGAGTCTTAGCTAATCCCAGTGATGCACTTTCCCCAGCCAGACCACACCTCCTAAACTTACCCAAATAGCACCTTCAACTTGAGACCAAGTACTCAAATATCTAAGCATATGGGGGGGTGGGGGCATTCTCACTCAAACCACCATAGGAAAGAGGGATTTAGTTGTTACTGTTCTCACAGAACCTTATCCCATGAGCCCCAGGCAGGAGGAGACCAGGAAAGGAAGGGAGCTCGGGCCACTACTGTGAACAAGTTTGTTTCTCTGTGGGACTGAAACAATTGTGTCTTATCTCTCATTTCTTTTTATCTATTGACAACGTATTATCTTTCTTCATCAAGTACACATTTATTAAGTCCAACTTTGTGATCAGCGCCGTGCCAGGAATTAATGCCAGACAAGCTCTAAAAGAAATACAGGATAGGATCCTAGCTGCCTTGATTCTCCAGGGAGATAAGGTGCCGTGATAAGGAGTTACGGAACAATAGACAATATGGCATGACTGAGGGCAAGTGGCGTGGGCAGGCAGCCCGCGAAGGCAGGCGGTAGGGCCTGGGATGGACATCAAAAGGGGATCAGGAATGAGGATGCTGGACTTGGACTTGAAGAAGTCTGAGGCAACGAGCTGGCCATGGTAGATCATGCCTGTAAATTCTTGGGAGGTAAAAGAGGATCAGGAGTTCAAGGACATCTGTGGCTACACACAGAGTTGGAGGCTTGCTGGGGTTCCATGAGAGCCTGTCTCGAAACAAAGCCAGGGGCTGGAGAGATGATTCGGTGATTCGGCACTTAAGAGTATGCACTGCTCTTGTGGAGGACCAGGGCTCGGTTCCCAGCACCCACATGGAAGCTCACTAACATTTTTAACTGCAGTTCCAGGGGATCTAACAGACTCTTCTGACCTCTATGGGCAACAGACACACTGTGCTACATATGTAACTGCAGGCTTTCCATCCTCACCCCAATTCCTGAATAAGGACTGGGATGCTTATTTAATAAATGCCTAGGCTATAAGGTAGGTTTGTTCCCCAACTAGCTCCTAACTTATTAATCTGTTTATACTAGTCTATGTCTGCCACATGGCTAGTTACCTCTCCTCCATTTTATACTTCAGACTTCCTCTGAGCCTGAGGATGAAACCCCTGCACACACGCACCCACTCCTGTGTCTGACTAGCTCCCAGAATCTCTCTCTTTCTCTCTCTCTCACTCACTCTTTCTCTCTCTCCCTTCCTCTCTCTCCCTCCCTCTCTCTCTCCCCCTCCCCCATCTCTGCCAGATGTCCCACCTTCTAATCCTGCCTCAGTTTATTGGCTATCAGATTTTTATTGATGGCAATGCTTCCACACAGCACACAAGAGATTGTCCCTACATATGCATATTTAGGCAAAGCACTCACACATGTAAAATAAAATAAATCTAAAGACAAAACAAAAGATCTAGGCAACAGTTTAGAGAAATGAGCAGGAAGAATTGAATCTCAATCTCACAGAGGACTAAGGCATTGAATGCCAGGTTTGTTTAGAGCTATAGCTGGATCCCTGGCCACTGTTATGTTTATTTTAGCTTCTATTAAGGTCATGTTTGTCAACTGGGGACAATAACACCTCCAACTTGGGCCATCACAGAGAGTTATGGAAGATTATAAGCACCTAAAATAACGGCAAGCATGAAAAGTGACCCTTTATTATACCTGGCACCTCCATCCCCTAGACCTGTAACTAGAGAACTGTCAATAAAGATCAATTAGCAGGGTATGAACTCTGTACAGTGTCTTAGATGAGAACTAACCGGCACATGGACATGATTCTTCAGCCATGACAGTGAGAAGAGCTTGCTTGTGATATTCTCTCTAATGTCCCTCAAAAAAAAAAAAGACTTTCTCTCTGAAGACATAGGCAGAGTGCACCCCCTCCAGGAGAACCTGAATGCTGAGGGCTGGTACTGACATGTACAATGTAAGAACCTTCTCTCTCTTCTCTCCTGCTCTCTCCTCTCTCCTCTCTCCTCTCTCCTCTCTCCTCTCTCCTCTCTCCTCTCTCCTCTCTCCTCTCTCCTCTCTCCTCTCTCCTCTCTCCTCTCTCCTCTCTCCTCTCTCCTCTCTCCTCTCTCCTCTCTCCTCTCTCCTCTCTCCTCTCTCCTCCTCTCTCCTCTCTCCTCTCTCCTCTCTCCTCTCTCCTCTCTCCTCTCTCCTCTCTCCTCTCTCCTCTCTCCTCTCTCCTCCTCTCTCCTCTCTCCTCTCTCCTCTCTCCTCTCTCCTCTCTCCTCTCTCCTCTCTCCTCTCTCCTCTCTCCTCTCTCCTCTCTCCTCTCTCCTCTCTCCTCTCTCCTCTCTCCTCTCTCCTCTCTCCTCTCTCCTCTCTCCTCTCTCCTCCCTCCTCTCTCCTCTCTCCTCTCTCCTCTCTCCTCTCTCCTCTCTCCTCTCTCCTCTCTCCTCTCTCCTCCCATCTCCTCCTCTCCCTTTCCCCTTCCCTCCCCTCTCCCCTCCTCTCTCCCTTCCCTTCCCTCTCCCCTATTCCCTCTCCCCTCCTCTCTCCCTTCCCTTCCCTCTCCCTCTCCCTCCCTCCCTCTTTCTCTTTCTCTCTCTTTTTCTCTCTCTCTCCCTCTCCCCGCTCTATAGCAGGAAGGCCTTGAATTCACTATGTAGCCAAGATGAACTTCCTCTTCAGATCCTTCTGCTTCCACCTTCTCACTACCACCACCAGGATTACATGTGTGCAGCACCATACCTGGTTTATGCAGTGGTGGGGAAATGAACTTTGGGCTGTGTGCTTGCTAACCATCTCTTACCCCTGGGACCATCTCTGAAGTCCTCCTGGCTGCCATGTTTCTGCTGCTTTCCTTCAGGTGTGGAGGGTACCAGGACCAGTGACTTCCAAAGCTTTCTCACCACACACAGGGCTCTACCAGCCAATAAATCAGCAGGAAAATAGTAAACAGATGCTGTCACTGGCCTTCCAGAGAAGGCTTGCACAATCTCCTCACAGATGCTGCTACCACAGTTCCTGCCAGGGACAGGAGACAGCTGAGGAGAGAGGCTGAGGAGGGAAGCAGGTCCCGGGAGACAATGAGCCAAGTCTCAGAGGGGTGAGCAAGGTGCTGGAGGCAGTGCCTGGGGCGGCCACCTAGACTTCGAGCTGCTGCCTCTGTTGAAACTGAGTCTCGTGTTGGGCCTAGGGGGACAAAGCTGTCTACAGATAAGCCCTGGGCTGGAAGTCTGGGTCAGGATAGGCTAGTCCTGAGAACAGCCAGCCTGACTGCTGGGAGAAGCGAGGTCTGGACATGCTTGCCTTGCTTGTGGCTTTGGCCCCCAGAACAAGGCGGGGGTGAGGAGGGAAGAGAAGTGTTGAAACATCAACACAGAGGCAGAAGTGATTCTCAGGGGTGGCTACATTGAGGTGGCAACTGAGGTAAGAAGGGAGTC
The DNA here is from genome assembly GCF_011762505.2 of Arvicanthis niloticus. NCBI lineage: Eukaryota > Metazoa > Chordata > Mammalia > Rodentia > Muridae > Arvicanthis > Arvicanthis niloticus. Next base: position 11,767,013 of record NC_047666.1, on the reverse strand, counting down.
ACTTAGGGTCTGAGAAGAGATGCTTTTCAAAGGCTGCTAAAGCAGAAGCTTTCCAGGCCCATATCACCTCAGAGAGACCCTAACGTACACCCCAGGTTGAAACATCTTCTCTAGCCATAGTGGCACACACCTTTAACAGCAGCAGTCAGGGAGAGAGGCAGACGAACGTTTGTGAGTTTGAGGCCAGCCTGGATTATGTAGTGAGTTCCAGGACAGCCAGAGCTACATGGTGAGACCCTGTCTAACAACAAACAAACAAAACAAAATCTCCTCTAACTCCGGTCTTGCAAGTTGAGATAATGAAGCTCAAAGAGACCCTTAAAAACCAAAAGTCCGACAGCGAATGAAGGCAGAACCTCTCAGGTCTCCTAACTGTGTAATTACATCCATCACGATGCCTGTCAGGACAAGATTCATATTTACACACACACACACATACACACACACACACACACACACACACACACACGGGAGCTGGGTGGGGGGATGCATGCACATATATTTGGAAAATTTAACTGAGCATTATTTAACTTGAGTGGTAACTCTTTTTTAATGTTTATTTATTTTACCTGTATGTATGTGTGCCTGAGTTTATACACATGCATACAAGAACCTGTAGATGAAGGTGTTCGAGCCCATGGAACTACAGTAATCGTTGTAGCAAGATACAATGTGAGCTCTGGAAACCAAACCAGGGTCCTCTGTGAGACAGCACTTACTGAGCCACCTCTCCAGCCTTTGAGCAGTAATGCTTGCAGAAAGTAGGAAGAGAGGCCTAAGGAGTGCCTTGCAGGAGATCCTGGGACCCTACTGCCACCACTCCCTCCCTCCCTCCCTCGCATGCTACAGGGCCAACCCCTGAGAAGCGCTTGTTTCTGGCAAACCATCCTCAAAGTTACATCACAGAAAAGCCTAGAGTTGTTACTTAAGGTTTCATTTGGCCATTCAAGAGGTAATCCATTGGCATAGATTTGAAGTGACCCTAGAGACATTGCTTGGACATCTGAATTATGGTGGGACCGTATGGCCCTGGTGTGGAATCACCCTGAAAATTGGGGAGGGCATTAATCGCTAAGAAGATGTCAACCAAAATGGATGCGCTGCATTCTATGACTCTCTAAAGAAGTTACACCTAGGCTGGACAGGATGGCTCACCCTTGTAATCTCAGCACTGGAGAGGTAGACACGGGAGGATGGGAAGTTTGAGGGCAGCCTGGGCTACTAACATAGCATCTAACAACATAACATCTCAAAAAAAATGTTAAGTTACATACGGTATCCTACTTCTTCGAGAGAGAGTGGAGAGTGGTACAGAGCAGACTCCAGGGGACAGATCAAGAGAGGATGGGATGGGACAGACAGGCCAAACCCTATAGCACAGCCAGCTGCCAGGGACAGACACCACAGGTGGCCTTGTGGGCACTTACTGCACATTTCAGCTGCAATGATGCAATGTCACATGCCCATCCCAGCCTTCCTGATGCAGGGACAGGACAGTGGCTGTTCAGACTGAAAGGATGGGCAGCATGGTGGTTAGAAACGCACAGCAGCTAAGAGTGCAAGCTGGTCTTCCAGGACCTGAGTTTGGCTCCCAGAATCCATGCTGGTCTACTCTCAACTCCAACTCCAGGGGACCTAAAGCTCCCTTTTAAATTCCAAGGGCACCTGAATTCATGAACAATATCCATCTACACAACACACACACACACACACACACACACACACACACACACTAAAAACTAAAAAGTCATCTAAAAAGAAGGAGAGGAAGAAGAGAAGGAGGAGGAGAAGGAAAAGGAGAAATAATTGAGACCGTAGAGCCAGGCTGCTTGATGGCATTCAGCTCTACTCAGCTGTGTGGTCTTGAGCAAGTAACCTCACGCCTCCCTGTCCCATAGACAGTTACCAAGAAGAAGTGCACCATGTCTGGCCAGGGCCTATAAATAACTCCTAGTTTCCTACCTTGTAACTTGTATCTCCTTTTCCACCTGCATCTTATTTTGTCTGTTTTATAAAACGGAGGGGAGTGGGGTAAATTAGTAAAAGTGTTCCCTTTCATTCATCTCTCAGCAAATGACTGTGATTTCCCCCACTTCCCTTCCCTCTCCTGCCCTCTCCCTTCCTCCCCTCCCCCCCTCCCTTTTCAACCACGTCTTATACTGAACAAATGAATTACAGGAGAAGCTTTAACTAATTCACCTCATTACAAGCGTGCCCTTGGGTCTCCAGCTGCTCCAAACACACCCATAATTGTCCCAGACTGCTTTCTGAAAACAGGTAGGGCACCTCTCCCAGTAAATGAATGGCAGCAGCCTGGCAGGCCTGGGTCCCACCTGGGCACCCCTTGGGAACATTTGCATATTTCCTAGGCTCTCCTTTTGAAATTCCACACCAATAATTAAGAATTTCTAATTCTCTAGTAATTGAGTACCCTTTGGGACTGAATAAGCAGATGCTATCTAAATAATTATCTGTTCCACCTTGCTTCCCTTTGTGTGGGCTCCGAATGGCCTGTCAAAGCAAACATCAGGCACTTCCTCACCTGCTCCTCCCAGTGCCTCTCTCGCAGCTCTGCTCTCTCCCCTCCATCCTTTCTCTGCCTCTCTTTCCTTCTCTTCTCACTTTGCCATGCTTTGTCGAAATGTCACACTGTGATAAAACCACTGTCCAGTGCTGACTCCGTTGCAATTCCAAACCAAATAGGCAGTGGGACTTACTTTCTTTCTTTCTTTCTTTCTTTCTTTCCTTCCTTCCTTCCTTCCTTCCTTCCTTCCTTCCTTCCTTCCTTCCTTCCTTTCTTTTTTTAAGTTGGTGATAAGATAGTCTAGATGACTGAATGGCCCTTTTAACAGCATGTTCAAAAGCAGGCCCTTCACTAAGATGGTTTAGTTTGATAGATCTAACTTAATCAAGCCATCTGATAATGTAACAAAATAGATATAATCATATGTATTTCACCAGTTAAGAAATGCAAGTATAGCCAGGCAGTGGTGGTGCACACCTTTAAACCCAGCACTTGGGAAGCAGAGGCAGGCGGATTTCTGAGTTCAAGGCCAGCCTGGTCTACAGAGTGAGTTCCAGGACAGCCAGGGCTACACAGAGAAACCCTGTCTTGAAAAAACAAACAAACAAACAACAACAAAAGAAATGCAAGTATATAGTCTAGGGGCTGGCAGCTCAGGTAGTAGTGTTTACCTTGCATGTACAAGGCCCTGGGTTCAATCCCCGAACCATATGAAGTAGGCATGGTGGTGCTTGCCTATGATCCCAGCATTGCCAAGCCAGTGGCAACTACGTATGTTCACCTCACCCTACTACGTAGTGAATTTGAGGCTAATGTGAGATACATGAGACACTGTCTCAAAACAAACAAATAAACTTTTTAAAAAGGAAACAGGTTCCCAACCTCCCTCAACTACTAAAAGATAGAACAAGTGTGCTGGCTAGAGTTTCTTTTCTTTTTTTCCAAGACAGGGTTTTGCTGTGTAGCCCTGGCTGACTTGAAACTCACTATGTAGACCAAGCTGAACTCAGACTCAGAAATCCGACTGCCTCTGCCTGCTCATGCCACCACTGCCCGGCTTGTGCTGGCTACTCGCTACTCTTAATGTCAGCTTGACACAAGCTAGAATCGTCTGAAGGGAGAAAACCTCAGTGGAGAAAACGCCTCTGTCAGAAGCTGTAAGGCACTTTCTCTCTCTCTGTCTCTCTCTCTCTCTGTCTCTCTCTCTCTCTCTCTCTTCCCTTTCTTTCTTCCCTCTCTTTCTTTCTTTCTCTTTCTTTCTTTCTTCCTATTATGTTTTTGCTTGTTTGTTTTGTTTTTGTTTTGTTTTGTTTTGTTTTTTGAGACAGGGTTTCTCTGTGTAACAACCCTGGCTATCCTAGAACTTACTTTTTTTTTTTTGTCTGCATGTATGTTTGCATGAGGGTATCATATCCCCTGGAACTGAAGTTACAGACAGTTGTAAGCTGCATGTAGGTGCTGGGAATTGAACTCGAGTTCTTTAGAAGTACAGTCAGTGTTCTTAACTGCTGAGCTAGCTCTCTTTCCCCCTAAGGCATTTTCTTAATTAGTGATTGATGAGGATGGCCCAGCCCATGGTGGGTGGTACCATCTCTGGGCTGGAGGCCCTGGATTCTATAAGAAAGTAGGCTGGGCAAGTAATGGAGAGCCAGCCAGTAAGCAGCATCCCTCTGTGGAGTCTGCATCAGTTCCTGTCTTCAGGATCTTGAAATGTTTGAGTTCCTGTCCTTTCTTCCACTATGAATATTGCTGTGGAAGTGTAAGCTGAACAAACCCTTTCTCCTCAACCTGCTTTCTGGTCATGGTGTTTCATTGAAGCAATAGAAAATTTAACGAAGACAACATGTATAGCACATGAGGACACACATGAGACACAACCTCACTCCATTTCCTTGAGAGTCCTCCAACTAAGCTACATCTCCATCTTCTAAAAACCCTCTTTATTCAAAGTTGAAACCCAAGGTAATGTAGGCCATAGAGATCCTGCCCTCTAAACCTAGGAATATTTTATTCCCTTTCTCCCTTCTTTCCTCTTTTTCCTCCCCTTCCCCCACCTCTGGATTCAGTCCAGGCCCCAAGTAGGCTAGACAAGAGCTGAACTTTATTTCCATCCCACTTCTTCTTAAGGCTCTATCATCATCACCATTAACACCACCACCACCACCACCATCATCATCACCATCTTCAGTTCTCTATGCATTCAAAGGTCAAATGCTTGGGATTCCAGGTATCTTTAACTTCCCAGAACCATCTCCATCTCTCTTAGGGCAAAGATCTATTTGTCTCTAGCATTCAGTCTGCATCCCATATATACTAGGTCCTCAGTGCTTGCTTTTTGGAAGAGTTCCTAGGACCTTCGGATTGCAGGTTGGGCCTCACTGATCCAGACACCAGTGTGAGCAGCCTCCATGTTAAATCTCTGGTGGTTTTGCTTCTAAAATTACACATATTCCTCCTTTTGTCATACTCCAGAGTTTCCAGAGTTTTAGGGATATAGTGGATGGATAAAACAACCTTTCAAATTAGACAGAATCACTGTTAGAGGGTTTTAAGACAGGTTTTTAAAGGGAAACCAGGTGCTTGCACAGTCTCTGGGCCAGAGGATGCAGACATCGGCTCTCAGGACTCTTGCTTGCTGTCAGCAGCACCATCTGTGCAGACAGTTGCTGGCTGAGACCATAGAACATTTAGTCAATTAAAATGCCGAGAGCCAGGTGTGTAGCTCATGCTTCTAAACCTTACACTTGGGAGACAGAGGCAGGATGAAGTGGAAAGTTCTGGTTTCTTTGGAGACTTAGTTGTGTTATGTGATTTTTTTCTTCTGGAAACAATGCTCTTGAGTTGGTTTGCCTTGCAATGCTTTGCTGGTCTTCTCTGAACCATGCTTCTTATGACTTTGTAGAGAGAAATGCACTGAATTTCTCACAGTATGGCTGCTTCTTGGTCTTCCACAGACTTGTGCAGATCGGCAGAGTCTTGCTGTTTCTTCCGGATTGAGCTGCTGCTACTGATTTGTGTTTGGTGTTTCCAATTGGACTGGACTCCTACTACTGATTCCTGTTTGATATTTTAGATTGTACTGCTGATATCCTGACAATGGAGATTGGAATCACCCCAAAGAACTACTTCTTAACTGGTCCATAACTTCCGTTTCCTCTTAACCTTTCTTTTCCCCTACCCTTAGTAGGTGTGCTGGAAGGGAGGTTGAAGCATTTAAGAATCCTTATTAATGTAAGTTTTGAAAAATCTAAGCATACAGTAGGATGATGACTGGAAGTTCAAGGCTAGACTGGTCTACATTGCAGGTTCCGGGCCAGACAAGGTTATATAGTAAAACCCAGAATGAAAACACCCAAGCCAACAAAAAGATTAAAAGACCAGACTTACTTAGCTCTCCTTTAAAAAAATGTGTTTGTCTGGGTAGGGCTTTGTTTGTATGTCCTTGCACCTTGGGAATTATTTCCTTCATGAACCCCTCACCTCTTTTCAGTTGAATGAGTTTTCTCTGAGACCCACAAATCTAACTTACTAAGGGGGGAGGGAATCCAAGAATAAGTTATGAAACGTGAGGAGGAACAGTGGGAGGATGAGCCCTGAAGTAGGAAGAACAGACAAGATGAATAGAGGAGATACCCAGCGTGGAAGAAACTAGGAGGGATTCCGGGTACCGGGCAGGCAGTAGGCATGAGAATAAGCTAAAGATTAGGCCCACAGGAGGAAGAGAAAGCTCCTGTGACCCGGTGGGGACTTCAAGAGGCTAATTTAAAACTTAGATGAAGTCATGTGTGATGACATATGTCTGTCATCCCAGAACTTGGAAGGCAGAGGCAGGAGAATTGTAAGTTACAGGCCAGTCTGGAATATATAGACTCCAATATATATATATATATATATATGGAATATATATTGTCTCCAATAACAACAATAAATAAATAATAAATAAACACGTGCTATCTAGCTGGCCAAACAAGCAAACAAACAAACATAGATTTGCCAAGATGCACACTAAACACACAGATCCAACAAGTCTAAAATGAGCTCAGGAAATTGTTTTTAACATCCAGGATTCTTCCATCTGATTATGCTGACACTCACCTGTGATCCTAGCACTTGGGAGGTGTAGGCAGAAGAATCAGGAATTCGAGGCTAACCTAAGCAGAGTTTGAGGCCAGCCTTGGGTACATGAGATCCTGTCTCAATAAATAAATGAAATGTACAAGCATTCTCAGGCCCTACCCTGACTTTAGAGTCCAATGTTAATGATCTGTTTGCAGGACAGTGGAATCCTGGGGACAGCAGAACATACTTGTCAGAGAATGCAGTGGGCCTTACACTTCAACATAGCGAAAAGATGCCCAGGCGTCTGTGATTATCCATTTGTTAGAATTGTATCCTTGGATCCTTTTAAAAACAGAGCCTTATTATTTAGCCCAGGCTGGCCTTCAACTTGAGATCTGCTTGCTTCTCCTGAGTGCTAGTGTCACAGATCAGCTGTACTCTCAGATTCCTTGTGCTTGGTTGACAGTCATGTGTCTGACCATGAGGACATGGAGGGAGTCCCGGAGAAGGGAGCTGCAGGCTTCCAAGGGAATTGTTCTTGTGATTCAGAAGACAACAAGATGCAGCCAGAGTACAGGCTCTGAAGCCATAATGCTGAGCCTGGCATCTCAGCTGCTAACACAGATGTAACACAGCTAATTACAGAATACATGGTAAGATCCCGCACTGTGTTGTACCTGGTGGTCCAAATGCTACCTCCAGCACTGACTAACCAGCACTGGGCACTGCTGAGCCTTGTCCATTTTGTGTTCCTCTGTAAAACTGGAAAAACGCCATGAGAGTAAACGAGTTACAACCTGACCCATGATTAGGATCCTGGTTCGTATGCTGCCCATCTGAGGTTTTGATCACAATATACTCTATGGCAGTGGTTCTCAACCTTCCCTTAAATACAGTTCCTCATGCTGTGGTGACCCCCAAACACAAAATTATTTTTGTTGCTACTTCATAACTGTAATTTTGCTACTGTTATGAATCACAATGTAAATATCTGATACATGGGATATCTTATAGGTGACCCCTGTGAAAGAGTTGTTTGACCCTCAAAGGGATTGTGACCCACAGGTTGAGAACTGCTGCTCTAGGGGAAGCCAAAAGTTCTTGAACTAGCAACTATCTTTTGTGTAGCCTGGTGCCCCCTTTCTCTATGGACCAGTGGAATTCACAGGGTGGAAAGGTGTAAGCTATGTCACAAATTCTAGTTGCCTTTCTTGACCTACCCAAGCAATGACTCTTTGTGTCACCTGGCCCTAGTAGGAATCAGCCATTCCCAGCAAATGTCACGCACACAACTGTCCAGTGACCCAGCAGAAACTGATAGTCAATCGTCTGTACCTCTCCTGGGTGTTACCTAGAAGGACTTCATGTCAGCACACCTCAGAGATGCTTGCACATTGGTGGTTTTTGCAGCAATAGTCACACTAAGTAAATTATAGAACCAGGATAGGTGCCCATCAACAGAGGGATGTCTTAGTTATCTCTCTATTGCTGTGATAAGACACCATGACCACAGGCAGCATGGAGAGGAAAGATTTATTTCAGCTTACAGTTTCACATCACTATCCATCATCAAAGAAACTCGGGGCAGGACCTCGAGACCAGAATCAGATGTCGGGCACTAAAATGGGAGCTGTGGAAGAATGCTCCTAATTGGTTTGCTTCTCCTGGCTTGCCCAGCCTGCTTTCTTACACACCCCAGACCACAGGCCCAGAGGTGGCACCGCCCACCTGCAGTGGGCTGGGCCTTCCCATGTCAATCATTAATGAAGACAATACCCCACAGTCTTGCCCGTAGACCAATCGTATGGAAAGAGTTTCTCAATTGAGGTTCCCTCTCTTCAGATGACCCCTGTTTGTGCCAAGTTAACAACAACAACAACAAAGTAACCAGGATCAATGCTTAAGGAAAGATGTTCACATACACAATGTTTTTTTTTTTTTAAATAAAGAATGAAGTCATGTTGTTTATAAGAAAATATAACTAGAAATGATTATAAGTGAACTAAACCAGATTCAGAAACACAAATAGTGTGTGCCTTACCTCATTTGTGATTCCTAGATTTCACATAGGTAGAAACATGTATTTATGTGTGGCATGTAAGGAGAAATGATCCTGTGTAAGGGGCAGAGGGTGGAGGGCAGGAAGGGGTGGGCAGGAAGAACATGCTCAACATACAACTTATGCCTGTATAAAGACTTCTAAATACAAATCTAGAGAGAACCCAGTAGAGCCGAAGACATGGCTCAGTATGTACTGCTTTTGCAGAAGACCCAAGTTCAATTCCCAGTTCCCACATTGGGTAGCTTACACCTGCAAGTAACTCCAGTTCCAGGGGCTCTGGTGCCCCTCTCTGACCTCCACAGACACCTGCACTCATGTGCACAAACCCACCCACAGATAATTTGAAATAAAATAAATCTTAAGTGGGGAGGGGAGGAAGGCAAGGTGGTTCTTGTTGATTAGGCCTGAGTTCAATCCCAGAACCTATGGAATGGTGGAGAGAGAAAACGGACTCTGACATTCATCAGCAGGCAAAGGCACATATGCACTCACACACACACACACACACACACACACACACACACACACGGAATATAATAAGTAATAATAACAATAAAACAAAGTTTTAAAGAGAACCCAGTGGGGGAAAGTATAAAACATTTGATTGAAAAAAAATGCACACTGAAAATTAAGTATCTAACACTTTAGGATGACCTAATTCTTCCATGACGTGCACGAATTACAAAGAAAATGGCCCGGCTACTTGGGGCCAGTGACTAACTACCCTACTGGACCCCAGGGAGAAGCACGTTGAATCGGGAAATATAAGATTATTTTCTCTCTTCTCAGAGTAGGAGTCTCCTGGCTCCTGTGATGTGCTCTTTGTCCATTAGGAGCACTTCCCAACAGAGCTGGAAGGAGGGGGGCATCTCTGCTCCCTGGAAAGCCTTGTAACACTAAACTGGATTACGGGGCATTCTTACCCCTAAAGCCCTGAGAACACCATCGGGAACACAGAGGAGAAGACAACGGAGAGGTGCTGCCTGCAATACTACACACATTTCTTAAGTCCCTAATCTTCAAATAAACAGCTTTGCTCTTTCATCTTCTCCGGATGACACCTCCTTTGTTAAAGCTGTCAAACTCTGTGAAACCTTAAGCCTGACTGGCTACATTAGCGGGTATGTTGGGGTGGGGGTGGCGGGTGCTGACCTGGCTGGGTCACAGCTTCCTGTGCATACGACCAGCTCAGCTTGGCAGCATTAGCATGGGATCCTTTATGCCCTTGTTTCTATCCACTCCATCTGAGTGGACTAGGATGAGGCCTCTCACGGAGCCTTGAGGTAAAGAGCCAGCTAGGCTCTGCCGCTTTCTGCAGGCACACTCACTGCCTGACCTTGGAAATGTTTTGAGGGTTTTTGTTTTTTGTTTTTTTAAACTTCTCTGGACCTTCAGTGTCCTCATTTGTAAAAACAAGACACTCAATGAAGCCATCTCCTACATGCTTGTAGGATGAAATGCAAAGGGTTAATGCTTGTACAGCCCTGAGAACAATGCCTGCGTTTAGGGAGAAAGCCTGATAAATACTAGCTGTATTTTAGAGTGGGCTTTGACAAGGAAGTTGTGGTTAGGAAGGTGGCTTTGAGCAAGTTGCTTAATGTGTCTGTGGGTCAGCATTTTTTAAGTCTAAATTATAATGAGAACAATGGGGCTCCCTTATTAGGAAGATGAGAAAGGGACAGAGAGGGATAAAGGGAACAATACTATTTTTGTGTGGCCATGAGGGGTTCTAGAAAGCTTTCCCTGAGAATAATATTTCCTGGGAAGCCAAACTGCTATACTGTGGGATGGCAGCAGGTTCTATGGGTGCAGCAGGCCCCCCACACTAGGTTAGAATAAAAGAAACAGCCTTGGATCTTAGGAAATATGACTGAGGACCCAACAGGGTAAACCCAAGCTGCTTCGAGGACGCAAACAGTACTTTATGATCAATTTGTTGCTGTCACCGGAGACTTAAGATTTCAGCTTCTCTTTCAAGAATCAAACCATGCAATAACTAAATCCAGGCCAGGTAAGCCGGGCTGGGGCAAAGTGCTAACCATCGCCTCACCTGGCCCCCACAACCAACCATCTGTCCACAGACCTGATCCCACCGTTCCTTTCATTGATGGGGAAAATGGAAGGGTCCAGTTTGCCCTCTGCTTGGGCAGCCGCCCTTCCTTTAAAAGTTCCCAAACTGAAGCAGGCCTGGCCTCAGGATTGCCTGTGGCTGGGCCCACTCCCGGTTTCTGGTTCTGAGGGTGGCATGTCTAAGGAGTTCCCAGGGAAGGAGCTGGGTGCACTCTGAGATTTGTTGTTTTGCTTTAAATCCCTTTCAATTTGGGAACTCATCCTCGTGCTGAGCTAGGGGTGACTTCGCTTCTGTTGACTGTGCCCCGAGTGGCCAGAGTCCTCTTCTTCCTCCTCTTCCTCTTCCCTGCTCTTCCTCTTCTCTCTACTCTTCTTCATCCTCTCCCTACTTCCTTCTCTCCTCTATCTCCTTTTCCTCTTGTCTCCTTTCCCCCTCTTGCTTCTCCTTTTTTTTTTTTTTTTTTTTTTTTTTTTTTTTTTTTTTTTTTTGAAACAGGGTTTCATTGTGTAGCCCAGGCTACCCTGGAATTCACCATTTTACTTGAGTGAATGGGGATTACAACAACCTTGAGTGCTGGGATTACAGGTGTGGGAAATCTGGCCAACCATTTTCTTTTATTCTCTTACCACAACACTCATTTTTTCCTGTTTTGGTGGTGGTGGTGGTGGTGGTGGTGATGGTTGGTTTTGTTTTTGTTTTTTTTAACTGCAGGAGCAGCTATGGCCCTAACCCCATAATCCACCCCCATGCCCCCCCCCACCTGTGCCTAACGGTTTCCCTTTCCTAAGGCCCAGCTTTTCCCGCAACTCTAGGCAGAAGCAGGGACATGCCCAGAAACGCATAGCCCTGTCCACAAAATGTAGTAGTCCACCATCTTTTGAGACCTTCTAGCCTCCTACAATGGGGTGAGGGGAATAGTTCCAGAACTTTTCAAGTAGTAATGAGCACTTAATGAGCTCAGTACTTCATCCTGAAAGCTTTTGCACGCGGAGTACCAGAGTCTTCACGGATATTTGCATCTAAGTAATCACAGTCTACTCAGTGATCCTTCATTATCGTGTATCTTTCTTGAACACCTTCTGTGGCCAGGGGCCCAGGAGCGCCTCGGGGCCGCAGGTACCTGTCGCCATAGGCTCCCGCATCCTTCCCAGAGCAGCGAGGATGTAAAGTCTTAAGCTGCGGAGAAAAACAAGGCCGAGGTCTTTAGGAGAGCGTTTTCAAAAAGAAATTGTAGAGAGATCCAGAAAGGCTGGGGTCGGCGCCGCCCCTCCCTCCTTCCACCCCCCACCCCCCGCGCGGGCGCGCGCTCGTGAGCCGGGGCCTTTGATGTCAGCCACCCGCGTGGCCCGCAGCGCCCGCCAAGTTTCCCGAAATCCAGCTGCTCCTGCCCAGCCGCCCTGCCCGCGATCCGCAGCTGCCGCCTGCCCCCAGGCCCGCCCCGATTAGGGTTTAGCACCTGGGAAGGCCCCAACCTGGCTTGCAGAGTCTCTGTCCCCCAGGTGTTTCAGGAGCGCCTGGGGGGTGTCTGGGTCACCGGGAAGCCCCTAGGGAACGCTGACAACCAGGTCTAGCTACCACTTTCTTTCTGGGAAGGAGAGGAGATGGGTGCTGTTATTAGGAACTTGTCACCTTCTTACTGGATCTCTATAGTGACCACTTACGGGAGGCGTGTGTATCTTGAGCCCCGTACCTTCCTGTGGCCTTGGAATCTTATGCCCTCCATTCTTGTTCCAGGTCTGCCTACCAAAGGGGAAAGTAGCCGCGCGTCTAAGTCGGATGGCCCAGGACCCCTACTTGCCACAACTGCGTGCTGTTGTGTATAGGGAATGGGGAATCCTGCAAATAGGAACCTGTGCTCCCAGATGAGTCTTACCTAACCATCTAGGTTTAGTATAATAACAAGGGCTGGTGCTAAACCCTCACTATTCCCCAGACAAGACACTGTGGGCTTGACTTGCTCTCATAGAATCCTACCAGCCCTGCCAGAGGGGCACCCATCACTGTACATACAGGTAAGAAACTAAGACAGAAGCATTGGGTGGCAGGAAGAGATTCAAACCCAAGCAGGCTGATTCTGAAGCCTGCTCTTCAACCCCTATAATTGATAAGGCTCAAACTTTTGCCAGCAGAGGGGTAGCAGGAGGAGTAGGGGCTCCTCCTCACTCATAAGAGGGGATCCTTTTCATGCTTTACCCCAGTTTAAGGGACTGGAGTGTAGGAAGGAGGCCCCTGCTCATTCTGGTCTCCTGTGACTGTGACCTCCCTGTCTCTGCACTACCAGCTTGGCCCGTGGTCAGCAACTTGAAGGATGAACCCACAGGAATGAAATATTGTACCTACTTGTGATTTAGCTTTGCATTTAAGCAAATAAAAAAAGGAAATAAATTTGAAAATGATTTGTCATTATAAAAATGAACAGACAGGTCTAATGTATATGCCCTTGATCCCAGCTCTTAGGAGACAGAGGTAGGTGGATTTCTGTGAATTCCAAGCCAGTCTCATCTACAAAGTGAGTTCCAGGACAGCCAGGGCTGTTACATGGGGGGGGGGGGGGCAGGGGGAGAAGAAGAAGAAAGAAAGAGGAAGAATTAATACTGTTGTGAGGGAAGAGGTTCAGAAGGAATGAGGAGACTCTTCCTAGACAGATAGCTAGAAGAGCTTCATTAGGCATTGAATAAAATAGTAAAGTTGGGTTTCTTCCTCTTTTTGTAAGAGTACATTTAATGCCAAATAATCAAAAGTTCTCAGGCCTACCTCAATTTCCAAATACTTGGTTTTTGTGTGTTCATTAGTCATAAGAATACCTTTACCAAGTTGCTGTCTGAGCCTATGCATTGTCACTTGGATATTTACCTGTTGGTTTTTGTGTCTGTCATAGTTGGGGGTTCCATTGCTGTGAAGAGACCATGACCATGGCAACTCTTATAAAGGACAACATTTAATTGGGGAAACAATTAATATAGTCATTTATTAAAAAATAAAAGGAAAACAATACAGTTCAGAGAGTTAGTTCATTACTGTCATGGCGGGAAGCATGGCAGCATCCAGGCAGACATGGTGCTGGGAAGGAGCTGAGAGTTCTACATCTGGATCTGAAGGCAGCAGGAACAGAGAGTGACACTGGAACTGGCTTGAGCATCTGAAACCTCAAAGCCCACCCCCACTGACACACTTCTTCCAAAAAGGCCACACCTACTCCTAAGAGGCCACGCCTCCTATTAGTACCAGTCCTAATGACCCTATGGGGGTCATTTTCATTCAAACCACCAGTGTCCCACTTTTTTACAAAAATGACCATTTCTAGTATCAGAGGTACTCACAGACTAGGTGTGGTACATGCCTTTAATCTCAAGACTTGGAAAGGAAAGAAAGGCAGATGGCTCTGTGGATTCAGGGTCCTACTGATTTACATAGTCCCATGTCAGCCAGGGCTACGTAGTAAAACTCTCCCTAAAAAGGGAGTTGGGGGGGGGGGACAGTGTGGCTAGAGAGATGGCTCAGAGGTTAGCAGAACTTGCTGCTCTTCCAGAGGAGTGGGTTTTGATTCCTAGTAACTTACATGACACCTCTCTATTGTTTGTACTCCAGTCCCAGGGCATCTGACATTCTCCTCTGTCTTCTCTGGGCACCAGGCATACACGTGGTACACAGACATACATGCAGACAAAAGACCTGTTCATGTAAATAAAAAATTTTAAATGTTTTAAATCTACCAGGACAAATATCAGTTCCCTCAGCTTCACATCTATCATCTGGGGCTTATTATATAATTTACTGGGTTCCAAAGGCCTAGATAGCCCCACCCCTCCAGCTCTTCAGCCTTGAAGCAATCATAGCTTCTTCTCTTAGGCCACCTCCACTCTACATAGGCCTCCCTTCTTGGCAGATGTCTCAGAGTCCTGGCATTTCCAATACATACAGACTCCACTGAAACTTAGGCTTCACCATAAGAACATCACTATTGGCTTCCCAGGGCCTCTCTGCAAGGATTCCAAACCTACAACACACTGCCTTTTAAACCATAACCTTTCCCCTTGTCTCCAACATCTCATGCTAATATTATAAAACAAAACATAGTGCAACTTTTGAAAGTCCTTTCATCTTTAAAAATCCTAATACCTTAAAAACCCAATGTCCCTAGGCCTGGAAAGATGGCTCAGTGGTTAAGAGCACTTGTTCTTGCAGAGGCCTGGGATTCAGTTCTGAGTACCCATGTAATGGCTCATAACCATCCATAACTCTAGCTCCAGGGGACCCAAAAGAACAAAATGCTTATAATCCTTGTACATGGTTAGCTGAAATAGAAGAATTGTTAGGAGTTTTAGACCAGCTTCTCAAAAAAAAAAAAAAAAGAAAAAAAGAAAAAAAAAGAAAAGAAAGAAAGAAAGAAAAGAAAAGAAAAAGAGTTTTAAGAATTACAATGAAATTCTACTAATTACTCAATAAAAATGCCAAAATACCAAATGTCAGGATATTAAGCAAGTGAAATTCTTGTATTTCAAAGATAGGATTGTCAATGCCCCTATAGAAAACTGTTGATTATCTACAAAATTAAACGTGTATATCCTTGGCCCAGTAATTTATTCTTATGTATTATCATAAAAGAAACACAAGAAAACGTCCACTTACAGACTTGTATACAATGCTCACAGTTGTTTACTCATGTCCTGACTGATCTTGGTTGTTAACTACATCTGGGATCAACCAAAACCCACGCTGCTGGGCATGGCTGTGAAAGGTTTTCTTAACCAGATTATTTGAAGCCATTAAGACCTATCCTAAATGTGGGTGTGACTCTAGGTGGCAGCCCAGATAAAAGGAACATGGAAGAAGGAAAGTTCGCTATTTGCTGCTTGTTCTCACCCTTGCTGGCAAGTCTGTCTGTCCTGTTGCTAAGGCATTCCTTCACTAATATAACAACCAACTTATCTGAGATTCTAGTATAGACTGAAGACCAACAGCTCTCCAGGAATTCTCCAGGCCTTTAGCATCAGATTGGGACTCCAGAGACATCCAGTTTTATGGACTGAATAATTACTGGATTTCCAATCTTTTCATTATCAGTCAGTCATTGTTGGACCACCCACCCGGACCACATTTTGTAAGCCAATCTAATAAATCCTCTGTGTGTGTGTGATGAATATATATAATGAATATATACATATATGTATGTATATTTAGTCTATCAGTTCTGTTTGTTAGAGCACTGTGGATATTCCATATATAAAAATGTATAAATATATATATATATATATATATATGTCTAAAACCCAGAAATAACTCAAGTAGGTATTTTGATAGCAAATCTCACTGTATCCACAAAATAGAATCTCATTAATAAAAAGGAGAGGACTTATACATGTACACAATAAAATGATGAATCAAAACTATTAGGCTGAAGAAAGTTGTCACACAACAAAAACATGCATGCTGTATGATTTTATTTATATGAAACCTCAGAAAAGAGAATTCTCCAAAGCAAATCTCTGATGAGTGGGACTGCCAGAGACATTGTATGAGTAAAATTTTGGTGTATATACACACATACGTGTACCCTATATACATACATACACACACACACATATATATATACATATACGTACATGTGTGCATATATAAAGGTACACATATCTGTACATATAAAGATTTAACTTTATTTGTGTGTGTGTGTGTGTGTGTGTGTGTGTGCATTTTCCATGGGTGTTCAGTTGCCCACAGAAGCCAGAAAAGGGTATAAGATCCCCTGGAACTGGGGATACCTTGAGTTGTGAACCACCTAATGTGGATGTTGGGAACAAATATCAAATTCTCTGGAAGAGCCATACATACTCTCACCGAGCCATCTCTCAAGCCAGTTAGTATACTATTTAAAGAAATTAGTTACATTTATCTGTGTGTGTGTGTGTGTGTGTGTGTGTGTGTGTGTGTGTGTGTGTAGGGGGCACACAGGTACCATAGCATATGTGTGGAAGTCAGAGGAAAATGTTTGGGACATTGTCTCTTCCTCCCATGTTGATCTTAGGGATCAAACTCTGGTCTTCAGGCTTGTTAACAAGAGACAGCTTACTCCACAAAGTTGTCTTCCAACATCTACTTGCACATCTTGTGCATTTATTCTCCTGCATCATACTCATCCATACATACAATAATAACTTTTTAAAAGGAAGAAGAAAAGAAAAAAGAATAACAAAAAAGGAAAAAAATACCATTGAAAGTTTTTTGAAAATTAGTACATACCTTAGCTAATTTTCAATTCCTGTGACCAGTATCTGAGTTGGTCGAATTTTTAAGCATCCTTTTTCATATGTACTGTGGTTTGACTGAGAAATGTCTCCGACAGGCTCATCAGTTCCCAGTTGGTAGAACTGTCTGGGGACAGTTCAATGGAACCTTAAGGAAAGCCTTTTTGGACAAGCACGTTGTTGGGGGCGCGTTGTGAGGGTTTATAGCATGGCCCCACTTCCTGATTGTCCTCTCTGCTTCCTGTGTGTAGTGTGATCAGCCAGCATCCTGCTCCTGCCACCCTGTCTTTCTTCCTCTGC
Organism: Arvicanthis niloticus; assembly: GCF_011762505.2. NCBI lineage: Eukaryota > Metazoa > Chordata > Mammalia > Rodentia > Muridae > Arvicanthis > Arvicanthis niloticus. The sequence goes on along the minus strand of NC_047666.1, from coordinate 11,749,755 downwards.
TTAATGTCCTCTGGCCTCCTGGAACCATAAGCTGAAATAACACTACTTAAGTTCCTTAGTGCAGGATATTTATCACACCACCAGAAAAGTAACCAATACACCAATTAATCAATTGATTGATTTTTGCAGTGTTGGGGATTGGACCCAGAGTTTTGCACATACTAGGCAAGTACTCTACCCCCAGCTATATCATTGGCAGCCAGATATGCCAATTCTTCAGCTGCATTGCTTGTATTATTATTTTGCTTGTTTGGTTTTTAAGCTTTTACTGTGTTTGACAGTGTAGCACAGGCTGGCCTTGAACTCATGATGTCCTCCCCAAGTGGTAGAATTACAGGCATATACAACCATACACGCCAGTGTACCTGTGGCTTTCTTATTAATGGTCTGGAGATACAGCCTTTTGCTGGACTCCTTACATACAGCAGAACAAGTTCACTGGATGTGAGAGATGATTAGGAAAGAAAGTGTCTTTAAAAGGTTCCTGGGGTCAGAAAGATGGCTCAGAGGGCTCAAATTCAGTTCCCAACACCAACATCAGATGGCTCACAGCTGCCTATAACTCCAGCACCAAGGGATCTGAAACCTCTGGTCTCTGAGAACACAGCACTCATGTTCAGATCTCCACACACAAACAGGTAATTTGAGAGATGAGAGTGTATCTGTAAAGGGATTTGATTGATACCAGAAAAGTTTTTTTTTTTTTTTTTTTTTTTTTTTTTTAAAAAAAAAACAGGATGTCATTTAGTTCAGGCTGGCTTTAAAATCTCTATGTAGGGGCTAGAAAAATGGCTCAGCAGTTAAGAGCACTGTTTCTACTCCCAGAGGACCTGGGTTTCATTCCCAGCAATCTTCTGTAACTCCGGTCCCAGGGGTCAGACACTCACTTCTGGTCTCTGTTGTTACCAGGTACACAATCGGTGCGCAGACCTACATGCAGGCGAAGTACCTCTACATGGAAACATAAAAATAAATACACATTATTTATTTTCAATCCCAATGATAACTTTAAGTGTGATTCTCCTGCCAGGAGAATTTTTTTATGTTAAGCAAGTACATGTTAGGCAGGCTCTGCACCGCACCGGCAGAGATATACCCCTGGCCTGAATGCACCAGTTTAATGGGCACTCGCCTGTCCCTCTGGGATCCACCCATGGCCAAATTCATTTCCCATGGCTGCTCAGGGTCTGTGATGATGACTGCGTCATCTCTGTGGGATATCTCGTCATCAGTGCTCATGGGGACTTAGGCTGGATATACCCTTCCAGGGGAAAGGGAAGACGCTGCCTGAGATTGCAGCTGGGCTGGGGATGAAGCTGGGAACCTGAGCTGAGACAGGTTTGAGAATTTGTTCACTGGGGATCTGACTGATATCAATAATCTCTGCTATGCAAATGAGCACAAAATTGTCTTGTCTAGACCAGAAGCCAGAACTCAGTGGGAGGCAGTGAGAGGGTGTGGCGCAGCTGGAGACAGAAGAATTCATTTCATCTGGGCCTGAACAGAATGAGATATTCATTCACCAGACTAGCTCCAAGGAGGCAGGCAGCAACAGAGCCCAGGGGCTAGAAGGTTGCTAAGAGTCCAAGACCAAGGGCTTGTAGCATCTGCCAGGCAATTGTGGCGTGGGAATTAGCTAGCAGGAAAAATTTCCATTTACAAGTGTATTTTCAGGGTTGCTTTTTTTAAAAAACAGGTCTCATTATATAGCCCAGGCTAGCCTAAAAGTCAGGACCCCCACACACACACACTTCTAAGTGTGTGCTGTCATACCTGGCCATTGAATAATATTTTCTCTTTCTATTTAACTGAACTTGAAGTGGGTCTCTGCCTTTTATCCTCTTCTTCCCTCCTCTGACCAGCTTCCCATTTTTCTCGAGGACTGTTTGGTCTGCCCACCCCCGACCCCTGCAGAGTCTGAGCCTAGCTGTTCACCATCCCCACCTGGGCAGACAGGGAAAAGATGCAGAAACTCCCACGTTAGGCACATTTGCATCAGCATCAGTGTCTCCTCCACTAGCTTACCTGAGGACATGCTGTTTCCATTGGAAGCTGATTCTAGGGCTGGGGAGGTAGCTAGGCTGGCAGAATGCTTGCCTGGAATGTCTAAAGCCCTGGGTTGGATCCCTAGAACCACACAAACTAGGCAAGCTGAATGAACTGAGCATGTTAGTACATGTCTGTAATCCTAGCACTCGGGAGGCAGGAGGATTAGAAGTTCAAGTTTATCCTCACTACATAGCATGTTTGAAGCCAGCCTGGGCTACATGAGACCCTGTCACAAACAAAAAAGGCCCCCAAACCCACAAGGCCCTCTCCTCTTCATTCTGAGAAAAACCTTAATGTCCAGTAAATGGCTCCAAGTTCCCACATGACCTGTGCCCAAACATAACCCCTCTTGTCTGGCTTCATCCCCCAGTACTTCCTGCTTTCTTCAAATGATGCCAGTCTCACTACCTTCCCAACATGCTCTACCTCGGGGCCTTTAAAATGGCTCATTCTTTGCCGACACTGTAGGCTTAGCTTCCTTCCTTTAAATTACCTCCTCAGTAGAGCACACTGTTCCACCTCCACATAATACATAATAAAGCACCACCCCGCAACTTACAACTTTCTGAAGCGCTTGCCTTGTTTGACTGTTCTTTTCCGAATAGTTACGATCTGTGACACTATACAATTGACATATTAATTCTACCTCCTATTGTTATTCTGAATATAAGTGCCTTGAGGGTGGAGATCTTTGTTGGGCTCATGGCTTTATCTCAGGTGCCTAGAGTGCTGTCTGGTATAAATAGGACTCAATAAATATTTTCAGTGCTATATAAAAAGCTCATCAAGAGGTAAATACCACACTTACTTACCTGACAGGAATACATCATGATCTTGAAGGTGGTTTTCCCAGGGCTAAGCATATTCATTGAGGTCTGGATGTGCTGACCCCTGCAGTTTCCCCAAATAAGGGACACTTGACTGCATAATTTATGGCAACGGAGAACTCTGTTCAAGTTCTCCCTGAGGAGATGGGGGAAGGACAAATACAAGATGGCTCAGTGGGTAAAAGTGCTTGCTGTCAAGCCTAATGACCTGAGTTTGAAGGCCAGGACCCACGTGATAGAAGATGAGAACTGACTTCTACATATTGTCTGAAATCCACATGTATGTATGTTGTGGGATTTTAACACACACACACACAAAAAATAAATGTAATAACAATTTAAATAAATAAATAAAAGAGATAAACGCAAACTGTGTGCTGTGGTGCTTTTTTAAAAAGATTTACATACTTAATGTATTTTATGTAGATAGGTGTTTCGTCTGCATGTGTGCCTGCATACCAAAAGAGGGCACCAGATCCCATTATAGATAGTTGTGAGTCACCATGTAGGTGCTGGGAATTGAACTCAGGAATTGTACTGGCTGGTTTTGTGTGTCAACTTGACAGAAGCTAGAGTTATCATAGAGAAAGGAGCCTCCCTTGAAGAAATGCCTCCATGAGATCCAGCTTTAAGGCATTTCCTAAATTAGTGATCAAGGTGGGAGGGCCCCTTGTGGGTGGTGCCATCCCTGGGCTGGTAGTCCTGGATTCTATAAGAAAGCAAGCTGAGTAAGCCATGGGAAGCAAGCCAGTAAGTAACATCTCTCCATGGCCTCTGCATCAGCTTTTGCTTCCTGACCTGCTTGAGTTCCAGTCCTGACTTCCTTTGGTGATGAACAGCAATGTGGAAGTGTAAGCTGAATAAACCCTGTCCTCCCCAACTTGCTTCTTGATCATGATGTTTGTGCAGAAATAGAAACCCTGACTAAGACAGGAATCTTCCAAGAATAGCCATTGCTCTTAATTGCTGAGCCATCTCTCCAGCCCAGCACTGAAGTACTTACAATTCCAAAGGAGTTTGAGGAAAATAACAAGACCCTATATTAAAAAATGTTTTTTAGCAGAGTTTACTCTAGAAATGCTTTTGTGGTTTAAAAAAATCTATCCTTGGGGGTAAGAGGGATTAGGGGATAAAACCTGAAATGTAAATATAATATCCAATAAAAAAAAAGAAAAAAATCTATCCATAATTTATTTTCAAGTCTTTGAAGTATTGTTTGGATGGCACTTCCAATGCAGAGGACTAAGGAAATCCTACACTGTTGAGGTATATTCACCATCACTTGAAATATGGCCCCTCTCTTGTTGTGAGAAATCTGTCCATCCATTCTTCCTTCTATCCATTGATCTACCACTCACACATCTACCCAATCAAGCATGCATTATGAACAACACATCCATTCTATCGTTCTTCCTTTCATCCACCTACTCTCAGGTACCCATCCACCCACCGACCCATCCCTCCATCTATCAGCCATTCTGTCCATCCATTCTTCCATCTACCAGCCATTCCATCCATCCATCAATCATCCCATCCATCTATCAGTCATCCCATCCATCCATCAGTCATTCCATCCATCCATCAATCATTCCACCCACCCACCCATCCATCCATCCATCAATATTCTATCCATCCATCCATCCATCCATCCACCCATCCACCCATCATTTATTTATCTACCCAATCTTTATTTCATGTACTTTTCTTTACATTGGTCGGTTGTACTCTTTCTCCACATGCAACTATTCTGATATGTGAGATGTACATCCTTTTTATATCTGCTCTTGTATAATATCAAAAATATATTTTGATAAGTACTTTTCAGTACATAGTTCAGTCTGCTTCCATTTTTTCAGCATGACAAGATCTAGCCATCTTGAGCTGTGTATGTCTGGAGTACTGCTGCTCCAGCTATTTCTTATAGCTGTATCTGACTCATGTCACCATTCTAGTTCCCTGGTGATGCATACCTGATTGCTTCCAACACTCGGAGCTTACAAGCAACCCCACTTGTGCGTGGGACAATTTCTAGGCCATAAACCCCGGACTGTTAGTTCTTTAGGATGGCCACATCAATGACATTCCCTCTAGTTGTATGTGACAATTCTGAAATCCACACTTCCACAGCCATATTTGATTATCCAGATGTCTCATTTTTTTGTTAATGTAATATCAAAAGAGTATTTTCTAGAGCTGATGCCTCAGTGGTTGAGAAGGCTGGCTGCTTTTCTAGAGAATCTAGGTTCAATTCCCAGCAGCCACATGGCAGCTCACAACCATCTGTAACTCCAGTGCCAGGGAATCTAATGCCCTCTTATGATCTCTGCAGGCACCAGGCATGCATGCAAGCAACCACCCATACACAAAATAAAATAAAATATTAAAAGGTATTTTCTAGTAATCTTTTTAATTTGCTCTTCTCTGATTATCATTATTTAACTTTGTGTCTGCTAGCATGTCCTCCTCCGTGACTCTTTCTACCTCCTCATGGCTGTTACATGCCATGTTTCTACTACAGTTCTGTATCTTTTATGTTGTCCTGCAGAGTTCCTTATGTCCTTTAGACAGTAATTTCTCACTCCTTAGACATTTGAAAATAGATTTGTCCAATCTGTTGTCACTGTGCCCCTGATTTTCTTTAGCAAACACAAAGCTCTCAATTTTCATATAATTAGATTTATCAAAGGGTTTTTTTGGGGGGGAGGAGGGGTTATAAGGTACTTTTTCTGATGCTGTGTTAAGAGACCCTGAGAAACTAAACTTAAGAAAGGAAGGGTTTCTTTCTGCTTGCAGTCTTTTTTGGGGGGAGGGGGGATATTTTATTTACATTTCAGATGCCATCCCTTTTCCCCATTTCTCCTCCCTAGAAAACCCCTATCCCATGCTCCTTTTTCCTTTTTGCTTTTATACAATTTTTTAAAATGTTAATCAAAGGCTTTATAAGTTTGGTAATGCTCAATCAGAAGTGTAACCCAATACCCAACCTAGATATATCAACTGTCTTTGATTGGTGGAGACACATGAACATCTGCCTCCATGCCATGAAAGGGTGCTCTCTTTCTCTCTCTCATCACCTAGCTTCTCCTCTCCTTCTTCTTCTCCTCTCCTTACTCCTCTCGGCACTCCTCTGCTTGCAGTCTTAAGGTACAGCTCATGACAACAGAAAAGGGATGGGGCCTGGAGCCTAAGGCAGCCAGTCACATCCACAGTCAGGAAGCAGCAGGAGCTGGACATTTGGGTTTGGACCTTTTTCTCCTTTTTATTCAGTCTAGAAGCCCTTTCCACAAACAGTGTAGCCCACAATGGCTGGGTCTTCCTAACCTCAGCTAACCTGATCTATATAATTTCTCACAAGTATGCCCAGAGGCTTGTCTCCTAGGTGACTCCAGGTCCTATCAAGTTAACCATGAAGATTAACCATGATTAGCCATCATTAGCCATGAATAACCATGATTTACCATGGTTAGCCATGACAAGGGGCACTATACTTGGCTTTACTCTTGTATTTGGAGGTTTCATGTTTTTAAAATATCTTCCATGGCTGGAACAATGCTCAGAGGTTAAGAGCACTGGATGCTCTTCTAGGGGATCAAAGTTTGATTCGGGAACATTGGCAGCTCACATCTATCTGTAACTCTAGTTCTAGGGGATATAACAGCCTTTTCTGGCAGGCAAAATATCCATACATATAAAATAATAATCAATAAATAAAATGGTTTTTAAAAGAAAGTCTTCAGCAGGTTCAGACACCCATGCCTGCTGTCTCAGCTACTCAGGATGCGGAGGCAGCTGGATTACAAGGTTAAAGCGAGCCATCGCCACACAGTGAAACTGCCTAACAGAAAAGGAGAGGCAGGGGATGACTCAGTTGTGGAACACTTGCCTGAATTCAGCCCTTATTTCTGAAAAGTCTGTCTCTATTTTCTGTTATAAACACTCTTGCTATCCACACTCCAATATTCAGTCTGATTGGAATCTTGCTTTATGTCTGGATTTTGTTTTATTCTTTTCTTAAATTAAGCCATGTCTTAATGTGCTGAGTAATCCCACTTTCCATCAACTTGCCCTTAGGTTGGTTTGTCTAAGACTTTTCCCCCAAACACCCTCAGTCCACTCTGTTCCCTTCCCAACTCTCTTAGGATTACAGCTGCTGTGATGAAACACCATGACCCAAAACCAACTCAGAGAAGAACGAGTTTATTTTACTTGTACCTCCATAGAACAGTTCGTCATCAAAAGCAGTGAGGGCAGGAACTCAAACAGGGCAAGAACCTGGAGGCAGGAGCTGATGCAGAGGCCTTGAAGGGGTGCTGCTTACTGGCTTGCTCCTTATAGTTGCTCAACCTGCTTTCTTATAGAACCCTGAACCAGCCCCGAGATGATCCCACCAATGATGGGGCTTATCACTAAGAAAATACGCTGCAAGCCTGTCTACCTACAGCCTGAGCCTCTCTCACTTGGGGTTTGCTCCTCTCAGATGACTCTAGCTTGTGTGTTGACATAAAAGTAGCCAGCACACTGACAGTGTTTTTACTACTCAGCTATATAGAATACTATCTCAATTTTTTTTTAAATTGAGACAATCCTGGCTGGCCTCAAACTCACAATAGATCTGCCTACCTCTGCCTCCCAAATACTGGGCTTAAAGGTATTCATAAACAAGCCCAGTTTGATAGTTTTTCAATGGAACCTGCCTGCTAGTGAGCTACTACTTTCTTAACTTGTATTTGGTTGAGATTACATTGAGTATGTGGGTGAACTGGGGGATGCTGGCATCATTTACAGTGTTGAGTCAACTATTCTAAGAGCGTGAAATTTTCTTCCGTAACAAGGATCATTTTCCTCTGTCTTTCACTAGCAGTCATCAAGGTAAAATTATTTCCCATATCTGTGCTGGTTAGTTTTTTGTCAACTTAATGCAAGCTCAGGTCATCTGAAATAGGGAACCTCCATTGAGAAAATGCCTCATTCATGTTGACCTGTGGACACATTTGTGGGACATTTTCTTGATTGATGTGGGAAGGCCCAGCCCACTATGGGCAATGTCAACCTGAGTGAGTGGAACTGGGTTGTATTTAAAGACAAAACAAACAAGAGCCAGCCAGTGGTCTCCGTGGTCTCTGCTTCAGTTCCTGCTTTCAAGTTCCTGCTCTGCTTGAGTTCCCGCCTTGGGTTTCTTCAATGATGGACTGTGATCAGAATGTGTAAGATATTCAATATTGGCCCAATGTGATGTGTCTTTAAAAAAACAAATGTATGGAAATTAAGAAGTCTTCTGTGGCCTGCAGACAAGACTAGCCTCTTCTTTTAAGTACCGTGTTACAGAAGAAATGCTGAGGTTCAGAGAAGTGTCTTCCAAGTGTTACACAGCTTACAGGTAAAATCAGCACTCAGAGCTGCCTGATTTATAATGCTGCCCTCTGTTGGCAGATCTTGGGAAAGCAGTAGTTCTGAAAGCCCCCCCATTCACTCCTCCACTCCCTTGGTGCCCAGATAAAGCTGAATAAAGTTAAAAGTAGTACATTTTACTTACCACTTATTCTGTGTTACTCATTCACTCATTCATTCATCCATTCATTTAGTTTTTCGGAAACAGAGTCTAACTATGTAAAGTACTTTGGCCTCAAACTCTTAATCCATCTGGCTCAGTTACCATTATCGAACCTTTACTAAGTGCAGTAATTTCACCCCTTACCTTATGTAGTCACTACAACCACTCTTTATTTCAGACAGGAACTGAGACTCGGGCTGGGCTATGTATAGGGCTAAGCAGGCCTATAACTGCAACAGTTGGGAGATAGAAGCAAGAGGATCCTGTACCTCAAGGCCAGCCATGGCTGGTTAAGACTGTCTCACCAAAACAAACAAACAAGGAGCCACCCGACTGAGGCAGAGGCAAGAGGATCTCACCAAATTTGAGGCAAGGTTAGTCAATACAGTGAATTCCAGGCCATCTTGGGCTATATAGCTATCTCAAAACCAGAAACAACAACAACAACAAAAAGGAATGGTTTGCAGAAAGGTTAGATATGTTCAAAGAACCAGAAGAGGTGCTGAGAGCAGGTGTAATGTTTATTCGTCGTGTGTGTGTGTGTGTGTGTGTGTGTGTGTGTGTGTGTGTGTGTGCATGTATGCTCTCACAGGTGCATAAGTCTAGGTGCACAATGTATGTCCAGATGCCTAAGGAGGTCAGAGCAAGGCTGATCCCATGAAAGTGGAATTACACACAGTTGTGAGCCACCTGCAGGCATACACAGGCTCAAACTTGGGTCCTCTGCACGAGCAGTAATGTCTTTAATCACTGAGCCTTCTCTCCAGATCCTAGTCATTCTTTCTAATTCACAGTGTTTAGTTGATGATCGAACTGCAGGAAATACAGAACTCACTCTTAGGAGTCACTATGCTGAAATTAAATGTTACGACTTCTTTTGGTTTGTTTTCTGACAGTGTCTAGGTACCCTGGTGGGGTGGAAGGCTCATTGTGTAGATCAGATTGGACTCAAATTTATAGTAATCCTCCTGCCTCCACCTCTCAAATGCTGGGATTACAGCCTCCTCGCCTAGGGCTTCAGGAGTACGAAGGAGTTCACTGACTAAGCTGCATCTGAGCTCTAGCAAAGTAACTTTTTCATGTATTTATTCGAGCGTGTGCGCATGTTCACACAAACATACCAAAGCATGTGTGTGGACACTTCATGGACAATTTATACAAGTTAGTTTGTGCGTTTTACTTCATGGGACCCAGAGATTGAACTGTGCTTTAGTGTGCCTTAGGCTTCAAGGCAAGAGCTGAAGAGGTGGGTGGCTCTGCACTTAAGAACATTTATTGTCCTTGCAGAGGACCCAGGTTCCATTCCCAGCACCTGCTTCCACTGTCCATAACTCCAGTTCCAGGAGCTCCAACAACCTCTCCTAACCTCCAAGGGCAACCAAGCACAAATGTGGTGCAAAGACAGTCATATGTACTTAAATCTTTTTTTTTTTTAAGGCAAGCTCCTTTACCTGCTGAGCCACCTCACTAGACCCTGAGTGGTGCCACTTTGAAACCATATTTTTTTCAGTTAATCTATTTATGATGTCTTGGATATGGAATGTAGTCACAAGTCCAATTGTTAAAAATTTGGCCCCTGGCTCCTGGCTCTAGTTTGGAAAGTTATGAAAACTTCAGGAGGTGGGACCTAGTTTGAGGAAACAGGTCAGAGAGGACTTCTTGCCCCTGAGTTCATCCTGTCTTACTCTCTGCTTCCTGTACCTGACAAAGTGGGGGGAGAAATGTGTCTGCCATAGGCTCTCAAACTCAGGCGGCCAAACAACCCTCGGAAACTGTGAGCCAGAATCAGAATTCATTTACGTTGTTCTCTTACATCTCAAAAGATATTTGGACACAGTAAAGATAAAAAGGACTAATACAGTATGGATACCAATATTGATCAGTAGTCTTCATTCTTGTCTGGAGTTTAGTGAAGGCCATTGGGAAGATAACACGGGTCAGGGAGATGCTGATCCATAAACTCTCACGGATCAGAACAGACTTGTGTGACTCCAAACGTCTAGCAACAATGCACGAGTGTAGGTTGCGTCCTTTGACCTAGATACATGCAGTTAGCTCATTAAACTAGCCAATTCCTGTCTTTCCAAAGTCTAAAGACTAGGTCCAGGTGCAGGCTCTCCAGTGGGCTTCAACCGCTGGCAGCTTCAGATGGATCAAGAGCAGTAAGCACTCGGATTTATATTATCCGTCTGTCCCGAGGACCATTGAGCATCTGTAGATGGTCTCAGCTACATCCCCTGGACGTTCTGCACAGATGCCTGGAAATCCATGTCCCTGCCGCCCACACAAATCTGCTTGATGACTGCGCCCAGTGGGGAAGGGACTTGCCCTGCATGCCGGGTGGAAGTTGTCCTGCCAGAGAACCCTGGCTTTAATTAAAGTCATTAATGAGGACAAAGGAACAGACAATTGCCCTTTTTAGGCCCCTTCTACCAGAAGTCTGGACTGTAAAACAGTGGGTCACTCAGAAGTCAACACTCCAGAAGGCTCTGCACTGGTAATTACTCCCAAATCAATGTGAGTGACCAGCCATGTGGATGTGCCTAGGAATGAGGGGTTCCCCCAGGTTGTGGGACCAGTGTTAAAACTGGAAGGATCCCAGACAAGTGAGGAATAGAGAGCCACCCTACTTCTCTGCCTTCTCTGTGCAGCAGCTTTGTGTGGCCCTCCAACCTAAAAAGCCAAAGCAAAGGTCTTCTCTCCTGACTTCCTGAGATGGTCTAATGCCTATTGAGTCTCTCATTTGTTTTCTTAAGGGGTGGTGTGGGGTTGGGTTTTGAGACAGGGTTTCTCTGTGTAACCCTGGCTGTCCTAGAACTCCCTCTGAAGGCCAGGCTGGCTCTGATTTCAGGGATCCATCTATCTCTGCCTCCCAAGTACTGGGATTAAAGAAGCATGCTACCATACCAGGCTACTCATATTCTGGATCACAAGCCCTTTCTCCAAAAACCTCCATGTAATATCACCAGGTACAGTTTACAGGGTGTTTAACACATGTCCACAAGGAACTATGGGAAAACTTTTTTTTTTCCTCCTATAAATTCTTCTGCTAATTCTGAGAGTTGAAGCATTTGTTAAATGTTATTTGTTTACTTGGATATACAGATACTTCTGTTTGCGCATGTGTGTAGGTGGTAACGTGTGTGTGTGTGTGTGTGTGTGTGTGTGTGTGCGCGCGCGCGCACGCAGAAACAGACATTGCTCTTTCTCAATCACCTCCCACCTCATTTTCCTTTCTTTTTTAGCAATTATTTTCTAATTAATTAATTAATTTGGTGTGGGTGTGTGTTGGCACACACCTTACGGTATGTGTAGAGATCTGAGGGCAACCTGTGGGAGTCAGGCTGCTCCTTCTCTCAGGTGGGTCCTGGGGATGTGATTCAGGTCATCAGACTTGGCAGCAAGAGCTTTACCTGCTGAGCCACCCCACCAGCCTCCTCTCCACCTCAGTTTTTGAGACAGGGTCTCTCAGTGAACCCAGAGCTCACCAAACTTGCTAGGTTGGCTGTCCAGCAAGCCCAAGGGATTCTCTCGCGTGCCTTCCCAGCACTGGGAAAACGGTTTTTATGTGGGTTCTGGGGATCCAAACTAGGCTCTCACGTCTATAGGGCAAGCGCTTTACAAAACCGAGCCACCTCTCCACGCCATGATAAACGGTTTCGCTCTTATTTTGTAAATGACGAAACTGAATCGACATGAGCTTCGCTCGTTGCTATGGGCAAGTCAGGGCGTCACAGGACTGTAGCCACAGTGTACACTTCTACCCCGCCATTCTGCTCTCTAGGGGGACTGGCTTGCCAAGTGGGAGGTGCCTGACCTTGTGAGAATCTTACAGCAATTGCAGGAATGCACACTTGCAGCCTTCTGATGTTACGTTCTGATTTTTTCGAGAAGAAACTTCCCCTTTAGTCCGATGCAAAGCCGTAGAGGTTAAGAAATCAGAGCCAATGCTCGTGATGGTAGGTGCATGCCTTTAATCCCAGCACTCAGGAGCTACACAGAGAAACCTTGTCTCAAAAACAAAACAAAAAATAATAATAATAGAGCCATGTGACAGTACCAGGTGGTCTATCTCAGACTCTACGATGCTATAAAGCTATTCTTAAGGTGCACAGTGGTGCCAGGCCGTGCTTTGGCGATCCCTAACTATGTGGTTGGAGATTGAAGGCTATCTACACAGGCAACTGTAGACCTAACCTCGGCTTCCTCAGAATCCCTCCCCAGCAGTCCCTGTGGCAGCTCCAGACATCCTTGCTTGCAGTAAACATGACCTTGGCCTTCAGCAGCCAACTTGACAATGGCATTTCTGTAAACACAATTGTGTTTTCAGTCTTCTGACTGAATCCTGTTACTCAGATCTAACAGGCAGCAGGTCTCTGTTTACCTGTAAACAGCAGCCCCACTCCCAGGCTGAGAGGTTAGGCGCTATTTGTTTTTATTACCTTACAGTAAGAGGAAAAGATGGTTTGTGACAGGCTGCTACGTTTACCCTCCCTCTCTCATGTGGAGAGAACATAATCTCTCTGTGTGTCTCCAGGTGCACATATAGACTCTAACCCCAGATGAAGAAAAGCAACCAGTGTTTCTTGGCCATGGAGCAGCTCTGGGATGACACTGAAAAATCTGGAGGAAATCGTCTAGAAATAATGTCAGGTGCCACATGGATTCCCTGCCTGTAGGTGGGCATTTGTAAAGGAATTGGGTCTCTGGCCACTGCAGTAGTTGATTTTTCTCATTACTGTGATAGGATTCTGGACACAAGAAACTTAGAAGGGGTTCATTTGGCTCACAGTTCCAGGTCCAGTCCATCTTGGAAGGAAAGCATGCCTGCAAGAGGCTCGCCACATTGCTTCCACAGTCAGGAAGCAGAGGCAGAAATGCTTTGCTAAGATGTCTTTCTCCTTATGGTTCAAACCTCAGCTCCCAAGATGTTGTCACCACACTCAAGATGGGTCTTCTCTACTCTGTTAAACCTTTCTGGAAATGTCCTCCTAGACACAGCCAGACATGTGTTTTCCTGGTGATTTTTTTGTTTGTTTTTGATACAGGGTTTCTCTGTGTATCTGTGGCTGTCCTGGAACTCACAGAGATCCTCCTGCCTCTGCCTGGAGAGTGCTGACACAACCCAGCTCCAGGCTGATTCTTAATCCCACCAAGCCTTCCCCAGCCTTGCAGTTCCTCTGGTGTTCTGCATTGTAGTTCCTTGTAGTGGGAGAAGGACAGGCTGTTAACAAATTTGCATATTTCTATCTTGAAGTCTGTCTGCAATACTTACATGGTTTTGGGTTGTTTGGTTTGGTTTGGTTTGGTTTGGTTTTTATAGGCATATTTCTTTTCTTCCAGTTTAAATTCTCACTACAGAGCTGCATTGCTTAACAGAAAGATTAGTTTATAAAATTTGTAGCAACAGCCAGGTATGCTCCTCCCCACAGTTACCTGGCAACAGCCAGGTAGCCCTGGTCCACTATAAAAGGGGTTGCTTGCCCCCTCCTCTCTCTCTTACTCTTAATCTCTTACCCTCTTACCCTCTTGCCTCTAGCTTCTCTGTCCTCTCCCCCCTTCTCTTCCTCTCTCTCCACATGGTCATGGCCGGCCTCTACTTCTCTTCTTCCTCTTCTTCTCTCTTCTTCTCCCATCTTCTTCCCCCCACCTTTGCCCTATCTCCTGAATAAACCTTCTCCTCCCCCCCCCCCAACCGTGTGGTCTGGAGTGGTCTGTTCTGAGCTGCGGTCAGACACCTGTGCTAACAACTAACACTTGATTTAAAAAGAAAGAAAGAAAAGTTTATAGTTACTGGGCTGGAGAGATGACGCGATGGTACTGAGAGCTGGCTGCTTTCACAGGGAATTAGATCAATTCTCAGCATGCACACTGGGCAGTGAGAGACTTCCAGTAACTCCGGCTCTCCGGAGCTGATGCTCTCTTCTGGGCACCCTCCGTGGGCACCCCACATATGTGACACACACATAAATAAACATTATAAACTTTAGCTGTCACTAGCTCTAGTGGTGGCAAACACAGAGCTTAATTGACCTTTCTTCCTCAGAGCTATAAGTGATCAGGGATCGTGGGTGGAAAAGGCCAGAAGGTTTCACATGTATAATAAAGTAGATGCTGTCATGGTGATTTCTCTCATCTCCCTTACCTTTGAGAAAGAAGAAAAAAACAGATTAAAAAATTTATTTGATTAGATAAGACTGAGAAACCAGGCAGTGGTGGCACACGCCTTTAATCCCAGAACTTGGGAGGCAGAGGCAGGCGGATTTGAGTTCGAGGCCAGCCTGGTCTACAGAGTGAGTTCCAGGACAGCCCAGGCTACACAGAGAAACCCTGTTTCCAAAAACAAAAACCAACTACAACAACAACAAAAAACTGAGAAGAGGAAAATGAACAGAAAGAAATTAATAAGCCAATAAGCTGGGGGTATAAATCAGGGTTTTGTCATAGCAACAAAAAGTAACATACTATGGTTCAAATATCAAGCTTGAAATAAAAATGAGGGTGGATGTGGTAGAGCACACAATAAGTCCCAACAGTTGGGAGACAGAAGCAGACAGATCTCTGTGAGTTCAAGGTCAACCCGGTCTACACAGTGAGTTCCAGAGCAGCCAAGGCTACACAGTGAGACCCTGCCTCCAAAAGAAAAAGTAAAAGGAAACGAAAACCCACAAACTTAAAAGAAAAAGAAAAAGATATCAGGCAAATCCTAGCCCAACGAAAGCTAACATATTTACATATATTAACATTCACAAAATTATTTAAGATGTAAAATATCATTAAAAGTAGAGGTTGTCAAAAATATGGTTAAAAGCTTAAATTAACAAGAATATAAAATAATAATGAACATTTAATAATATAACATATTATGACATAATATAATAATAAATATATATGTAGTGGGGCTGAGTGTTTGGCTTAGTGGTTAAAAAAAAAAAAAGAAAAAAAAAAACTTGTGTAACATAACCAAGGCCTTGGTTTGATTCCCAGTATTGGAAAAAAAACAAAAAGAAAGGGGAAAAAAAGCAATTAAAATTACATATGTGTATATATCAATGTTTATTAAAGGCTTATTTTTATTCATGTGTATGTGTATGCTACTTGTGTTTGGGTGCACACATGTACCAAAAGAGGATGGTGGATCTCCTGATTCTGGAGTTGCAGGTGGTTGTGAACTGTTCGGTGGGAGTGCTGAGAACTGAACTTGGATCCAGAGAAGAGCAGCAAGTTCTCTTAACTGCTGAACCCTCTCTCCGGTGTGTGCTATGTGTATGTGTGCACATGTGCATCTGTGTATACAAATCCAATGAAAACTGATAGAATTCCAGGGGGACATGGAAGGTTTCAACGCCATTTTGAAAAGTTTCAGCAGATAACTCAGTAATGGTAGGCCAAACAAACAAACAAAAATCAGCAAAAGTACAAACATTTCCAACTGTGTAATTAACACGTTTGAACTAAAGGGTATATGTGGAAGTCTATGCTGAACTATTAGAGAATATACATTCTTTTCAATCACAAATATAACGTCTGCAAAACGTGTCTATAGCTGGCCAGACAGTACGTCTCCAACACATTCAGAGGAATGGGGGTATAGTGCAGACAACTGCTTCTTCACCAACAGGCACACAGGGAATGGGAATTACAAAAGGGGTTTGTAATGGACCCTGGGGTTCATCAGCTTTTTGTGCAGACTGAACTTTGGAGAACAAGGATTAGAGTCGGTGTTCTTCTGTCTTAGTATGAGTTCCCCTAGAAATGGACCGGCCCTAAGACCAAGGTTCAAGAACTCAGAGTGTTCTCTGTTGGTGAGGGCAGCATCAGGTAGGATTGAGATAGTGAAACAGAACAAGAAAACAGCCAGGAAGGGTAGAGTCTTAGATACTCTCATTTCAATGGACTGGGGGGATGGCTCAGTGGTTAACAGCACTTGTTTCTCTTATAGAGGACCTAGATTTGGTTCTCAGTATTCACGTGACAACTCCCAGTTGTCTGTAAATGCACTTCCAAAGAATCTGACAGTTTCTCCTGGAACTCACTCTGTAGACCAAGCTGGCCAGGAACTCAGAAATCCACCTGCCTCTACCCCAAAAGTGCTGGGATTAAAGGCGTGCGCCACCACTGCCCACTGTGGACATATTTGTGATGCATATACACACATGCAAGCATTCATACATATGTGTAAAGTTCAAATACTTAAGGCGGGTGGGATGGGAGTTCTGGAGAGGAAATATCTAATAAAATAAAAAAGTAAAAGGAAGGAAGGAAGGAGGGAGGGAGGGGCGGAGGGAGGGGACCGACAAGATGGCTCAGCAGGTAATGACTAAGTTCATCCTGGGTTCCCACACACTGCAGGGAAAACTAATTCCCTGGAGTTGTCTTCTCACTTCTATGCCAGCATGGCACATGGGCACACACAAAACAAATAAATAGAAATGTAAATTTAAAAAGGAAGAGTTTGTTTTGGTTTACAGTTTAAGGGAGGGCTTGGCGGTGGTGGCAGCAGCAGGCCACATTGCATCCACAGAAAGCAGGCAGACAGAATGTGGACCCAGGGTTTCATCTCTGCACCCATGCAAGGATACTGTTGGCAAACAGACTGCCTGCTCCCAGGGACCTGGCAGCTGCTTATGTCATTACCTGCAACTCCAGGTATGTCAGTGTGTGCTGCGGATAAAAGGGCCCCCAGCAACTCCAGATTTCTCTCTCTGCCCTTCTGTCTCTTTCTGTCTTCTCTCATATATCTGTCTCTTCAAGTCTCCCTGTCTGCATGTCTTTCTCTATCCCGCCCCCCATGTGTCCACTCCTCTCCCTTCCCCCAATAAACCTCTTACACCAGATCTGTGGCATGCTGTAATTTCTCAGGAGTATACCTTGGCACAGCCTGCCAAAGGTACCATCCCCCTTGCTCTCATGTTTCTCCTGTCATTTGTACAAAGTGTTTGTACTTTGCACATATGTATGAATGCTTGCATACGTGTATATCATGGGCTCCCTCACTATCCTCACAGGCGATACAACCATCAGCTTCATTTATTTGATCGTTATCTGTACCTACCAATGACACCTGGCCTAATGATAGTCTCTTCATTTTAACCAAATCCTCTATCAGCCCCCGATCCTGGGCTCTTATAAGCTACATCTGTATTTTTCTATTCCTCCTTTCAACCAAGATCCATACCCTTGGCTATGGTCTAAAACTTTTGTTTATTTGCATCAAAATGTATCTGTTCTGGTTAATATCGGTCAAACACCTTTGTGTTAAGACACAGAATTAAGGCGATCAATTTAATGAGTGCGCTGTTTTCTCATGAGGTGGTAATGCGAACCCCCAGGGAGTGGGATGGGAAACCCCATCACAGTTGTAGGTATTTGCGGAGGAGCTGGCTGTAGAGAGAGAACGGAAGGGATCAGGCCACTTAGGGATAAGCCTTCCTGAAGCATCCAAAGATCCTGCTTTGGAGATCGTGGGGGTCACTGATGTTGCAAAGCCCCAGGCCCAATAGGCCCTTCTTCCTCCCTTCCCTTCCCCTCCTCTCCAGGAAGTTCAGTCCTCAGCGAGACAGCTCTGATACCCAATACCCAGCCCCGAGCAGCCAGCTACCCCAGCGGATGGTGTCGGTGATCTCAGAAGGGTGAAGGAGATGAGTCAACAGTCCCGCAAAGACCTTCTGGCCTGCAATCTGAGAACCGGTTTAGGAAGAACAAAGCGAAGAGGAGCAATGTAACCAAGAACTATCTCTTTATTGCTTTTGGGTTGTTTAAGGGGGTTTTAAAGGATTAAGGCTAAAGAAATGTTGACTGTAGGGAGAGGAGAGGGTGTCAGTTGAACAGAATAGGCCTTTGTGCTGACTAAGAGGAGCAGCACATTGAAGAGAAAATCTCCATGGCCAGGGCAGCTCTCATGGGGAGGGACTGGAAATTAAGCTGACTAGAAATGCCAGGTTCCGGGCCTGTGAGCAAAAGTAAGCTAGAGGGAGGCCTGTGCGGGCTACAGACCGGAAGGCCCAGCCGAGTCTCCTGGGCTCTTTTTCTGGGCAGTCTCCTTACGGTCTGTTATTTTATTTATTGTTATTGTGTGCATAGGATAGGAGGAGGCACAGGTGGACGCCATAGTGCTTGTGTAGCTATCAAAAAACAACTTTGTGGAGTCATTTCGACACCAAGAGTGGCTGTGTCTAGGAGATCAGAACGCAGTACCCACACATGCAGAAAACCGAGGGGTCAGAGTGACTCCATGCCAGGCCTGGTGGCTATGGTTTGTATCACAGATATGAAGGAGGCTGAGGCAGGGGGACTGAGAGTTCAAGGCCTGCCTGGGTTATTGAGTGAGCTCAAGGTCAACATAGGCAACTGAGTGAGACAATGTATCAGAATAAAGCCTAAAAAGAGGGCTGGTGATACAGTGGGGCAAGTGAGAGACCCTACATTCAATCGCTGTAAAGTAAGACAAAAACACAATTCCAATAGCTCATAGAAGACCTTCCTAGGGTACATGAAATAGTTAGGTCTTGCTCTTTTTTATTTTCCCCTTTCTGATTTTGTAATTTCTTCTTCCCTGTGTGACTTTCTTTCACTGCCTGAGCCTGCATCCCTCTGACTCTCTGCTCATTACCCCAGCCTGCTTCTTTTGCATTCATATATTGCCCTCTTATCGTCTGGAGATATTTTCTCTTGTAGATACTGTGAGTATAATCCCCAACACCCCCATGGATACAGGATCAGGAGGGGATTTCCAAGGAGGAGAAATGTCCTTGCCAATCCCTTCTTCGTCCCACCTGCTTCACACCCACAGTCAAAGACATAAGAACAGATAAAGGCTCAGGGCAAAAGAATGATTTATGCTCTTCTTTCAAGTGAACAGCCTCAGAAAGTCCAATAATACTTTCTATTTTTATCCTTTACCAGATGTTATGTTACCATCCTTTTTGCAAGCCTGCCAGGTATATTTCCTCTGTGGGGGACTCCACCCTAGGAATTGAGGTGGCAGGTTGTGTGTGTGTGTGTGTGTGTGTGTGTGTGTGTGTGTGTGTGTGTGTGTGTGTTAGGCGTGGGGGTGGGGTGAAGGGATGCCTGTTCCTTCTTCCTTCTTTAAAAGCTATAGAGTGTTGGGGAGATGGCTCAGTTGGTAGAGTACTTACTTAGCATGAGCAAGACCTTGAGTTCAGTCACTAGCACTACATAAAACTAGTCATGACAGCAAATGCCTATAAACCAGGCAGCAGGGAAGTAAAGAAAAAGAGGAGAAGAAATTCAAAGTCATAG